>NW_025999413.1:1920000-2312500 GCF_019419815.1 Pyrus x bretschneideri
CGTCCTCTTCCGTGTAGCAGCTCTGCGAACTTGGTGGTCCTCAGGTATCTCTCTCTCTCTCTCTCTCTCCTCTGTATTTTTGGGTAATTTTGGTTTTGATTATTTATGTTGGTTGGTTTGCTTTAAGAAAATTGTTTTATTATTTAATTAGTAGTCGATTCTAATTTGGAGAAAATCTTGTGATAGGGTTATTTGGATAATAATTGATTTTAGGTTCTGGATTATTTATGTTGGTTGGTTTGCTTTAAGAAAATTGTTTTATTATTTAATTAGGTTCTGGATTATTTATGTTGGTTGGTTGGTTTCCTCTGTGTATTTTGCATATGCTTTCATGTTTTTCTTACGTTTCAGAGTCAAGGTTTCTCTAACTGATAACTATATGGTTTGTTGAGGAAGGAACTTTTATCAATTTTAATTAGTTATAACCTATGACCTTTTGTCCTTTTGTAAAGACGGTAAAATGAGTTGTTGCATCAGGCTCTACTCAATAAAATGGAATTGATAATGCTGGCATTGTAATTATTTGAGGTTATAATGAATTTTTGAAATCTAACAAAGAAAGTATGTTTTGGACAATGTTTATCTGCCCATCTTTGCATACTGTAGGTTTTCCACACCCATTAGTATGAATTGTTTAGCCCTGTATACTGAATTTTGTTTTCCTTTGTTTCTCCTTTATGTACAGTGGCACGCGGATTAAGACCCGCAAACGGAATATTGCAGCACCGCTGGACACTGCAGCTTTTGCGGATGCAGTGGTCCAGATTTATCTGGATAATGCTGGTGTTTTGCCGGATGCACTGTCAGGACTTCCACCGGAAACGGTGTTCCAGCCAATGCTCAAGGATAATCTTGTTGGCAAAGGGCTAGTCCTATCGTTCATTACTGACTTCTTTAAGGAGTATTTGATTGATAATAGCCTTGATGATTTGATCTCCATTCTGAAGCGGGGTAAAGTGGAAGACAATCTTTTGGAATTCTTCCCATCCACAAAGAGAACTGATGAGAGTTTCTCTGAGCATTTCACGTAAGTTTGATCTGTTATTGAATTTTATTATGGATCATCTTGAGAGATAAGACTTATCTTTGATTTTTAAGATGTGCCGATGCTTTTGTTTTATTGTTGATTCATCTTTCTGTATGATCTCTGTAAAATATTTCAAAGCTTTTGGTTCTCTCGTAGAAGGGCTATGAATCATATAAATTTAGTTGATTTTCGTGTAGTCTTTATCATCAGTCAATTGTAATATGAATTTTGATTATGCTGTGAAGTATTTTTACCCAGTAGTCCCTTTGGTTGGTCACCCCATGATAATACATCGTACCGCAAATGGTAATGTGATTTTTTATTGTCAATTGCTCATTGATGGCTTTCATGTGAAGTATGTGTTAACTTGAACATTCGTTTTGTTTTATTCACACCTTGTACCAAAATTAAGGTTGTTTTATTGACACACCTTGGTGCTTATTTGTATCAATTTTCAGTAAGGAAGGGCTACTCGCCTTAGTTGAATACAACGAGAAGAAGATTTTCGATGTGAAGCTCAAGGAAATGAAATCTGCTTTAACAACCCAGATAACAGAGGAAACAGATATGTCTGAAGTCATTGAGACTGTGAAGCAGCGTGTCAAAGACGCCAAATTGCCTGATGTTGAAGTTGTGCGGATTTTGTGGGATGTTATTATGGATGCTGTGCAGTGGTCCGGCAAGAACCAGCAGCAGAACGTTTTGCAATTTTTCAACTGTATTAAATCATCTATTCTATATGGTGGTCTAGTGAAAGAACTTTGAGTTAGAATCCCAACCTGCATCCATTTGATTCGAGACCTAGTTAAAACTTCTTTTCTCTTTCTTTCAATTTGTTAATACACTCTATCAAGGCCTTAATCTGCTCACCATGTTCCTCCCAATTATCATGGAGGCAACCCAAATAATGCATTAGATGATCAATTTCCTCCCTTCCTCTGTTAAATTTTCTTCTACTCCATTTCATCAAATTTTCACTAGAAGAGTTTAATTCTCGTTGCCATTTCTCCAACCATCCACACCTACTTTGAATACTCCAGCTCTCTTCAACAATTTATTATGATTTTATGTAAATTATTTATTTCCTTAGTGATAGGATTGTAACATCTTATAAATCCATCCTTACAACAACAACCCACAATTGAAAGGACCAAAATTAAGGACTAAAAATTGAATTGGGGTGTGGGTTTTGCAATTTGCACAATAAAATTTGATGGGTTTGTGGTGAAAATTCGAATGGAGGTGTAGAAAACGGGGAAAATTACAAATTTTAAAGGGGTTTGCATGTGAAACACAACATATACCTATTAAAATTTGGACCAAGAAAAACAAATAATGGATAATAGTGTTCAAATTTGAACAACTTATTAAAAAAAAAAAAAAAAAAAAAGAAAAGAAAAAAAGAGTCATGTCCCGTTCCGCCCATGAAATTGTACCAAACAACAGCGGAACATGGGTATTTTAGTCATTTTAATCTTTTCGTTCCGTTCCGTCCATGTGCTACCAAACGCAGGACGGAACAACCGTCTTGTTCCGTCCTGTGCGTACCAAACATAACACAGAACATCTGTTCCGTCTCGTCCCGTCCCATTCCGTCCCGTCCCGTCCCGTCCCGTCTGCGTACCAAACGCTACCTAGAGGAACCAAAAGTTTCAAAAGAACATTTTTCTCATTCACTTGTATTTAATTTTGTTTTTTCTTCACTTGGTGTATTTTGGGAAACAAGAATGTATAATGAATTTTTATAAACGAGCTCTATTAAATGAGAGAAAATTGAGTATAACAGCTTGACTTAAAGAGTAAGATCGTGTGCATTGAGAGTTGTACTTGTGAGAGGTCGGATGATTTACGAAAACTAGGTGGAACAGGTTCACCGTCATTGTGCCATTCCAAATCACTATTACACAACCATGTGGAACGAGTCTTACACTCAAGGTGCCAACAAATGATAGAGAAGTAATTCTACTAAAATTTTCTCTCCAAATACAAGGGAACTTATTCTTTTATGAGAAATATACGATCAATCAATTCAGACAACCCTACTAAAATTTCTCCCCTAATAATGAGGGCAAGTACATATACTGTCCTGCCACCTTAAGGTCTTAACAGGTGGGTGATGCAGGCCATTCACAATTAATGCAAAGGCTGCATCAGCAGCTCAACATTAATAGTTTGGCTTCTTGCTAGTTGGTTTCTGTGCTACTGTAGCTTCTTGCAGCAAATTACTATCATGAAGATTTAGATCATTAAAATTTAATCTAACGATTATAAACAATGATCCAATTTAAAAATTAAATTAATTTTAATCGTTTGATTAAATTTCAATAATCTGAATCCTCGAACTTAATGATTTAGAAGAAAGAAATTCAGAAATAATCTCTTCTCGCAAATTAATAAGCCGATGGATAAATAGTCAACATTACTTTATTTTTAGAAAATTAAATATCGTTGGTCATTTTCCAAGTTGTAAATTAAAAAAATTAAGGCTTGAAGCATGCCGTTTTGAGTAGAGGCAATGAGGGCAACTTGAGGTATGAAATGTCCATGTTAATGCACGTCATTAGCAGTACTTTTCAAATTAACTTATTCTGTCATATCTTCGTTTTACGAAATTGGTTAGAACAGTGGGTTTTTTCACTGCACTTAAGTATGAGTTATTTTTTTATAATTTAGATTAATTTAGTATAAATTGATTATCGTTTGTATAAAAGAAAGACACATGTTTATTAAATATTTTTCTGCCTGAACCTCTTATTCTTGGATTCTTCATGCTGCGCATGCTTGCGTTTGATACTTGTAATGACTTTTGTTGTATGTAAAACAATGAACTTGTTTTGACCTAAAAAAAAAAAAAACATGACCTTGTACTGTATTTAATAACTTCGTTATACAGATGCTGACTGGTTGGTATAATACACAGAGGATTTTTTACCTTTCTAATCACTTTATCATTCTATATTTTTCTATTTGAACAATTACGGTTAAATCACGTCAATATCTTATATTAATTTTTTTATAAAAATAATATATGAGAAAAGGAGACGAAAGGAGATGAGAATAAGAGAGTGGAGAATTCTTCTCAGTAATATATATATTGCTCTTAAGGTGAGAGGAAAGAGAGCACCACAAATTCTGCTCTCCTTGCAACTTTTTCTTCACAAGAACAAGGAGCATTCTGATTTCTGCAACCGCGAAAAGAGAGTAAGAGATGGTGTGGCAACAGCGCATATGGGGGGCCGTGCCCTTCACTGCCATGGCAATCGTTGAGTGTGCAGAAGTTGGCGTATCAACAATAAGCAAAGTTGCCATGGCGGAAGGGATGAGCCACTTTGTCTTCATTGTCTACTACAATGCTCTTGGTACCCTCTTGCTTCTCCCATTCTTCATCTACCGAAGGTGTGATTATCTTTTTCTTAGTAAGTTTATTTGTATTTTGTTGTTGGGGAAGCGTTGACTTCAATGTGGCAGTGCCCGCTACTATTTAAAGGTACAATTTCATTTTTTCTGCAGAAACAAGCGACCACCCTTGACTTTCAGGCTCATTTGCCAATTCTTTCTCCTCGGCCTAATAGGGTAATTCTAGTTGCTTTCACTTGATCAAATTCGTATTGAAGTAATTGATATAGACATATAAATGATGAAGGATGCGATCATACCACCTCAAATGCATCGGATCCGAACTCCAAAATTAAGTGAGTTTGGACGAGAATAATACTAGGATGGTCTAGGATGGAACTCCTGAGAAGTCCATCCTACCACCGCTTTCTTTTCAAAGGGAAAAACAGACATATAAATGATGAAGAAAACTGTACTGCAGGAGCTCAGGGAAAATTCTGTTTTTCGCCGGTGTCAAAAACAGTTCGGCTATTCTTGCGGCAGCAATGGCGAATCTCACCCCAATTTTCACTTTCTTGCTTGCCATAATTTTCAGGTGGGAATATCTTTTAAGTTCATAAATTGTATGTACTTCTGTGACGGTCTATATGTATTTGGCTAATAAGGACTTCAACTTTAGGATGGAAAAGCTAGACTTGAGAAAAGCAACCGGTTATGCCAAATCCTTGGGCGCCATTATAGCAGTGGGAGGGGCATTGATAGTGACCCTCTACGACGGCCCTGCTCTTTTGAATTCTTCCTTGTCTTCCTTCTTGAATCACTCGACTCATAGATCTTTCGTCTCACAGTCATCAACCTGGATATTTGGAGGTATGCTACTTGCAATCCAATGCCTCGTAGCTTCGACATGGAACATCGCTCAGGTAAAATTTAATCCCACAACTCACCTCATACTTTGGTGCATTAGAAATTGGGAATATTTTGGTTTACCCTGTCTTATGTGTTACTCAAGCAAAACTTTGCTCGAGATGGGATTTTCTTGTGACATGTAAATGGTTTTTGTGATGTAGTTTGGAGGTTTTCTTTAGCACTTATTTCTTAAGAGGAAATTTCAAATTGGTAAATTTGTTTTGAAATCGATTGATGATCCCTTTTTTACCCCGATCATCCCTCGTTTGATGCACGCCTTAATACTTATTTACAGCACGCAACACATGCATTCTCACGCTATAAAAAGTCACTTTTGGTATCAAGCGTGGCATGAAGTTGTACTTCTTTTTGGTTAAATGAACTTGTACTTTCAGGCAGCCACTGTGAAGGATTACCCGGAAGAAATGACCATAGTCTTCTTCTACACCATGTTTCTGACAATTCAATGCACAGTTATCTCTCTAATTGTGGAAAGGAATAATCTGAGTGCTTGGAAAATGGAGCTTCCCATTGAGATAATCGGCATTTTGTATGCGGTGAGAAGAACAAAAAATCTTGTTATAGTGTTTATTAAGGAATTTTAATATGATCTCATCGTTTATAGGCAATCTGTGTGAGTGTGTTTCGCATCAGTGTTCATGTCTGGTGCTTGCACAAGAAGGGGCCTGTTTATGTAGCCATGTTTAAGCCCTTAGGAATCGCCATTGCAGCAGTCGTGGTGGTTGTTTTCCTTGGCAACACCTTTTATCTTGGCAGGTATGCTCAGGCACATAAACAAACTTTTGCATTTAAATGCTTTTCATCATGTTTATCAATGGATTTATTTCTTGTGCAGTTTGATTGGATCTATTGTGATCTCGCTGGGATTTTATACCGTGACATATGCACAACTAAAGGAGAAAGTGATGGAGGTTGATAATGCAGTTCAACGATCAGAACCGTCGACCCAAACGACTCCGCTGTTGCGAAGCAGTATCAGTAATGAAGTATGAAATAGCAATACCCGGAAATTGGAGTTTCAGAAAAGAAACTTAGAAGAATGTGTAATAGGTAATGCCAAGATTTTATTGGCATAAAATGTGAGGCATGCCAAATTCGGATTTGTATTGCAACATTTATTCGAAATTTAGTTTAAATTATGTAAACAAAAAACTCTTCCCACCCAAAACTCCTGCCAACCTTTCGTTCTTTCCACACAACAGTCACGACTCACTCACTCCCTTCAAACCTTCATAAACCAACTCCATCCTCTTTCACGTTTATTGACACATTGATATAAATTTTAAAAGAATGGATGACCAAACTTTGTTTGAAAGGTATTGAATTTCTACTCATGCATCTCCGAATCGAAACCCACACCCCCCCCCCCCTCCCCCTCCCTTCCTATATTATTGAAATAGTTTCAAACCTTTTTTCCTCCTCCTAATAATAAAAAGACTTTTTAACCAAAATGGCCACTGAGATTGTCATAAGTCCTTACTTTGGTCCCTAAGATTGTCCACCATTTCAAATCGCATGATCGTTTTGGATAAAAAAACCTAATAAAAAAAAATAAAAAAAAACCTTCGATTCTGAGATTTGGAAGAGGTATGGCACCAATTTTTTTTTGTACATCTTTTTGTTTGTTTAAAATCTTTTGCCAAAATGTTAAGTTTACCACATATTTATACTATCTCTCTAATACAAATGATAGTATAAATATTTAGTAACTGTACCATTACTCAAAATCTTGAGTTCATGTTTTGTTTGGCACAACACCTAACACATAAGAGCAACTCCAGCGTTGCAAAGGCCCCCTAGGGCAACTAACTATTGAATAGTCTCAAGTGAACAGTAACTGCATTTTGCATCTCTACCCCTTACACTGAATAGCCATGGCAATAGTCAATAAAATATTGGTATTTTTTATTTTACAAAATAATTTTATTTGTAATTTCAGATAAGATTTTTAATCGCTCTCGTTGCGCCACGTGTCATTATCCAAAAAGACAATTTTTTGTGATAGATTTCGATAAGATATTTATCCAATGCCGTCGTGCCACATGTCGTTACCTTTTCATAATCGTTGAGGATAGATTTCCAATAAGATTTGTAACCAATCACGCTGCGCCACGTGTCATAATTTGTTTACAATCTTTGAGGATAGGTTGCGATTAGATTTTTAACGAACGACGCTATGCCACATGGCATTATTTACAACCTAATCCTTTCTTTTTCCTCCATATAACCCACTATCCATCCTAAGAAATCGCACACCAAAATCAAAATCTCTATCATTATTCATAGTTTCTGCTTCCTTCTTACAATGTCTTCTTCAAGGATGTTGTGGGAAATTGATGAGTAAGAAAAAGAATTGTTTAAGTAAGGAGAAGAAATGTTCAATCTCCAGGTGGGCGAAAATGTGATGGAAGAGGAAGAAGATGAGGAGCGTAGAAGGAGAGATGACAAAGCAAGAAGCAAAGAGCCTCACATTCCCGTCGAGTCATCCAAGTTGCGGCTCAGATATGCAGGTCCAGCCGTTCTGTAAATATTGATAGAAGTAGGCAACGATGAGGTACGGATCTTTTAGACGATTATTTTGTCCGTAACAGTGCATTCCTTGAACGGGCGTAGAGTGTAGAGGGGTGTTATTCATGACAACTTATGAACTGACATGCATAACTCTGAATTTAAGACAATCTTTGACAATATTCCAACATTCCCACCAGGTGAATGATTTGTTTTTGTTTTTGGTTTTGGCATCATACCAAGTTTGTGCTTAAAGTATCTACACAATGCAGGAGAAGAAATAATTATAATCAAAGTAACTAATGTAAATTTAGGTATAGTACAAACAAATAAATAATATATTATTACATGATCCGCTAAATTTTCCCCACTTCGAAGATTAGCATTAGCTTGTGCCAAGACGTCTCTTCAAAGACTAAACGATTGGTTGAGTATTCTCCAACGACTGGACATCGATTCTTTGGTTCTTTTCCCACCAATTTTCTCAAGATAATTGGTATGAATAAGACTCCACATTTCTCGCAACTGTATCTCATTACCCGTAATCGGATCAAGAGTAATTTCAACCCAACTAGAACACAACGTAACATCTTCAAAAAGCGTCCAATTTGTACCTGCATCATTAGTCATTTTGTTGGAAACCAATTGGATTGAAACTTTGAGAGAAAGATTAGAATGTGGTTGAAAGTATTTGAGAAAATATGAAATTGTGGTGTAAAGTAGAAGATAATGAGAAGGCATTTATAGAAAAGCAAAATCTTTTTTTTTTTTTTAATTTCTTTTGGATTTTTTTATTAATTTTTTTAACTTAATTAATTTCTACCGTTGGATTAAAAAAAATTTGAAATCCAACCCTCTAGATTGTGCCACGGGCACAACATAACATTTCAGAATTTTTAAATGTTATTTGTTTTTTTTTAATTTATAAAGGCGAATAACGTGGACCGTTGATCTCAAATCCAACGGTTGATATTGTGCCACATCATCTAGCCGTTGGCGGAAGGTTTGATTGTTTTTTTTTTTTGACCGTCGGAAATCCAACGGTCCAAATAAGCTATCCATTGAAATCCAACAGACGACGTCGCGCCACATGCCCCACAATGGTAACAATTCAAAACTCGGTGCTGCGGGCTCTACCGATTGAAAAGTTGTCGATGACGCGCCCCCACGCACATGTGAACGACACGCGCCTGACGTAATTTTTTTTAAATCATGACTAACGTCATCATGATGTTAGCTTGCATCACATGGCCCCAAGACTCTCGGATCACCGATTGGAGCCGGGCCTCTCACTCGGGCCCCCTCAATCCCCACGCACACATGGGCTGGAGCTTGCAGCTCTAGCTATTAGGTTGGAAAAGTCGCCAGTCCAACGGGCTAATTGTCACGGTGGAGTTGCTCTAAGGGATAGGAAAGGTTGGGTTGTTTCCAACCGATCGTCAAGAAGGTCTACTTATAAGGATGTTCTAGTGGAGCAAAACAAAATCATTCTAAGAGAGAGATGGGATGGAGGAGGTGGTTTCAGAAGGATGTTCTGCCGTTCACGGCCATGGTTACGGTGGAGTGCACAAACGTGGGATTAAACGTCCTATTCAAAGCAGCAACCTTAAAAGGTCTAAGCTACTATGTTTTCATCGTCTACTCCAACCTAGTTGCCACTCTTGTCCTCCTCCCTCTGCTTTTCTTGTTTCCAAATCCCAGGTAATAACAGCATCCATCTCTTCACTGCATACCAGATTTACCATGCTCCGATAATTCGAGTCTTCGTTTCGAATTCGATGCAGAACGGGGCTTCCTTCTTTCAACCTCTCTCTCCTCCTCAAAGTTTTCCTCCTCGGACTGATCGGGTATTAATATGTAATTCTGCACATGAAAAGCTATGGTGGTTTTTGATTAATTTTGTGTTTAATTAAGTAATTTAAGTTGGTTATTATGTTTGATTTTGATCAACTAAGCAGGTTTTTGGCTGATTTATGTGGATATATAGGCATAAATTACAGTTCACCAACTCTTGATTCAGCTATGAGCAACCTCACACCGGCGTTTACTTTCATTCTCGCCGTCTTCTTCAGGTTCCATTTTATCTCTTCCCCCTGTACTATGTACATGTCAAACATACATTACGGACTTTGCTTGACTCCTTACTTGTAAGATGTTACTTCTCTGTACATACAAATCATAGTTTGACACGCATGCAAAGTAATTTGTTAAGATTATAGAAGAAAACAAGAATGTACATATATTGTGATTTTTCTGCAAGTAGAAGCGGCTTACAAATATCTTCAACAGTGGTTGTACAATGGACAAGATGCCTCCTATTTGAATGATTAAAACACAAAAAAAATATTATGCTCTATGAAATTTCTTGTGAGGTATAAAGCTATGTGATGTGATGGTGCTGTCTAATATGATATGAGTGGATGGATTTCTTGTACTTTTGTGTATGTCAATTTCTTCTTTAATTTTAGGATGGAGAGTTTAGCTCTGAGAAGTTACAGCACCCAAGCTAAAATCATGGGCACTTTAGTATCAATATCAGGGGCATTGGTAGTGGTTCTTTACAAGGGCCCTACGATTTTATCCACTCCATCTGATCCTAATCCATCTCCAATGTTAAGCACACCACCAACAAATTGGGTAATTGGAGGCCTCCTATGTGCTCTTCAGTATCTTCTCTACTCAACTTGGTATATCCTTCAGGTATATACATATATATGTACAACTAGAGGCCTACTATGTGACCTCGTATTGACTGTTTTGTGACCATGTATGGACCATGTAGCACACTTTTATTGTGGAGCCAAAAATAAGGCAGAAACACTAAACTCTAAACAGTCTATACATATATATGGTCGATGTCTCGTCACAAAACGGTCAATGCGATGGCAATATCTCATCATGCTCCATTAATTTACTCACTTAATCCTTTAATGTTTAGTTATGCTCGCCTAATCTTTTAATGCCTCACTATTGTTGTTTAGAAACAAAGGTGATTAGAAAATTTAGCCTTGATCATTCTGCTGCATATTACAGACCCATGTCATGAAGGCATATCCAGCTGAGATAGTTTTAGTCTTCTTATACAACTTGTGTGGGACAATTATATCAGCACCAGTATGTTTTATAGCAGAAACAAACTTGAGTGCCTGGAGGCTAAGGCCTGATATTGCATTGGTCGCCATTATTTACTCGGTACGTGAGTGAGGACTGTCAGATTCATAGAGCTACTATGCTACTTCAGGAAATGTATAACTCTCAGAACTTTTTCTCCTTTTCTAAAGGGATGCCTTGGTTCTTCCTTCGGTTCGCTTGTTCACACTTGGGCCCTGCACTTGAAGGGGCCTGTCTATATATCGATCTTCAAGCCGTTGTCTATAGCCATTGCTGCTGCTTTGAGTGTCATTTTCCTTGGTGATGCTCTCTCTCTCGGCAGGTACTCTCCCCCCCCCCCTCTCTCTCTCTCTCTCTCTCTCTAGGAAGGAGTGCAAAATGACTCTTTTCGGAGTTAGAATAACAAATATTGCCCTATGATCTTCCTAATTTTGCAGTATTGTTGGAGCTATAATTCTGTCCATGGGGTTTTATGCTGTAATATGGGGTAAATCGAAGGAAGAACAAATGAAACCATTGCCTATTGGTATGGGAAAGGTCCCTCTGTTGGAAAGCTACAAAGTTGAAAATATGTAAAATTATGTGTACAATGAACATTTAGCTGATTAAGGATTGTTAAGTATCACTGCTAGCATTACGATCTAGTGATATTTTTTTCACTTAGTAAGTGGAAGGTTTGGAGTTTGAGTCAATTTGACTCTCATAAATTGCGAGTTCAATATATAATTATCACTTATATAGCTTTACCCAAATTGCCGCCCCTAATATAATAAAACTATGTATTGAGACTCAATAAATGGTAAAACAACTTCCAACTTCCAAGCTTATTCAATTTCTTTAAATCGGCACCACAGATCTTTCCAAAAGTCAACAATTATATTTATCTCAAAATTTGTGAGTTATAAATCACATTTCTTAATCAGTTTTATGAATATCTACCAAAAACCATCATAAAATCTATTTTGACCTTGAATAACTTTAAGACTCAATAATAGATAAAATCGCTTTTCAACGGTTTTGTTCGCTCCATCTAAACGTGATTATTGTTGGTTCGAACTAAAATTAATCTTTGTGAGGACAAAGCTCAATTAGGCCTAAACGTCAAGATAAATGCTAAGGGAATCTTCTCAAAAGTAGGGCTCCTCATGAAATCTCTGTTACCTCACAATTTAACGTCAATTCCTATAACAATTACAAAACATTGTGTCAAAAACATGAGATGACAGAAAATATAAAGACTCACTTTTAAAAAGTCCCTTACCATTTCTCAAACATCAATTCAACCAAGCTGGCATAATGTCATATAATAATTTGATTAAATTTGTCCTGAGCTACATAAACAACTGTGAATTAAGATTGGCCCCCGTCACTCGTCACAAGTTGCCAATAAATGTTGACTCAGAAGCGCTTAACAAGAAGCCAATAAATCGAAGGGGTCCCCTGATTGCACACCATTTTTTGTCCTCTAAAATGAAATGAAAATTTTGCATCATAGAAAACACTAGAACCCCAAATAAATAAAGTTATCTTAAAAGTTCAAAACAGCACGAAACTAGCACAATTGTCCCCCTTCGATTATTGCACGCAATTGAAAAATGATCTTAAAACATACATTATTGGACCATATCATATATTATATAGTTTTTTTTTCAGAAATGGCATCCTATACCATAATCATAGAGATGCCTTTCATACTAGTCATCAAAGCTTTCTTAGGTGCAGATTTAGGCGTAACTAAGATAGTTAGAGCAGTTTGCACTCAAGTTCGAATATGTTCTTCATAGTTTAGACGGTTGAAAAATGTAAAACTTCACATAAAATAATTTATAAAACAAAATAAGCCTTATTTTGAATGATTTTTTACAAATTGGATCGAGAGACAGTTTTTATAAAATCTCACACATAATTACATGCAAATGTGGTTAAGTTGTAGATAATATTAATCTTAATTAGTGATGGATCAATGACCTGCTTCTTTGAAGCTTAATAATGTATAGAACGGGTTGCTTGTTTGAGTTAAGTTGGGACATATATCAATAGGAGGTGGATTGTCTGCCCTTCCATTTCCATATTCTCCCCATGTCCTTCTGTTTGTGTGGTCACGATTAAGCTACATCAATATTTTATATTCCTATTACTTTTTGTTTTATTATTGCTATAAAAAATTAATATAAAATATTGATGTGGCTTAATTGTAACCACACATCACAGGAGGGCATGAAAAAAATATGAAAATAGGAGGACAGACAATCCATTTCTATATCAATACTGACCAAAGAACATTATCAACGATGACAAACAGTGAGCCGCTAATCCGCATATCTAAAACCCTTAACACGGCATTAAATCGGGTTCTTTAACTTGTTTTACCTTTCTGAGATTGCGTGGAATCCAATAATATTTATATATTCATTACTGCACCACCTAGTCATGTAAGCAAAGAGTCATATCATTTCCTTTTCCTATTGTTTTGTATTTTTGTTAGAAAAAGAGGGAAATATGTCATCTTCGGATTTTTTCCTCTAAAGTTCAGGAATTAAGTGATTTGGATCTTTGAAATTTAATCCAACGGTTAAAAATAAAGAAGTTAGTAAAAACCTTTTTAAATTATAATAATTTTTTACTGATGAATCAAATTTTAAACATCCAAATAATTTGATTTCTGAAATTTGAAGGAAAAGATCCGGAAAAAATCTCTTTCCGAAAGAGAGGACCTTAATGGGCCAATCAACCTTCCACATTTCACATCGTTGTCAACCTACAGTTGCCTCCTGTCTTTAAGAAGGATGTAGCTTTGTGATCTCAGATAACACCCGTTATTTATTTAACTTTACCATCTCATCCTCTCTGTTTCCTTCTGAGTTTTATAGAGAGAAACACAGAGAGAGAGCGAAAGAGGAGCATCCATGGCAGCAGTAGGGAGGTCTTGTTACACAGATGTGCTGCCGTTCACGGCGATGGTGACGATGGAGTGCATGAACGTCGGCCTAAACACACTCTTCAAAGCTGCCACTTTAAATGGAATGAGCTACCATGTCTTTGTTGTCTACTCTTACTCTGTTGCTGCCTTTGTTCTCATCCCAGCTCCTTTCGTCTCCCACAGGTTCAAATCTCCTTCCTCGTCTCATAAATTAGAGCAGTTTAGAATACCGTCTTCTCAGTAAACAATATAATTGGTCAAAATTAACAAATTTTTCATCAATTTTTCTAACTTGCATCTCTAATTTTCTTAACTTGCAGATCAAGGGTGCTTCCTCCTCTCAACTTCTCCATAATGTCTAAAGTTCTTCTTCTTGGACTCATAGGGTACAATCATACCAACCCATAAGTTCCCAAAGCGATTTCAGCACACTCTTTTTCCCCTACGTACACCGTTGTTTATTACTGCCGTTTGGATTAAATAAATCAAACGAATGGATGTATGCAAAGGTGTGCAGAAAGAGAAAAATGAGCGTACACAAATCACTTCGCTAAAGTTTTTAGGACTAACTAATTGTTTAACTATTTAGTGCTAAATAATTTGGTGTTCTTGGGTTGGGCAGGAGTTCATCACAGATCATGGGGTACACAGGAATAAACTACAGCTCTCCAACGCTTGCTTCAGCCATCAGCAACCTTGTGCCAGCTTTCACTTTCATCCTCGCCATCATTTTCAGGTCCCTCCTCTCTCCCAAACCCCACGCCACCTATTCCCCACACCACACCACCCCCCCCCCCCCCGCCCCGGGTCATTTACTATTTTACCCTCCAATGATAAAAATCTAGTGACCTAATTTGTGATGTTGCTTTCTGTATAAAAAAGTTGAAGTGACCAGAGAAATTACGTTGCTTTTGGAATTATGATAAGGGAGAGGACGTGTGCCCATCACACTTCCCCTCTTTGTGCTTTTTCCTATTTAAGTTTTCTTTCTCTCGAGTGGGGCAGGCACACCGTGAGATGAATAATTGTTGGTTACTTGAGCTTCTAGTTTTCTTCTATGGTAAATGCAAAAGTTTGGGTGCCGTTACATGATATGTGGTGTTATTAGTAAACGACTTACTTGTTCTCTTCGGGATATTACTGTGACATTTTGGGTTAATAATATGCAAATGTGTCAGTCTCTCTGCACAGGACACTGTATTATTATAAATATACCTTGATGACGGTCCGTACATTGTATGTAAGTTTCTTCTCGTTATATTTATCCAAGCATTAATATAAATTAACGACAAAGTTAATATTTCACAGACCTAGAGTATGGTATTATAATAAAACATACAAGTGACAACATGAATGGATATGTGACAACACATGATAGTGTGACGATCAATCTAATATTTTTGCTCGTTATATTAATAATAAAGTAGGCCTATTGTTGGATTCCGTAACTTTTGGAGTCCTACCATACATAAATGTATATACACTACCGTTTAAGTGATTCATTTGTTAAATCCCCTAAAATTCTTCAGCTCACGTCTAATAGTTGAATTCAGCAACGTAGGTCATAGATTGATGTCTTTTACCATGACAATGATTAACAACTAACTTTTGTTTCTCTCTCCTTTTACCAACCAAAGGCTGGAAAGTGCAGCTCTGAGAAAGAGAAGCAGTCAAGCAAAAATCTTGGG
Organism: Pyrus x bretschneideri; assembly: GCF_019419815.1. Classification (NCBI taxonomy): domain Eukaryota; kingdom Viridiplantae; phylum Streptophyta; class Magnoliopsida; order Rosales; family Rosaceae; genus Pyrus; species Pyrus x bretschneideri. The sequence goes on from NW_025999413.1 coordinate 1,935,521, forward strand.
TACAATAGTTTCACTTGCAGGTGCATTTGTGGTGACTCTCTACAAGGGCCCTTCGATTGTGTTTGCTAATCGGTCACAGTCCCTTTCACTCCACCAACCTCTTCTAAACTCTACACCAACAAACCCAAATTGGATAGTTGGTGGCCTTCTGCTAACGGCTGAGTACATATTGGTACCACTTTGGTACATTGTTCAGGTAAATATACAATCGTTCAGTTTCCGACCTTAAACCCTAAATCCTATTCTTACTAAATCCTTCAGTTTCCGGCTTATCGTGATCTTTAATTATAAAGTAGTAATACTTTCACAGGCACAAATCATGAAAGAGTACCCGAATGAGTTAACCGTGATCTTCTTCTACAATGTATGCGTGGTTGCCGTATCTGCAGCGGTTGCCTTGATAACAGAACCGAATTCCAGCGCTTGGAAGTTGCGACCTGATATTGCATTGCTCTCCATACTCTGCTCAGTAAGATACTAATTGTATGGTAAAAAAACAGTGCCTATCTAATGTGACTAGTACACCTTAATCGTATCGATTTTTCTGTGTCTAGGGGCTATTTGGGTCATGTTTGAACAATGCTGTTCACACATGGGTGTTGCGCTTGAAGGGACCTGTCTTTGTGACAATGTTCAAGCCTTTGTCCATGGCCATTGCCGTTGCCATGGGCGTTGCTTTCCTTCGTGACACTCTTTGTCTCGGAAGGTTAGAAAGCATAACTAACCTCTTTTTTTTTCTTTCAGAGGGGTTGTTGACACTCTAATATAGTCATCGTGCATTCCTCTCTCCTTTATCTTTTTCCCCTAGCGAAAGTGCAACTTAATATGTCTTTGTTTTTTGCATTTTTTCAGCCTAGTTGGAGCAACAATAATATCTATTGGGTTTTATACTGTACTCTGGGGAAAAACAAAGGAAGATGCCGGTGAAGAATCTGTAGCTGCTAGCCTGGAATCCCCATCAACCACCCACAAGGCCCCTTTATTGCAAAACTACATAAACGAGAAGTAAATCAAAGATTTGCAAATGTATATATGCATGTATGAAAGTAGAAAACAAGACGTTCGATTGACCATCGACGTCTATTTGCTTACTAGAAATCTTCCATATGATTGTTTGTGCCTGGAGAATTAGCAGACACTGCAGAAGTTGTAGATGCAATGAGGGAATGCCCACCTTCTGGAACACTGCTTGGCTCCTTATAAGTAAGAAGCATTCGACCATTAATTATCAGTCACAATTTGACACTACAGAATCACTTCGTCAAAGCGCGGACAGCAAAATGTCATACACGCCTCAATCTGTGATGGTCTTCTAATCTTTAACATATGTAATTAACTGTAGTATTGCTCTGTTCTACGGATTGTTTCCTGCATGTAAATCGATGTTTGTTCTTGACCGTATATGTGTGATGCACGACAGTGGTGATGAGGAATGAGACCCCTTAAGTTAAATAATCGACGACATTTGTTTATGGATGGAACTCAACTTAACGGCGATTTTCAATCTTGGAAGTCGCCTCATCTCGATGGAGTGGACGTAACAACTAGCTCGAAATCAAACTTTACAAGGTCATCCTAGACTTAGAGACTTGAGGAAGAGCTTGGGAGGGATCTGGACATGATTTGAGAGAGGATACTTTTAAGTTGTATGAAACTTTCTGATGTAATCTTTATTTCATAAAAATAATTTTACAACCCGAAATATGCTATTGTACAAGTGACATTGTTTCCTTTTACCCATAGTATCGCATATTCTCCGACTAAAAGTAAAAGTAAAGAACTCATCCCACAATCTCTCTACTCGGAAATTGGGTCGGGATAAGTTTTATTCATGGTTCCTATAAGAGTATCCTAAAAATCATTTGCGTAAAAAGCTAGAGGTGAAGTGATCTTCTGCGTTTGCTCTTAAATTTTGAATTGAGTCTTAAGGCCAGCAGACAGCCTCTACTTTCTCTAAGATCGTATCTCTAAGGTCATCGGCCATAGAACTTACTTCCTCTAAAGCATTCTCTTTAGTCTTAAGATCATCAGACATGGAAGATGATATGCAATGTGTTGTGAGGATATCCAGTGTCGCTGCCTTGGCAGCTTTTGTTTGCAGAACAACCATCTGCGCAGGAAGTATGCAACTCACAATTCAGCCAACAAAAGAAAAATGCATAGCATGCATGCATATATTCATGTATTTGTGTGTGCGTGGGATAAAGAAACAGAAAAAGACCTGATTATATTCAAGGCCAAACTTTAAGTACTCGTCATCACAATTCTCAACCATGATCACCAAGCTCTTCAGATTCTTCACAGGCATATCATTGAAAGTAAGAACCTGCACATTTCACAGAATAATTACACAAGTGTATAAGATGTTATATCACCGATTCTTTTCACCGTCATTTGCTGCATCAGATAAAGAAAGGAAAAACGGAAAAGCTTAGTCTCTGACCTGATTGTTAACGATGTCCTCATATCCAATATTAATGTCAGCAACAAGTACCTAGCACAATTTTGCACAATGTTAGCCATAAAATCAGGGCAACAAGAACTTATGCTAATATGGAAAAGCATGAGAAAAATAGAATGCGAGAGAGAAACCTGAGAAACAACAACGAGCTGTTCATCAGTAGACTGCGCCATTGCATGTAAATGCTTGTCCAACAGTTTAATTGGAACGTCAAATAAATTTCCAAACTGCAAATAAGTAAACACCGAGGTTAAGATTTAGCATGGTAAACAAATCTATTATGTTCACTTTACAATTAAACCTGGATGCACTAGGCAGAAACTAATGAACACATACATATTACAGTCTTAGAGAGAATGAGCACAGAAGAGAGAGAATTCAAAGCAAGGGCACACCTCAGAACGCAGATATGGAAGGGATACAGCTGTCAAAACAAATCCAGCAACGATATAATAGGAGGGAGGTTTTCCCTCAATGTGTGAAGGGATGAGCTCCTTGTGTTTTGCTAGTTTAATGCTAAACTCAAGTGTCTCCGAGTTTCGAAGAACTTGTACTACGGCATTGTCACCTATGTATTTTTGAGAGACAAGGTAACTGAAACCTATGCGCTCTCCATGCCTGAATGGAACTAAAAAATTGATACAAACTGGTATTACTTCTGAATCATTTCATCTGCCACTCTTCTATAGAGAGTCACCAACGGGGGCATGAAAGCAAAAGTGACATGAAAAGTAAGCAAACACACAGAGAAAGTATACCTGTGCCATCACTAGCAATGTTAACCCCATCAAAACTAAGAATAACATCAGATGGCTTTAGCAGTTGAAATTCTGGAGCTGTAGGTTCCAGCCTTCTAATTCGGATACCCTTTTGATCAGGTCTCATTCCCATTGACATACGAAGATCAGGATTCTCCATCTTTTGCCACTTAATCCCGAGAATTGGAAACCCTGTATATACGCCATTCTTCTCATAATCTCGAATAAAGTGCATAATAACTGGTACAGGTATAACATAGCCTATATTTTCCGCATCTTCGTGTTTGAGGGACTGGAACGCAATTCCCACACATTCTCCCTTATCATTAAAGGCAGGCCCACCAGAGTTTCCAGAGTTGATTGCAGCATCTATCTGCAAAAAAGCATCCCAATGACCCCAAAACACAAGTCAAGACTCGAAATCAGACGGACAAAATTTCATTTTCATGTAAGAGACTATATAAGATAACCACCTGCATTCCCAGAAGCTCAGTAGAGCCATGGACATAAGGCAGTATCTCCATGCGCGACACAACTCCGCTCGTCACGGAGATTGTGTCGCCCCCAATCGGGTACCCAACGACAGTCACGGCATCTTGGAGTGCTGGTAAATCTCCAAACTCCACAGGTGAAATCCCTTCCCAGAACTCATCATCACTCACCGTAAGCATCGCTGAAAGTAAAGCATCAAACTTTAAATTGCAACGCAAAAGAAGAAAAAGAAACAAACTCTAAATTGCAGCAAACTCAAAGAACAACTATGCAATTACAAATGCAAATGTAAAACCGTTGCATACAAAGAAGCATCACCAATTAACGAAAACCCGGAATTAAAATCGACAAAAGATGCAAACTTTAAACTGCATTCACCTCAAGGATTACTATGCAATTACAAAAAGTAATTCTAAAATTGTCTGCATACCGATATCGCATTCGGTTCCAATGGCCAACACGGTGGCCAAGTACTTGGTATCGGAGCCCCGTTTCTTGAGCTTGACCTGGGTATGATGATCCACCGAATGCGCATTGGTCAAAACCCTCCTGCCCCGAATCACAAACCCACTACTGCTGGAGCTGTACTGCTTCTTCCTCTGCCACGGAAGCGAGAAATTCGGCTCCGTGTGGACACAGAACACCTTCACCACCGCGTCCATGGACGGGACAACTCTCCCCACCCTCTCCCACCTCGGCACCGTCATCAGCGGCTCCGAAACGACCGACAAATCTCTCCCACAAGCGCCGTTTTGGTCGGGGAGTCCGAAAGCCGATATCTTGATGGGCTCGGTTGCGCGAGGGAGGGAAACGGCGTCGCTCACGGTGGCCGCGCTGGCGGGACTGATGCGTTGGATATGCATAGTGTTGGATCAAATAGTGGGTTATGTGTTTTGGGATTTTAGTTTTGATTATATAATGAAAAGGCGTGGAATGGGGGTGGTTTGGGTGGTTGGGTGGCGGTGGGTCGTCATAGAAAATGGGTTTTGTTCTTTTGGCCGTTGGAGACTCGCTGGAGTCAACGGCGGCCTTCGTCGAAGCTGCGCGTAAGAAAAACCGAGGGAGGAGTAGAGGACAAGAAAATGAAGGCGGAGGGAAAAGCTTACGCGTCGCAGGAATTACGTTACTGGGTTCACATCGCGGAAAGTGTTCAAAGAGTCTTCAGACTTTCGTTACTGGGTTCACATGGCGGAAAGTGTTCAAAGAGTCTTCAGACTTGTGAGTACAGGACCCGGCTCCTCAGCGCTCCAGTTCCCATACACTCTTGGCTCTCCTATTTTGTGCGGTTACAGTTAAGTGATGTTAATATTTTATATTGATTTTTTTTGTAAAGATAATAAGACAAAAAGCAATAATGAAATAAAATGTTGACGTGACTTAACCGTGACCGTACAAATAAGAGAGGATAGAATTGTATAGGAACTGGGAGGCAAAGAAGCCAGGTCCGTGAGTACAGTTGACCAACAGAGCCTAAACCTTGCGACACGCCGCTGCTGTAATTGTTCTAGTCTCCGAGAGTTGATCTGAATCCGGATCCTCATCGAATACCCATTTGGAATTCATGAATCATATTTATTTATCGTACATTATACTATTAGAAATTATTTTAAATATTTTTATTTAAAATTAAATATAAACAATAAAAACTAATAGTACGATGTACGAATCATCTTCGTTAAAAGAAGATCCTGTTGGGATCTGGTACACCGATAAATTTGAATAATTTCTAAAATCTCGTAGTTTAGATTAAAGCAAATTAGAGTATCTTTCTTAAAGATAGATGTGTTGATAAAAAAAAGTCTTTGTAAACTGCCATTGACCCGTTAAATAATTAAAATTGACTCATTAAACTATTTTTTGACAAATTAGACTTTGAAATATTTGATATCAGCCAATCAATCCATCACTGTCAGATATAAAATTTTATCTATTTTGTCATCAAATTCTATAACGACTTTACCTTTAAAATTGAATTACGTGTTGATTACGTGTCATTATTTGACGAAAAAGTATATAAAATTTCATTGAAGTTGACGATGAGGAATTAATTGGCTAATTCAAATAGTTCAGGCGGTTAACTTACCCAATTCTAGGGCTTGTTTGAAAAAAATGATTGAAAATGCTTTTAGAAAAAAATATTTATATTTTAAAAGAACTTCAAATACTCTTCTAATATTTACTCGTAATTTGATTAAGAATTGGTTTAAAAAATATTTTCAACAAAAACTTTCAATTATTTTACACGCATTTCCAAATGAATCCTAAAAGTTGACAAGTGAAAACCGGTCCCATATGAATACAAAAACAAAGGAAAGGAAAGTCATCTGCAAGTACTTCGAAAGCCGATCATGACAACAAACGACCAATGAATTGCTCCAAGCTTTTACTTTCCACAATGAAATGAAATCTCTCCCTTCCTTTTACGAGTATTCTAAACTTAATCTATGGGGATAGATCCTCTCTTAAGTCTGAAAGACTTGGTCATCATCTATGGGCATAGCCCCTCTCCGAAGTCTTAAGACTTAAGACCTGAGGTCATCAGACGTAGCCGAAGGCATGCAATGTGTAAGGAGGATATCAAGCGTTGCTGCCTTGGCAGTTTTCGTCTCTAGGACAACCATCTGCACCGAGAACAAGGCGATTCAGCCACCAAAAGAAAAGCACAAAGCCTGCATGCACGGGTGGACGGAGAGAGATTAACCTGATTGTATTCAATATTAATGTCAGCAACAAGTACCTACAATAATTTTGAAAAAATGTAAGCCATCTTAGCCATGAAAGTAGAGTAAAAACAACTTAGCCCTAAAACGGAAAGAAATTCAGTGACCCAAAACAAATGGTAATCCAAGGTTCAATATGTTGGTGTAAACTTGCAAGTGCACAAAATAGTCGTAATATAGCGTTTTGCAAACCCAAGTATTGTTCCTACGAGGATTCTAATTCAACCTCCAATTTGATAAACTAAACTGAATCTAATTATATTGAAAGCACGCAAACATGAAAATATAAACCCAAACAACAAACTAGACTCGATGTTCATTAATAATTCAATCAAAGATGTGAAAAGTTTGTTGTGATGATTTTATAAACGAACAAAAACAAAACCTTAAATTAAAACTAAGATTAAAGAGAAGAAAATGTTGTGTTTTAAGGCAAACGATGAAAAGTCTAGAGATTCGGAATCAACCACAAGCAATCTAGTTTAGGTTTCAATGCATTCAACAGATCTTTCGGTTCTTTAGATGATAATTCCCGTATCTAAGTCATTGTCAGGCACATTAGACCATAGTTTTTCTTAAGTGAATGATTCTCTCCAAGTTCAGGCAGAGATCGTATATCCTAACATGTAGTCTATCCTAGTTAAGGCATAAATTTAACAAGTAGGACTCTTTACGCTCTAGAAAACAAGGGAACCAAGTAAATCATTATTCTTTGTCAATCAATAATGTAATTTACCACGCTTAACCACAAGAAGCTAATTGAAGGGAATTTTTATTTAAACTCATCTAACCACTTTCTACCCAACTTAAATTTTAAATATTAATTGTCTATTTTACCCTATTGCATAATTACTATTTAGTACAAAATGAAATTAATAATAAAAATCAAATTTATCAATAGACCCACATACTATAACTAAACCTTAGCATCACTCTTTGTTTATCCTACGTTCATTCAGACTAAAACCCTAATAGCTCTGATAGAGAAAAACAAGTTTTTCTATTGATGGATGGTGATTTTGAAGTTTTTAATCCTCCAACTAAGGTATGACTCGATTTATGGATATTTTGTTTGTTTGCTTCTTCTTTGGATTAAATTTCATACTTTTTATATTATATTGTATTTATTTCTCTATGTCGTTTGTATGCGCCCCAAAACACCAGTGCAAGGACTTTTGATTAGTACTGCAAAGACATAAAACTCGATTCTTGGTGCAAATAAAGATTGCTCAACCTTAACCACGAACTAGCGGGTGGCATATGTCTTGCACCTTTTTTATTCTAAAGAGCTCCAATTTGTTTATTTGTTTATTAATATAGCAGCAAAACACCTAACCCTATGTCACTTCAAAGTTTCTTAAAAAGTTCATGAAAATGCTCAATTTAAAAAGGACTGAACTTGAGCTTGCATAACATTCTCTTGGCAAATTCAAGTCTATGGAATGATCTCTTGGATCCCAAGTCCATGGATGGGTTGTGGTAGCAGAAAGAAAAAAAGCAGCCATGAAAATGCTAGTCCTATACGGCATATGCAATTATAAAGGGGCAAAGGACGCCTCTTTGAAAAAAAATGCTTGCATGTGATGTTTTGCGCATGCACACACTCATCAAACATACATCCATTTTATGTTAGGTGGTCATACAAATTTAATTCTTGGATTGCTGGTTTTTGTTTCTTCATTCATATGTGGTTTACTGAGCTAGTGTGTGCATTTTGCAGATCTAACCATTGCAAGAAATTATTCTCTAGACGCGAGTTTGACCCCATTAAAACTAAACCTGTTGTAATGGGTTGTATGCATTGTTGTTTGATGCTCTAACCCTTTACCGATTGTCATTTGATTGTCTTGACCTTTTTCCAATTGCATTTTAGGTGAAGAGTTTTGATAGAATCACCAGGAATTGCAAATTCAGCCGTGTCAAATCTTTTGTTGTCAATGCCTACAATTTTTTTTTATAAAGATAATGGGTGTAAAGATAATTTTACATTTTGAATTGGGTTTAAGAGGGTAGTTTAGGTAATAAATTTGGGTTTAAAGAGATATTAATTCTTTAATAAAAAACAATATGGATGAAGAGAGTAAGTTGGGTGTAGAAAGAGGTTAAATGGGTTCAAATAAAATTTCCCTTAATTGAATTATATTGCTAGTTCAACCTCAAATTCATCTTTAGATGCAAAGTCCTAAGGTGATCAATCAGAGAACTAAAACAAAAAGTAACAATTCAAAGAGTGATTAAGCATTCATTTGAAAGAAACTAGAAATCCAATGAATAACATTAAAAACATAAACATCCATGCTAGGGCATCATCCTAACCCTAGAAAAAAAAGTTTAGTTACTCATAGAATACGAAAACATAATTAAAAAACTTAAAACATGAAAAACTTTCAAACGACGAAGATGGATAGCAAAGATGGTCGGTGGCTGCTACTTCTCCAAAAACACGCAAAGAATCCTCCGAAAGAACCTGCCCTAGCTTCCTACAATATCTCCTTGATATATTCGTCAAAATCCTAGCATCCTTAGGTCTTTAATTTGCAATCTTTTCCTCATTTGTATTGGACAACTAATGATGTGGCAAGTAAACTTCCCAAGTAAATTACCCCAGACCCATTTGAACTAGGATTAAAGTCATCGCCAACATTTTCTATCTTGGGCCTTGGGCCTCGACTGAATTATAACTTGAAAAACCCAACAGACTTTGCAATTTCCGCGTAGACTTGGCTGACCAACGTCTGGTACAAGAATCACTATAACGTCTTCTAGGAAACTTGGAATCACGAACCGTAAAATTTCTTTGAAAGATAACTTTCATATCTTTCTAACGGTACAAGGCTCAACAGCTGGTTCATTATGAGGAAGTACAGTTTAATCCCTAAAGTTGGCTGATCTGCACAAACAGCTTCTGCTTCTAGCGTGCCAAACTCATTTCAATCGCAAAAATGCTCCTTTTTCTTCTTTCTTCATCTTCGCTCTTCAAATCTAAGAAAAACATAAAACTAAGTGAAACAAACTAAATTCACTCAAAAACATAACAAGAATCTAAACTAAAGGGCATTAAAATGTATGCAATATTGATCGTATCATGTGTCCCTAGTGGACTGCCAGGAATGTGCTGGAAGGTAGTGTGAGAACTACAAATTATAACAAACCAGCATACATTATATGCCCGTTCTTCTCATAATCTTGAATGAAGTGCTTAATAACTGGTGTCAGTATGACAGCCTATATCCTCAGCATCTTCATGTTTAAGAGACTGAAATGCGATACCCACACATTTGCCCTTATCATTGAAGGCAGGCGCACCTCAGTTTCCAGAGTTTATTGCAGCATCTATCTGCAAAAGGATTACAAGAAAGGAAACGAGGAAGCCACAACAGGTCGATAATCAGGTTTTAGTGGTAAGTCGGTAACTACGTATGGTCGTAGAAGACAATGCCCAAAAGAAAACCTGCAGTCCTAGAAGCTCAGTCGATCCATGAACATAAGACAGTATCTCCATACGTGACACAACACCACTTGTCACAGAGATCGCGTCACCCTCAATAGGGTAGCCCGCAACCGTCTCAGCATCTTGGAGTGCGGGTAACTCTCCAAACTCCAGAGGTGAAATTCCTTCCCAGAGCTCATCATCGATCACCGTAAGCATTGCTAAAAGCATCATGCAAAAGAAAAAAAACGGAAAAGAAGTATTCAATATAATAACTCACGAAAAGCATCAATTTTTTCAAAGCATATCAATTGAACCGAACTATAAAAAGGAAAAAAAAATTATATCACATTCATCAGATGATTGGAAAACCAAATGCAAAACATGATACGTAATTGCTACGTTGCACAGATACAGACACGGAGACACGTAAAATTTTTCAAAAACTCACAGATACGGCAAAGATGCGGCAATTAATGTAAAGTGGTAAGTTGGATCCTAATAAACTTCCGCCATCAAACTAAGTAAGTAATCAGCAATGTCAAGCTACTTCTCAGCTAAATTCTAATTGGCTACATAATTAACATCTTAAGAAAATAAACTCATAACGATCGGAGGTGGTGTCGCTCGTCGGGACTGAGACGGCGTCGTTTATGGCGGTGGATTTGGTATCTTGGTTGGATGTCCATGGTGGCGATATCGGTGTCGTCAGCTTCTGGGGTTTTGGGTTTACGACCTCTTTTTCTTTTTATCTTTTCGCCCTTTTTTTTTTTTTTGAGAAAACTGAGAAACGGGTTTATCGGGATTGTCGGTCTGAGGGCAGTGAAGCTTTTGCGATAAGGGCTTTTTATATACAGGCAGAGGTTCCAGAATCAACGACTTCCATTTTTTTGAATCAGATACTGTAGCAGATGACGGAGGGGGCAGGAGACGTGAGAATTGGGCCTGAACTTATTTTCAGCCCACAAATAAAATTAGAGCTCAAGTGGGCTTCATACATGTGGGTTTAATTAAGATGGGCTTTCTCCTTTTTCCATGAAAATTGAGAAGAATAGTATCATTAGATCGTCGTACAGAGTCTTAATCATTTTCAATTAATTAAGATGTAAGTTTTACCCTTCTTTGGGCTAATCCTTTTGAAATTCACTTGTTAGGAGTCGGTAAATGAGAAGATGATCTATAGAAAAGCCCATCAATCTGTCAATCAGCAAGAACACCTCATACAAATAAGGTTGCCTCGCTACACCAAGTGGTAGGACGACCGTCAACCGCTGATCAAACCGATATCATGTGACAATATGCTGGTTGAATATTGGTCATTAGATAACTAACTGACCAATGCTAATCAATTGACAATTTGATAATTTTTTTTTTAAGGAATCTCCACACATGGCAGCAAATTATTGACTTGTCACTTAGCTAATACAAAGCTTTGGTTATCCCACCTTTGGCCCATGCATTCACGGACATGTGTCACTACCATACTCAGTGCCTAAACACCTCATGTTGAAGAGGAGTGAAGCTCCACTATTTCCACCTTTATAGAAAGGGATTACTATTCTCACGATCACAACATACTCGGCCAAAAACTTTGCGGATTTGCTAACCCAAGCATTGAAGGCTTTCCGATCAGTATCGCATTGACGTTCTCAGTACTTGTAATATTCTATCTTATCGTAAATTCTAATCATCTCTCACTCGAACCTTGTGTTATTACTTTAACAATTTAATATCGTTCATTAGAATTGAACTCACAAGTCAAAACTAAAGATACACTTTTTGCACTACTTTACCACCACTCTTGCATTTTCTTATTTTTTTACTACTTTATCTCCTTCATTGTGTGCAATCGATATTTTTCCTTGTATTAATAAAGCAATTTTCCCAATGTATCTCTCTACTGTGAGACTTCACTTTTGAAAGAGTTGAAAGAGTCGAAGTCTTGATAAACTTGAAGAAGCCAACCACCAAAAAACAGGTGACCTTGCACCCTCCTCCTCCTCAACGGTTGGTGCAAGGCTCCTCCTCCCTTCTGCCTCCCACTTTATCTTATCCATCACTGTAATTTCCGAACAGACAAAAATCGAAGCCTGCTACAGAGCCTCTTCGGAAAACCCCTTTCGAGCTTTCCCTTTGATATTTTATTGCCCCTTTATTCCCACTGTCTCTCTCTGATTGAAACTTTAAACCACCATATCACATATTTTAAAATCTCATCTCTTTCACTTTTTGTTCCCCACTTCTGATTTCAATTCTCAGGCTTTTTTCGACCCCAATCTCTCTTGGGTAGTTCTTGTTTTGTGATATTTTTCTTGAATCTGTAATTTTTTCTTCGAAATTTTGGTTCTTGCAATTCTGGGTCACTTCGATTTCAGTTTATCTTTCACTTTTGATATCTGGGCAATCTGAGATCTCAGTTTCTGAAACTGGGTTGTGCTGATTTCGATCCAATTCGATTGCTTTCCGTCGAATTTCAATCCCAAGGCAATGTCACAGGGCTATGCAATCGAGCTTTATTTCGATCCAGCCCTCGAAAACCAGGTCTTGAAGGCTTGGAACGTGCTCGCCCGCCGTCAGATTAGTACCCAGCTCATCGAAATCGAATCACGACCGCACATCACCCTCTTCTCAAGCCCCTTCGTCGAACCGGCGAAGCTCGAAAACGTGATCAGAGCCTTCGCCTCCAAGCAAGAGCCTCTGGCCTTGTCCTTTTCTTCGATTGGGAGCCTCCCAAATGACAACAACGTCCTGTTTCTGGCGCCAACTCCATCGGTTTCGTTGCTGCAGTTTCAGTCCCAATTGTGCGAGATAATGAAGAAGGAAGGTGTTGAAATTGGGGAGGAGTATCGCACTGACTGTTGGCTTCCTTACTGTGCTGTTGCTCAGGAAGTGCCCAAGACTCGACTGGCGGAAGCGTTTTGCGTGTTGAGGGACTTGAAGTTGCCGGTTGCAGGGTATGCCATGGATATTGGATTGGTGGAGTTTTCGCCGGTTCGCGAGCTATTCTCGTTTGTGCTAGGTAACACAGTGGAAGCATGAGATTTCAGAGTAATGCTTACGTGTTAATCTAAAGTTTTAGTTGTTGTTTAATGAATATGTGTTACCTTTTGATGTTAGTGTAGATTACTGTCTATGGTACTACTTAGTGTAGTTACAGATTTTGAATTTGATGTTTTTCGAATTGGATAGATTCATTTTATATTCCCCTTGGATTGATACTGTGTTTTGTTCATGTTGATGATGTTTCAAAATACATAAGACTGTTTCAAAAATTTCCGAGCTTGCGTGGTATTGGAGTATTGATTCAAAGAGTGAACATCTTATTATGTTGGCTCTAATGTTTAGACCGTATCAAAGATGGTAAATTGGATCAAGAGTGTGCCGGTCCCCAGTGGTTTAGGTTATAAACTTCTACTGGCGTACGTTTCAGCTGTCATAGGTTTTTGTCTGATGTAGCCTTATGAAGAATTTTTTCCATAGACTGATTAGGTCATGTATCTTTGAATAACTTGGACCCTGTGCCCCGGGCTGGTTAGTCATCGACCTTGCTTTACTAGTTATCTTGAGCCTTGGTTTTTTTTAGCTCATAAAATATCACCTTCATCTGCTGAAGGTGTGCGTACGCTGTGTGTGAGCACCGGGGCATACAGCTGTTATAGGTTTTTTTGTGATGTAGGCTTATGAAGGATATCTTCCATAGACTGATTAGATCATGTGTCTTTGAATAACTTGGACCCTATGCCCCAGCCGGTTAGTTATCGACCTTGCTTTGCTAGTTATGGTTTTTTTAGCTCATTAAAATAACACCATCATCTGCTGAAGGTGTGTGTATGCTATGTGTGCACTGCAGATATCTGTTAGACTACTCTCACTTTTGTGAGGCTTCTACTCTAGTAATTTGAAACTCACTGCATAGTTTTAAAATTTCGTTTTCCGATTGTGCACTCTGTATTGAAACAATGCTGGTACTGTACCAATTAACCGTAGAACCTTTAGTGTCGGTTTGCAATTTTTTGTTCCAGAGAAATCTGAAACCTATCAGCTTCAACAATCTAGCTATGGTTTGTGGTAATCATCCTTATCAGACTCTTCTCTCTGTGATTGAGCCAAAAGTTCTTCTAGGGCTTTGCTGTACTGTTGACTGAAGTTGGCCTTTCCGTCTGCGTGCACGAGTGTCTGTAGCTTCCCAAAATCTGCTGAATATTTGGGAAGGTTTATAAAATGTGATATATCAGTCAACTATGAATATTTTTCCTTGAATTTTCTGTCGGGTTCGGGTAAGGATTTGAAATTTGTGTCCTGGGTTATGTTTTGTTGTCGAGGACTAACATTCCCAGAGTATCTGTCCATGTCACTTGTTAGTCGTTGAAAACACTAAGACTCTGGCTTACTTGTTGATTGGAGCTGGGAAGTTACAGCGATAGTACTATGAGGAATAGCTCTAGGTTGTCATAATACGTAAGTATGGTATATATGATAGAGCATCGGGGCATAGATTATATTCGACTAACATTTATTTTACAACTTATTATTCTCATAGCATGTCATAAGTATTACTTTAAAAAGCTACAACGATGCCAATTGGCCCTAAGATACTACGCCTCCCTCGATTTTGATAATTTCCATCAGAAAATGGTTCCAGTAATCAATAGGGCCTGGCATGCACCAATGCACGCAATCGTTATAACTTATAACCGTCCATTCACTTGTTCCAGTGAGCTCCGGGGTGCCCGTCCGGTCTCATAAGCATGGCCCTGGTTACATCCAAAACCCTAAACTTCTTACCCTGCATCTCCCCTTCTTTTCTTGCTCTTTCAATTTCCTCAACCTGAATGCTCCTCAATTCCCAATCTGAACGTCCCAAATCAATGTCTGCCTCGCTTAAAGGACTCATTCGATTGCAGTACCCACCGGTGTTCCAAACGCCGCCCTCAAAATGTGCCGGTGCAAATGTCCTCATCAAGGTCAGGAGGCCTCCCTTGCAGTTCTTGCAATCCATGATGTAGTTGAATGCAGTTTGAAACGCCAAGTGAACAATGTGGCTACTGTTGTAATCGGTGACATTAGTTTCACTGCAGTAGAAGCATCCAATGAGGTTGCCACCTTCGTGCAGGTACATTACCTGGTTAAACCAATGCCCAGCTGAGAATATAGCGTGGTCTAAATCCGGGAGGTGTTCTGCCCATTTCTCGTCGACTTTGTCTAGTTGCAAATCGAAAGTGCTGGATCCTGTACCATTAACCATCCTCTCTTCTGCGGCAATGAGAAATTTGGACCATAATTTCTAAGGGTGAAGTCATGTTGTGGAAAGTACCATGTCGTGACGTGATCTTCGAAATGCTTGTAAATGTCTTTAGGGGATTCCTCCTGCAAGTTGATGTTGTAAATCATTGAAGAAACCACACATAAAACACAAGAATCCGAGTTTGAACTGACCTGTGACAAGAGGCAGAGCAGAGACTCAAAATGGTTCTGAGCAACAGAGTCACCGATAACAGCCATTTTCTTTCCACGAACGATTTCCAAAAACGTCTTTGGATCGAACCATGGAACCTTGCAGTTGTCCGGCTTCCATCTCCTTGTCTATTCTACCATATTTGAAACAATTCCTTGATTCAGGAATAGTGGCATAGCTTGTATTGGTGTAGATTGGCCCTCTAAGTTCTGGAACCCAGTGACCTTAAAAGGTCACACTCCTCTTCTACAGAAACCAAAAATTGCAATATCTTTTGAAACCACACCGAAAGAAAATCACAAGTCTTTTGATAACCAATTTGTTTTTAGTTTTTACGCTAAAGAAAATGTGTATAGAAGGAGGAACAAAGAAGGAGAAGAAATGACGGTGGAAGAAATGCAAAAGGAATAACAGACGATGAAAAATAAAAACCAAAAAATTGGACTTTCAAGTTTTTGTGTTAATATAAACTCCTGCACTTCTCTCCCGCCTCCCTTTCTCCCACCACGTCCCTACGTCCTTCTCCCTTCATCATTCCTCCCATATATTTTCGCTCCATCTCTAGCACAGGAAACAAAAACTAAAAACGAAATGGTAATCAAACTGACTCTAAAATAAATCAAATTTTAAAAGAGAAACGAACAACTGGGTTTGGAGAATAAAGTAAGAAGATGAAAATGGTGGGCTATGGCTAGAGATGCGAAGAAAGGAGCCAATCTGCTCATGACTGTCTGTCTGTCTCAGAAAGAGAGAGAGTGTGTGTGTGAGGGAGGGAGGGAGGGAGGGAGGGAGGGAGGAGAGAGAGAGAGAGAGAGAGAGAGAGAGAGAGAGAGTCTTGATTATAATTAAGGGGCAGGCAATGCAGATTCTGTATTAATTAAATTTTGATTGCATGGATTGTGGGAGATTTGGATGCCTTGTCTGCTCTTCATACCCTAACATCCGCCAAACAAGTACCAGTAAATGACAAATTTGAACTATATTATTGCTAATTTATTGTGAGGTTAAGTTCATTCACTTTCCCTTAGTGTAGATAATATCGTTTGCACAAAAAAAAAAAAAAATTGTTGGTATTTACCCAGGAAAAATATAACAACAAAACTAAGAAATCAAAATCTAAGCCACCGTTAATGCAGATAGGCAGCACAGAGCACAAGACCCGAATTTTGGACATTATCAACCAACAATCTACTTACAACTTACCAGAACATGACTCGTTTTTAAATTCCAAGCACATACTATATATAAAAATTTGACTTATCGGTTGAAAATGCTCTTAAAATACCTAAACTAGAGCATTTAGAATTTTTATTTTCATTTGAGCGATATTCTAAAATAATCTGAAATATGGAGGGAATTTATCTAGGTCTGAAGAATATCTGACACAATCTTAACGTTGCCAAACAACCTCTATATATATGGCGAACACTTTGTGCTCAAATTGATAAAAGATCAATGGTTTTCAACATTTTTTCTTTTTCATCTGTTGTACATTGGCAAATTGGTAGTAAAAATCTCACATTCGGAATATTATGCAATTCACTTGACATACTATATCTCTGAACTAAAATTATTATACGCCCATGGAAGAAAAACAAAATTAAAAAATAGGTATAATAAACTATTAAGTATGGATTTGTATGAATGTTTGTACTAAGTTCTAACTAAACCCTAAACCCTCCTCCCTCGTTTCGGATAATCTCCATCAAAAAATGGTTCCAGTAATCAACAGGGCCTGGCATGCACCAATGCACACAGTCGTTGTAACCTTTCATCCACTTGTTTCCCCAGTGAGCTCCCGGGTGCCCATCCGGTCTCATAAGCATTGCCCTAGTTATATCCAAAACCCTAAACCTCCTCCCCTCCATCTCCCCTTCTTTTTTTGCTCTTTCAAACTCCTCAACCTGAATGCTCCTCAGTTCCCAATCAAAACGTCCCTAAATCGATTTCCCTCTCGCTCAAAGGACTTGTTCGGTTGCAGTATCCCCCGGTGTTCCAAGCCCCGCCTTCAAAATGTGCTGGCGCAAATGTCCTCAACAAGGTCAAGAGGCCTCCCTTGCAGTTTTTGCAATCCTTTATGTACTTGAATATAGCTCGAAAAGCCATGCGCAAGGCTTGGCTGTTGTTGTATTCGGTGACATTAGGTTCGTTACAGTAAACACATCCGGTAAGTTTGTCACCTTCGTGTAGGTACATTAGACGAAAAAACCAATGCCCGCCTGAGAATATAGCGTAGTCTAATTCCGGAAGCTGTTCTGCCCATTTATCGTCGACCTTGTCCAGTTGTAAATCAAAAATGCCGGATCCTGAACCGTTAACCATCCTCTCCTCTGCAGCTATGAGATATTTGGACCATAATTTCATGAGGGTGAAGTCGTACTGAGGAAAGTACCATATCCTGAACCGGTCATCGGAATACTTGTAAATGTCTTTAGGGTTTTCCTCCTGCAAGATTAATAGGAATAATATTAGGGTTTAGAAAATCTTTGTACATGCTCCTAAAGCGTAATCTGTCATTTCAACTTATTTGAATAAAGAACTATTGCATATATGGTATGTCAATATAGCAAGGCACTACACTTCTGTAAAAGGAGTGGTCTTGACTATGATGACACCCGTGGAGCCTGAATGCTTCACGAGTTCCATACACATGACGAGACAAAAATGTTAATTTGTTACATGGCTTTGTCCCGCCTCGTTGCCATCCTTAATCTCTTGACTGTTAAGAACATCAAATTAAGTAGCTTATAATCCCCACCGTAAGAATGAGTGGACATTGTTGCAAATATAGTATCCCCTCTAAATTCTGAACCACTACGATTGCTTGTCATCACTCCAAAAATGAGACGAGCACGAAAGGTAATGATCTGCATACATGGCATTTGTGGCACTGTGACATTGTGACGTTGCTTCAAAGCATAAAGCACCAAGCAAAGTTGTCACAATGTTTCTAAACTACTTTAATTTGCGGAATGAGATTCAAATTCGAGTACAAGGAGAATGAACACATTGTCCAAATCAATTGACCTAATCCGCATTTGCAAACTATTATTGCTATTATGTTAGTGAAATCACATTGCTGCCATTTGTATTGCGATTGATGTCATTTATTATGTTATGAATGGTTTACGTGTATAACATCGTTGCAAATTATATTGTTTAATGTTTATCCACCGGTATTCGGATTATTCTTCCATAAGTTTCAGATTTCAAGGTCATGCAAAACTGTCACACTCAAAAATAAAATTCTAATAAAGCAACTAAAGATCTGGATTAGGCCAGCCGGTCAAGACATTACACTAAGTTTGAATTCCGTGTAAAATTCTTTTTTTTCAGTAGGTATAAATTAGAGTAATTTAGAACATCAGATTAGAAAAACATATATCAAATCAAATATCAAAATATGAACTGACCTGTGACAAGAGGCAGAGAAGAGACTCGACATGGTTCCTGGCGACAGAGTCGCCGATGAACGCCATTTTCTTTCCCCGAACAATTTCCAAAAACGTTTTCGGGTCAAACCGCGGAAGCTCGCACTTGTCCGGTTTCCATCTCCAATTCAGAAAATCCCTGTCCCTCCTCCCATTTCTGAAACAATTTTTTGATTCCGGAATCGTGGCGCAGCTCGAATTCGTGTACATTGCTCCTCTCGAATCCGGAATCCAATGACCCTTGAACAAATCACACTCCTCTTCCTTCTCTACAAAATCCAAAAAAAATCAAACTTTTCGGAAAATGATCCAAAATTTTTGAAAAAAAAAAAAAGAAGAAGAAGAAGAATTGGTTTTTGTTTGTGACAAGAAAAAGTTACTTGGTGGCGGTAGGAGCTTGATGTTAGTGCGATCAGGGGCTTGATGTTCTTTCTGTGCTGCATGAATGGATGTCTGGTTTTGAACAGAATTGAGATCGTTAAGGCCCTGTTTGGGAGAAATTAAAAAAGGGTTTGGAGAATAGAGTACGAACAAGCTAAAAATGGTGGCAGTGGCTAGAAATGCGACCAAGAAAGGAGCCAATCTGCTCATGTTATTATTATGGCCTCTCTCCCTGTTGGGGTAGTTGTGGGATTTTTCTGGGAAAAAAGTACAAAAACTCATGACTGTCAGAAACAGATAGAAGAAGAGAGAGAGAGAGAGAGAGAGAGAGAGAGAGAGGAGGGAGGAGAACCTATGAAGAAGAAATTATAAGGGGTAGAGAGTGCAGAAACTGTATTCCCATCATTAGAGAAAAGGGAACGTGCCTTGTGAGAGAGCCAAAGAGGATCTTTTTTTCTTACTTCCCTTTTAGGTTTTCTGCTTGCTCATGATGAGCTTTTACTTTCCTTTTATTTTGCTCTTTGATTGAGCTAATTACAAAATACACCTCGAGTTTTAGGTCAAGGTCAAAAACCACACAACGCTTCAAATGTTTGTAGTTTCGATTTTTTCACATTGCGTCATAAAGTATTAAAAGTTTCACAATTCAGGTAGAAAGAAACTCCATGCCTACTCCGTAAACAGTATATGAACTATTAGACTGTAAGACACAAAAATAACTTGAATTGTTAGCGTGTGGTTGTGCTTTGTAATTAGGGTTTTCCACAAAAGAATGGCAGTTTGGAAATCAAGAGATAAGAAGAGATGGCTTTATGTGGAAAGTAACGTCCGCCGTGGAGATTAAAACACGCGGCAAACCATGCAAACGAGTAACTGAAATGGGGGGGGAGAGAGAGAGAGAGAACATGCATGTGCCCAGAATGTTCGGCGCAATCTAATTCCACCCACAAATTTCACTTTCTGTCGACACTAATTTACAATTCGATGACAAAAGTGACCAATCATGTGCGCTACGCGGCAAAAACCCAATCGAGTTTTGTGAGTGGGTGAGTCCCATTCCCTTATGACCCTCCTTTTTAAGGAGAAATTTTTAGTTGTGACGGGAAAACAAGTGGTACACTATGTGTTTTAATAGAAGTGGTGAGAAATTTTATTTTTTAAGTTATTAACTTTTTGGCACACATATCTTATCATTTATATAGTAACATGTGATGTATCACCCTGTGTATCAGTCGCACTGAAAAATCTCTCCTCCTTAAGGGGGTTTGAAAATTTCAAAATTTTTGTGGTTCAAGACTATGTCTATGACTATCCGATCCGATGTTGTTGCATTGCATGAGATGAGATCTTAATCATTTTTATGTACCTTTATTTTTTATTTATAGAGGATATTACTACTTTAAGTTGGCTTATGAGGATGAAAATGATTTAAGTTTGAAACGCAATGAGCAACAAGTCGAAGAAACCCTTATCATCCAGAGCGATCTACAACTAACATTTTCTCCGGTTTTATCTTACATGAGTTGGATTTTTTTTTTTTTTCCTTCTTTAAAAACACCAATTCAAATTAAGGACGCATTCAAAGTCATCATCCATGCTAATGAGAGATTTCTCAGTGTCTGAGTAACACAGCTCGATACACTAAGTGTCATAATATAAGTGACTGGATACTTGAAAAAAAATTCTAACCACTTGTATTATGACGCTGCGTATACCAGATCGTGTTCCTGTCACACTGAAAAATTTATCCTTGCTAATAATTATATTTTAAACTTCATATGACTTTGGTTCCTCGTATTAATGGCAAGGAATATATTATGATAAATAAAATTAAAAAATGACATAATTAAGGATACCCCACAATTTTATATTAATGCAAAACACAAACAAAATCAATTGTAAACATTAGGTACAATGAGAAGAATCACATTCATGCTACGTATAACTAGCCGGTCGGTCCAATCATTTATTATGGACAGATTAACAATTATTAACGTGTCATCGATATTACGTCAATACGTTTTGGTCAGTTGTGTAAAATCATATTATGTCAATTTTCTTAGTAGCGGACAATACAAGCTAATTGGTCGGGAGGTGTGTGACCCACCTTACTAATTGTGTTGGGCACTTAGGTTCGGTCGCATCTGGTGGTCCATCCGAAACCTTAACCGTTCACACGACAGGACAGGTGTCTCCAGTTTATGCAGTTAAATAAAAGCGACATGTGTTTTGGTAAATTTGTAACCCCTCTCCCAGACACTGACATTTGAAACCTTTGTTCTTAAAAGAGTTGTTATTAAACCATGAAGAATCTCACCAGATCCTCTTTGTGAGGATTTAGAAATATTTCAATCACATCGTTCATTGTACATTGTACGATAAAAAATTATTATAAATTTTTTATTTAAAATTAAATATAATGATAAATGGATGTGATTGAAGAATCCGACAAAGACCCTCCTAGTTCTTAAAGCTACTTCGATACTGAAATCTGACAGACGTGTCCTACACTAGGACTTTGCTTACTTTTTCGGAGAGAAAAAAAAATTTGAACGTACGCACGCACCGCATGAATAAATTGTTTGACGTAATAACTATGAAGACATTTTCCGCCACAAGAGGGGTGAATACAAGTCGATACATTTCATCACGACGCAACGCTGCTCTGTGGCTGCAAACGGCTGATCGGATAAAGGCTTGTACAAACAACTAGCAAAACGGAGCAGTTGCAAAACAAGTGATTCTCCGGCGAACAGAAAAAAAATGATCTGCATTCACATCACGGTAATGAATTCTTCGAGCCAGAAACAGAACATTGTTACAAAGATTTTGGAATGCACAACGATGCAGTGAAGGGTTACAAAATGAGCTAATTGCACATTCACCGTCTACCCATAATCTTTACGATTACGCTGCAACCGGAGTTACCAGAATTACAATTCGCAGTACAGGTACAAGAAGATAACTAGTAAAACAAAATTATACCCACCATACACAACAGAATTTAGGGAGTACTGATTCGTAGTCAAAAATGCAAAACTATATAAAACCCTGTCAGCAGCACCATGGAAATTTCACAAACGAGTCAAAAGGCATTTCGTAATACAAATGAATCAAATGCGGCAAAGGTGAAGTTTCTGTCCAACAATCTCTAGTTTGCCCAAGACTCGGGTTATAACTTATAATACAAAGGGGAAGAAAGAAAAAACAATACGGTGACAGCCTGTGCAAATTTCCATAACCAGAATGTGATAAGATAACAAAATTCGGCGGTCCTGACTAAGTAATAACTATATATGTAACAACTGGAGAAGAGAAAAAAAAAATTAATGACAGAATACATGACGACCTTGGCCCGGCCTGAGAGTTCATACAACCAATCTCCCCAATAAATATGATCGAGTAAGGATCGGGATTGCAGTGTGTACCTGAACGGGCACAAGTCCAAACATTGAGCACCAATGTCACGGCTTTAGGCATGTGCATCGAGGATGCTTTCCAAGAGTTAGATATCTACACAGAAAAACTTGTCTGCAGTGGCTATCGGAGCAGATTCAGTTAAAATAACTGCTTCCAGGACCCCAGGGGGCTTTCCAAAGTTAAGAGGTGGTACGGACTGGTGTTCCGTGCAATGAACGCGTGCACCTGCCCTTTAGCCTTTTTTTACTGTTCATGTGAACAACTTGTCAACTCCTGTACGTTTCCTATCCAAACCCCTGAAGTGCTGCAAGAAAGAAACGAGAAAGGCTCACCATTAGGAAGAGTGTTCCAAGAAAATTTCAAAGAAGAGTTATATCAAAACGTATTAAAAACCAAAAACCCAACCAACAAAAGCAGATGGATGGAAGTTTCCAAATCTGGAATGGATGGAAGTTTCCAAATTTGGAACGGAAGGAAACTCAATTTCAATTCTCCTCTTATTATGATGGAAACTCAGGTTTCAAATTACAAGTTACAGTAAAGACAAGGTCATATTCCGCTAATCCTAGGGGAGTAGACCATTTTATGAAAAATAAACAGAATAAGAATTTAACTGAAAATTTGAAAACAATTTTAAAATTAAAAGAAACTTTAGCAGGATCAAATCCAAAGCTTCGATTGAGGACAAATCATTAATTGAACTGATTGTAATCATAAGGGAATGGAAAAAGATATCTCTAGGGATGAATGGCATCAATTCAATTTAATTACTGCAGTAGTAACTGTAGTGACACCATCGAAGGGTTTCCTTGCTTGTCTAAGGAAATAAAGAACTTAAATACATTGATAACTAGGATCTGAAAGGCTAGAAAAGCTCACCAAGCCTTGACAGGTTTGCCGCATTGTGCCACAATTCTACTGCCATGAAGGCGGCTTATAGCTAACTCGATCAACAGCATCCAATCCACTATCAGGTTCCTTTCTCTTCAATGCACCTCCCACCTGAAACAACTTTAACTGTTCCTCTACCATAGCTTGCGAACTGGGAACAGAAAGCTGCCTCATTCCTGAAGGTAACCTATCATCTCTCCGTTCAATTTCTGTAGCTCCAGGCCCGGCATTAAGATCAAGACCCTGACTACCCCATTTCCTACCATCAAGGCCAACATTACTGCTACCACTGGGAAGGCTCATCATATAGGGTCTAGGGTAAGGGGATGAAACTACACCGCCAGGTCCCACCATCTGAGAGGGCATGGGGGGAAAGCAAAGTGCTCCACCAGATGATGAATCCATATATGCAGTAGAACCAGAAAAGGGGCTCGATGACAAAGGAAAACTGGTTTCAAAAGGAAACCCTGGATATTGAAACACAGCAGTTGAGGGCGAAAGCACTGACCCCCTGTAGATTTCAGGACCAAATGAGGCATTACCAGTGGGAGGACACAAAACTCTCTGAGACCCAGCAGCAGCACCGTAACTCTGCTCACACCTGCCAGGGAACATTGGAGGGACTGTGATGGCAGAATATGAGTTTCCTGGAGGGAACCATGCTGAAATGTTCCCAAAATCAGGGTTGTTTATTCTTAAACCATGAACAGGAGTACGAGGCGGCATACTGGTTTTTAAATGCTGGGTGCAAGGAGCTGTGTCAGTGCCAACATCATCAAGACCTGGCCCATTGTTTAAATCAAAGTCTCTGGAGTCGTTGACCGCACCATTAGATAGTCCACCAGATAATGATGACCTACTGGGCAAAGGAGGAATATCCAACCTACAACTGTTGCTCATAAGCGACCCAATATCAGGACTCTCATCCACTCTATTCAAATCAAGATCAAGCCCTCCGGAGCCCCGATCACGAGATCCAGACTTGAAACCCATTACATCTGAGTTTTGAACAACTTCCTCATAAACTCTCTGATCAGGCACATTCAAGTCAAAGTCCAGAGGAGGGCGGACTTGTTTGCTGGAACCAGTATCAACAATAGGTGCATCTGTTGTATTGGGAGATGCTTCTACATTCCTTCGGGGTTCTGCAGGTCGGAATGCACTGGTGGTTGAAGATCCTTTCCATCCAAGTTCACCAGTACTCCGCATCAGGTTTTCAGGAGGGACAAATGAACCTTTGGCCGGTGCTACTACAGTAATTGATGCAGGGAAGCTCCCTGACATGGAAGACATTTGAAAAGGTAAAGGGCAAGGAAAATGAACAGAGGACGAAGTTCCAGGATCTCCTGCTTTAACAAACTCTGGTTGGCTCCCATCATCAACAGGAAAGCCCTCGTTCAAATCAAAGTCCAGCTTTACAGCAGTACCTGACCCCGAGGCATTCACAGAGGAAACTTGCCGCTCCTCCATCCCCCCTGATTCAATAACTTCTGACTTACACTTACTAGACTTGTCATGCTGCTCATTTTCTATAACAGATATTGACGGTGACTCTGCCTTGGAAACCGGTTGATTGGAACAGTGAACAAAAGCCTCATTTCTTTCTGTAGTCTCCTGAGCAAAATCTCTGCTGTTCTGCAAAAATGGAATAGAACTATCAAGTGTCTCTTTCTCTGTCTGTGCAGTGTGACCGAAAGCCTTAATGTCATCTGTCTGTTCATCCATAAACTCCACATGTATAGTGTTTCCAGAACCAGAACATAGAACAGCATCCTCACTCTTCCCCTCTTTGGACTCTGAGTGGATTCCTTCAACAACAGATGATTTCTGCTCTGTCAATATAGCACTATTCGAATCCTTTTTTAAATCATGGTTCTCGCCAGCCAATTGAGAGGATGCGCAAGTAGATATTTCAATGTCCTGTTCAACTTTTGCACTCCCAGAGGCTGCTTCAGACACAACTGGTGTACTGCTCCCAACAGTTCTTTCATCTGCACAAAGAACCAAATCATCATCAGAAAAGGAAGAGAACACTTTTATCTTAGAGTCAGAAATGCTGCTGCTGTTACCATTAGAAGCCTCCAATTTTCCTTGCTCATGAGACTGGTTAGATCCTTCAGCCTCCAAATGACCCTCTTTTCTAGCACATGAAAGTGGCTCTAATGCTGAAGCGTCACATGACTCACCAGGCTTCACATCATCCCTCAAGGATTGACCATCAGTATTTTGTTTCTTATTTGAAGAACAATTCAAATTTGCATTACACTCTGCTGTTCTATCCCCGCACCCAGATGAAGTAACTTTAACATCAGCAAAACCATTAGTTGGCAGGTGGGTAAGAGTGTGTCTTGTTTCACTCTTACCTCGCAATGAGTCCCATCCACCGCCCTGCTCAGTAGCACCACTATTGACCGCTCCATTAGGTTGACATTGGATGTCAGCAATTTCTTTGCCCAGTTGTTTCAACTTGGCATCATCTTCTGAGAATGATCTCTCAGGCACAGGAGAATTCCTCCCAGGAGAACCGCATGGTGACACATTCTCAGATTTGGACATTTCTCCAGCAGCCACGCTAGCTAGCAAATTCATCCCAACATCATCACTAGGTGAAGCAGCGCCACTACTTTCAGAAAACTTCACACAGCTTTCAACTAACGCATTCATGGAGCTTAACGATGCTTCATACGATTTTCCTGTCCTTAAAGTGACTTTTGACGAGGAACCAGTAGCCTTTGATGCTTCTGTTTGTTTTTCACCATCTTCGCCACCCCTATTTTGTTCGCTGCCTAAAGTTGGCACATTGCCATCTTCAGAACCAGACAATCCCTCTTTGCTGTGAAATGCATCTGAGTTCACATCTGCTGTGCTATTAACGTGCAAGGCATCGCTTTTGCGCTTAGATTTTTGGTCATGGTTGTCATGCCTTTCAGCAGGAGGAGACCCTCTGTTAACAGGATCTTCAAAAGAACCTCCTGAGGTACCACGAGCAGGACTCCTACCAGTGTTTGGCAATCTGACAATCAGTCGGTTATTTCCATGGTCAACCATGGGCACTTCAGGAAGCTTCTCATAGGATACTCCAACTGTTGAAGCCTTTTCAGAAGCCAAATTTCTATTGAGGGTACAAGCTTTTCCTGGCCCTGATTCCTTCTTAACTCCTGAGGCAGTAGACCCGTTAAGGCCATTGCTTGATTTCCGACGGCGAGAAGCACTGCCAGAAATTTTGCTCACACTAACTGAACCAGCAGACGAGCTCCTTGCATCTTCCCTATATAAAGAACCCACAGTCCTCGCATGATCACTTGACTGGCTGTTGTTCTGAGACTGGCTAGAACTGCTGCTTCTTTCCTCCTTAATTGGTGTCAATGGAAGATCTGAAGTTCCAGCACCTAATGTTCTGAAATTCTGGTCCTTTGAGAGATTGCCGGATGATATACTCAACAATTTCGTTGATCCAGGTGAACCAGAAGATTTAGAAACTGTTTCTCCACAGCCAAGCTTAATCTGAGGAGTTTTAGACACAGAAGGTTGCATAGTAGAACTTTTTGTGCCAACCTCAGATGAACTTCCAATCTTTCTGCTCCCTACATGAGAAACTTCTGAAGATGCATGCTTTGTAGGCCAGGAAACACCGCCACGACTAGATCCAGTCTTTGTCTCACTCAAATTCATCTCAGCTTCAACACGTTTCTTCCACATATCAACTAAACTCCTAGCTTTCTTCTGGATTTCAGAGTTTCTGTAACTGCGTAAATTATTCACAGACTTGCCAACATTACAAGTCTGCAGCGCATGAAGATTCACAGGAACCTTCTCCAGTGCACAAAGTAGAGCAAAAAGAAATTCCTCAACGGATTTATCACTTTCTTTTGGGCTACTACCATCACCAAGTTTTCCCTTGTGAACTTCTTGGAGCCATTCATCCAACACACACAAACCCTTGCGTTGTACAAATTGCCCAAGGCAATCCAACCTATCAGTAACTGCTATCACATCAACAAGCATTCTTCGGCCAGCCAAATCTATTTTCTTATCAGCACTTTCAGCTTTCATAAGTTGGACAAACTTCTCAACCCCCTGTGTGTCTAGTAGTCCTCCTTTGTCCGTTATTTTTCCAAGCTCAGACTTTAGCATATTTTCAGGTCTGGACTGACCAGACTCTCCATCTTCTATTTTAACTAAACGTTCTCGTTTGGCAGGCTCAGAGCCCTGATCTCCTCGTTCCCTCTTTTTTCCTTTAACCTGCGAAGAAAAGGGGGATGTGCTATTCTGTAAACTATCTGAACCAGATTTTATCTGTGGTGTTGATGACGGAGTATTCAAGGGTTTCGGAGAACGACCTCCCGACTGCACTGCCCCATGCATTTCTAGTCTTGTCTTGTCTAATAGCTGATCTACTTCTTCCTGTCGTTCCTGTAGTTTAAAGAATGATCACTACAAATCTGAATCATGAGCATATAACTTTAAGACAATGAATAAGTAGTGAATACTCACATTAATAAAGTCTTTGTCAGTTAACCACCATAAACAATTGTTCTCAGTATCATACACTCGTCTGCACACAAATGAGGATATCCCTGAAGGAAGTTCAACACCTTTACGAAGGAATGCAACTTTACACGGATGGAGTAACGATGCAGCAGGTATCTCATCCTTGTGAAAGGAGTAAAAGACCTCGTTTGGGGTAGCTTCTAGCGAGACCCCTTTGGAAAGCTTTACATCAGCAGGTCGATAAAGCCAATTTACACCTAAGCATAGACGTTCCTCCTTGTCTAATATTAGCCTACGAATTATTCCAATAAAAGGTGGGGAATCCTGGGGTGGCTTGAAAAGTGCACAGTCGCCAACACAAATTTTGCGTCCATCCTATACAACAAGGGAAATATCTCATCAAGCTTAAGAAATACGAAATAAAGTTTGACTGTATTTAGGTACAATAGAAATCATAGAGAAAAATGGATAGACAAGAGAACGTTAACATGTATTCAGCAAACAGAATTAGAAAACACAGCAAAATAGTTTCAGATATGAAGTTATAGTTGAGGCAATATAGAAGCATCAGGACTCATACAAATGAAGGTCAATTCTTAAACAAAAAACATAGATTCATCTCAGACAAACCATAAAATTTAACACAAAGTGAAGTTGCTTAAATCTTTCCTCCCAATCGTAACCCACTAAGTGGGGTCAGCTGTATGGATCCTAGAATGCCACTGCGCTCGGTTTTGCACCAAGTCTTCCATTAGCTCCAAGTACTCCATGTCTTTTCTTAGAGTCTCTTTCCAAGTCTTCCTAGGTTTTCCTCTACCTTTTCCAAAAAGTTTGTTTTAAGAAACTGAAACCAAGCTGATTCTAAAGAATAGACAATCTGAAACTAAGGAAGCTTATAAGACAAAATATAATTTCAAAGCACTCAATCAATTACGTTCTATGAGAATCAACAAGAAAGAAAAACAAAGTACAAAAAAGAAAAATCCCGCTTTCTTTGTCAATTACTCTATCATGCACTTCCACAGGCTTCAGCTAATCCATCTAAGCAACCAAAAAAGGAACAATTCTAAACACGCAATCCGATGTGAGGTAGTAAACGAAATTCAAACCCAAAAAATTCATCTATGAGATAAACAGGACAGACATATGAAGTCCAGGTAATAATAGGAATACATTAAATTCACATATACGTATGAATTGTTAATTAACCATATAAAAAAGGTTTGTTTCTTCCTATCAAAAGGGAGCCACATAATCGTAATATGGAAAATTTAAAAATAAATAAATACCCAATACCCAATTGGAGAACAAATTAACCAAGAGAAATCAAAACCCACGAAAATTCAAGAAACCGGAAGAGGAATTTCACCAAAGGAAGGGTATAACAAAATCCAAAACGACGACAAACGAAATTAAAGTAATTAATAACATAATCGCCGTAACAAAGGCTCAAGTTAATCGAAAACCAGCAGAAATTGACCGAAAAAACAACAAAACGAAATACAATCGCTCGGAGAAGGTGAAATTATATACTTTGGAGAAGGAATCGGATGCGGTAGAAAGGTCGGAAGCTACAGTCGTGGCGCTGGAATGAGGGACAGGCCACATGTGCCGACGGCGTATCGACTTCTCAGCTGGCGACCCATGCATAGCCCTCCATCTCGGTTTTCAATTCGCGAGCAATCGATCCCACAATCGTCCACCTTGAGATGAAACATCAATCCGGAGTCGAATTCAACAGCAAGAACCCTAGATTCTGGAAATTCGGAGGGGGATGGGGGGGGGAGGGGATAAAACCCTAGATCAAGCCGCCGGTCTTCGATTGGTTGGGGGTTGAAACGATTCGGGTAGTCCAGGGCTTAGGTGGCGGGGATTTAACCATGGGTCGGGTCAGAGAGATTTAAGGATTTGGGATCGAGAACGAAGGAAGGTAATTTCAATTGGCGGAATCCAGAGAGATTTCGTGCGAGGAGCTCGGGATGAGAGAGAAAGTGAGGGGAGAGAGAGAGAAGGAGAGATTTGGTACGCAAGACGAAACAGGTGAGAGAGAAGGAAAAAAAATGAAAAAGAAAAGAAAGGGAAATGGTTTTGGGGACGAGAAAATGCCAGTTTTGCCAAGCTAATGCTTGATGGAGACAACAAGGACGACGTCGCTTCGGGCTTTGCACAAGTTAATTTTCAATATGGTGTGTTATTTAATTTAATAGGTTCCCAAATTCCATATTTCCAATTATGTCTTTGTACATTTTCTAACACTATTTTTATTGTATTAATCAAGCACGTATGTATGAATTAATGACATTTAATATTCATATCCTTTTGTTGAAAAAACCCACAAAGTGCATATGAAGTCTTTTAACAAATTTCCAAATTTTCACCTATAAAAGAATTTACTTGCTTGTAATTTTAGCATTTTGTTGAAAGACTTTTTGACTCAGCACGAAGCAATCAAAGGGTTAAATATAAAGAAAACTAATGAAAATAGCTTAAAACTTTGAGTTTTAATCAAAATGACAAAAATGTGTTGTATTTGAATAGTATCAGGAATGACTTTTCAGCAAGGTTCTAAAAAACGTTAGGCGCTAGTCGAGCGGCAGCCTGACGCCTAGGCAGATTTGAATAAATTTCTTGTATATCTTGTAAATAAGTGCATATTGACACTTACAAAAAATTATACTTGTATGAAATTCATGGATAAGATAATAAAATAATGATCCAATGCAAAAAGAGTATCCAGCCCAGCCGATTTTCCAACCGATTTACAAGAAAACGCCTCGAATCACCACCGTCCAGTGCCTACGCCATTTTTAGATCATTGCTTTTTAGAGTAAAAATGTCAGTTTTCGTTAAAATGAACAGTACCGGGAGTAATTGATTAATTATTGAATGAATACAATTGATACATCTAGATGACTTAAATAAAGATTACAACCGCTTAGAACAATTCAAAGAACTTCTAGGAATTAAAGGGACATTAATTAAAATATTAATTGGACGGAAATCAAAATGTCTAATTTTTATAAGAAACTTTAAACATTATTTGGGTGGCTAAAACGACCCTGGATGGCTAAAGTCCGTCGCATATCATGACAAAGCAATGAGTTTGATTGGTGGCGTTGCTCCTTTTTCAAAAAGGCATCACGGGTATGCAAATCATTGCGTCTTTTTATCTTCTGACAGTCTATTTCCTCTCCAATCCATTATGTTATTTGTTCTACATTATTTTTGTAAACTCGTGTATTTCATTTTCTCATTTAAAGCAATTTTAATTTTTTATTCAGTACAATGTAAGTGATTTTGGACGGTCCATAATCACACTCAAAGATGTCGAAAGTTGTAACAAACGTTGTTAAATCGTTTTTATTTATTTTATACTAAAATATGTGTCTCAAAATTCGTGTGTTAAAATTATTGAGCATGTTCCCTAGGTTAATTTTATAATATACCCAATTCTATTAGCAAACATGATGACTGTTTTTAGCATGTGGAAGTAGTGAAGAAAAATTTATCATACTATTAATTATGGTACTTTATTGGTGAAACACTCTGACCCGAATATCAATTTTGAATATCGGTCAGCATGTTTCGATTTGAGTGTTACTATGGACAGAGCCAATGAAGGTTTAATAGGGGCCGATGTCCCCACTCAAGTAATTCATTTGTTTAATTGCATATTACAATTATATAATATATACGGGTTATTTTTAAAGAAAATATACGTATCTAATATCTAATATACATTTGTTCTACTTATACTCCATATCAAATATTATATGAGCAATGGTGCTTTTGTTTTGTCTTTCAAACTGAAAAAACTCTCTTCCGCCCATCATGTACTTATATTTTTCTCATCATTTTGCCACTTTCCACTACTATATTGAAATTTTTGTTACATTAGAATTGTAATACATCATCATTTGAAATCATCCTTAATATCATATTGCATATAACCATACTATAATAAGGTCTTCTTAGTTTTTTTCGGTTGCCCCCACTAGAAGAAATTTCTAGCTCCGTCCCTGAATGTCACCATGATATTTGGGTTGGAGTGCATCAGTTGGCATACCATATTTTTATTAGAACGATTTTGATTATGTAAATTTTAGCATTTTCATAGAATTCAATACTGAAGTAGTAATCTCACAATTACGACAAGATTATGACTAACACGTTATTTTGTAAAGTGAGAGGAAAAAAAATAGTTATTTTTACTATAAATAATTATGATTTTGTTACAAAACCACGTATAATGCTAGGTATGTATGTAACAAAATTTAAGGTTGTAAAGTCATAAATTGAATTTCAGAAAAAACACTTGAAATGTTTTTTGCAAAAAACACTCATATTAAGTGTTATTGAAACTCAAAAACACTTTCACCCAAAACGCTTTCAGTCATTTTAAAAACATTTTCAAATGAGCTTTATATAATTGATAGGATTTCCTAAATTGTAGATTTTGGTGGATTTGAGTGAATTATGGAAAAGAAAAGACATGTCAAATGCTAGAAACAATCTCATCCTTCTCTAAAAGATTTCATTAAATTCTCCTCTCCTCCCTACCCAATCTTACTGGTGACCGTCTAGGTTGGCCAACCATCACCTTACCCACACACACTACCAGAGGGGGCGTTGGTGGTGTGTAAAAGGTGCAGTGGCACATGGTTCCGAATTTTTTAGGGCCCCAAAATTTTTTATCCTCCTATATATTACATATGTATAAATTTCAAATAAAAAAGTTTTAAACTAAAAAGAAAAATCATCATCATCATATGATTTAATCTATATTACAATTGATTAAGTGAAGCTTATATTTAATATATTAATTTTCTACTTTTCTCTAGCAATAAAAACAGATGTATTAATTTCTCCCACAAATACAAACGTATTTTAATATCTCTCTTTCAATTATGTTCTATTTTTTCATAGATGAACCCTAAATCATGATTTTATGTTGGAGATTAAAACATCTCCAAATGAGACGTCAAATTCAAAATATCAAATTTCAATTTGATGGCTGACTTGGTAATTTGACATATTGTTTATATTTTTTTTTCCACCCAATATGCCAAAATTTATTACTTCATTTATGTTTTTTTAAAACAAAAATAATAAAAGTTGGGTTGTTGTTGGTTTAAAAATAATAAGAGTGAGATGCTAATTTCAATTAATTTTGAATATTGGTTGTTGAGCTTTGTATGAATATATTGTCCAAATATTTTTTTTTTAAATAAAGAGGGCCTTTTATTAAATTGGCACATGACCCCCAAAATATCAGAGACACAGCCTTGCTCACTACTCACCTATCCTCTCAGCAGCAGCACCACCTCCTCAAAATCAAAGATTTGTATGCTTCTATCACGAAGTTCGCAGGTCTTCTTTTCTCAACTCTTTGGATGCAGATTCTATCATCTCTCATTTTTTCTCCCTTCCAGTTTTCTCTTATTTAAATGCTCACAATTTAGTCACGTTAATATCTTATGGTTTAAGAGAGAGGAGGAGAATTGGAGCGGAAATAATCATACTCCCAACTGCTTTCGTACATATCAGTTTGCAAATGTTAGAATGTACGGTTAGTGGATTTCATGTACTCGGTTTTGGTTAGCAAATGGGAGGCATTCCACCTAATGCTACTAAGGAATACTTAGCTTCTAACGGACTTGAAACTTGAGTTGTCGAGTTCTCCTTTATAAATGGAACCGGAAGAAAAGAGTTTGTAGTTCAGTTGATTAATTGCATTCATTATATATACTCAAATTCAACTTCAATGCAACGGGAAGAAAATAGTTTGTAGTTCAGTTGACTTAAAATACTACCTTAATGTTATGGTTGCATTAAGTTGTTATATAGCCCTGTATGATTCACTTTCCAATCATATCAAATAAACAATGTCCATAAGTTATAAAAATAAAAAAAAATAAAAAATCAGCTGGTGGCTTTGTCAGAAGCTGGGAAGACTTGCTGAGACATTTTAATTTTCTTCTAACTATCATCGTGTGATTTACGAGTACCAGAAATCAAACTTCAAACGTTTTGTTTGTTGACGAACTTGAAATCTATCTTCAACCATTGAGTATAAGTGGATGACATAACATGCAACCTGTTGCTGTTGCTGTACAGCCCAGCAGATGGTGATTGACATCACGTTCGCGATCATCATCCAATCTAAGCCGTAGATCCAACAATACTTCTCCCACTTTCGGAATTCTTATCCTTGATTGGTCACCCTCAACCAAACTTTTCAAAGAATGACACCACAGCAGAGTCCACCCCTCGGCCCTCACATGGCTTGTCGTTTTGCCCCATCCAGTGATGTGGATTAGAGTTTGGTTGTTGCATGTGGAAAGCTGTTTTCAAAATCCCCAATTCCAGAACAATCCAAAAACTCCCAAATATTTGAGTCGTTTTCTGAGGCTGATGGCCAACGAAAACGACCCGTTTGTTTTCTGGTGTTTCTCTTCTGGGTTTTTTCAAAAACAAAAACAAAAAATCTTTTTCAAAAAGGATCTTTGAAAGCAACGTTTCGGAAAACAAACAAAATAATTACATTTGATTTTGACTGGGAAAAATAATTGGTTTTTAATTTGTTGAAAGCTCAACAAACTTTTGCGAAGTGGGAAAAAAGAAAACAGATGCGTTTTGGGAATGGTAGTTGATTGATTCAAGTTAAAACGAGAGTTTTTGGAAATGGACAACAAGCATTTGGTTTTGGGGACTGATTAGGCCATATGTTGCCTCTCCGTTTTTGAATGCGACCCATCTAAATCATGAATCGAGATTCTCTCTAAATCTTCAAGTTCAAAGCTTGTGTACTAAAAACTTGAGCCGTTTAAGGGGAGAGATAGAAATTCAAACTCTTAGTTTGTATGAAGTAGCCAATGGGATGAACAAATGGCGACAATAAAGTTTTAATTGAGTGGTCTGAATTTCTAAATCCGCCGACTTCCAAAGATTCAGAGAGGATCTCAATTCCTAAATCATAATCACCCCAAATCAATTAAATTCAGGAAACAATGAACCGTGTAAAATGTAGACGTATATGGCTACATTTCGTGACAGAATATTTGGTGATTTGATCGTACAAGTTACACATGCAAACTTAATTACATCCATCTCCTTTCAGTTTGACACTTCTGTCAAGTTCACACCTCGTTATGGTCTGAGAAAGAAGCAAAAACTTCAGTATGGTAGATTAATTACGTGATTAATAAGGCTACTCCCACAAAATAGTAGGTATTCATGTATTTTGATTTCATTTGTGGACCAAACTCTTGTAAAAATAATCAGTAATGCATAGGGTTTCACTTTTTTTGAACGTGAATAACCAGCTACATGATTAAGCCATCTTATGAGCAGCCTGATTAGGTGAGTACTAAGGTCACTCTCACATAGGAGTACGTTACATGTATTAGGATAGTATCGGTCGACCTCAAGTGTACAGGGTCCAACTTCTTGTGAGAGTATCTAACCAGCCACAAGTAGTGGCGAATTCATGAAAAATCTTTGGGGCCATGAGGAAAACAGAGTGCGTAACATGTAAATTTTTATGGAAACAACATCTAAATTTTTTAATGTGTAATTTCGTCGAATAATTAGTGCGCCATAGTCGTATACCGAGCCTT
Source organism: Pyrus x bretschneideri (assembly GCF_019419815.1). NCBI lineage: Eukaryota > Viridiplantae > Streptophyta > Magnoliopsida > Rosales > Rosaceae > Pyrus > Pyrus x bretschneideri. Next base: position 1,971,070 of record NW_025999413.1, read on the forward strand.
AACACGCACAAAGACGCCTTCAGCAAGTTTCAACGGTTTTTTAGAGTGACCTAAGGGCGTCTACTCTAAATACTATATACAACTATTTGTTTAGGGCATGATGGATTGATGAGTAGGAAGATGGTGGGAGGAACGTAATTGTAGGAACTTGTTTCCGGCTTGACAATGTCGTTGGCCTACAAACCTTCTTTAACATATTTACTTAATTTATACCAAACTTTCTTAATCCGACGATGTTAGTTAATGTTATACACACCTAACCCATAAATATAGAAGGCTGGAATGTTCTAACTTTTATAGGCCGGCTTCGAATTTTTTTTTTTTTTTTTTTTGTTTCTTTCAGAAATTTGCTGTCCAATAAGATTTGATTCACAGTTGGTAGCAAAGGCATCGTAAATTTTCAATTCTTCAAATGTAAACAATCATAATATATGCAAAACGTTACATTTCACACATCGCATGATCCTATGAATAGTTTCATTCGACATCGTGATGAAAGATATAGCTTAAGATTATCAGCTATGATGCAACTAGCATTGACTAAGACATTACACAATGATCCAAACACTTTGTCGCCTTATGAAACTGGTGGTTTGCGATCCCAGAGTGACGGTTAGGCCAAGGCAAAGAGAACCCTTCCGATATCGTAAAATGCGTTTTACAACTCGGGAATTATTCATCCATTGGCATAATAAAAACAAAATTTGTGTTAGAATGTGGTCCAATAGTTGCTTTTAGATTACCTAATGTTTTAGTGATGTCATTCGCCGATAAATGTTTGACAAGTGATCAAAATGGGAATCACATGTCCAATAAAAAGGCTTGTCACATGGTGAATAGGTAACAAAGTAGTATCTATATATATACTAATATGCGAAATTGTGGTGAAAAACTTACTTACACAGGACATATACTTCTCTATCTTTCTGTTCACAGTTTTATGTCTCTTTCTATCTATAAGTCTATTTCTCTTTTCACATCTTTCTCTCATTCTGATAGAAGAAAAAAAACGAACATAATTATTCACCAACTGATCGAGAGAGACATGAATAATGATATGTTAATAATTTAACTTTCCTTAAGAACTAAGAGTCAAAGTATTTGAAATCTTAGGATCGTGCAACCAAACAAACACTATGGCCATAATCATGACGCATATTATGTTAACATAGTTGTCATTGTTAGTGTTAATTAGAGGGCCTACTAATACACGCATAGTCGTGATCAAATTACATCACAAGTTTCTCAACACGTTTCATGTTTGCACAATTTCGTGTACGTTGGACTTTGCTCTTGATCTATATGTTCGAAGTTGACAGATTCACATATTCGTACCTCTCATTTTAATAACGCGGTTCTTATTAGTTCATTATATTAATTCACCTCACACAAACTAAGAGTTCAAATCTCTCTTTCTCTCTTTTCAACCGTCTAGATCTCTAAATTTTTGAGTTCAAAATATAGAAATTCGAAGAGAATCTCGACTCTTAGATAAATGGGGTGAAGTGCGTGTTTGAAATTTAATAAGGAGGAGATGGGGTTTGAAAATGACAGATTGGGTGGCATCTAATATAGTAGACACGGCACTGCTTTTGTAGATTTGTGCTTGATGTTTCATCTAATGTGGCAAACATACCTTTCCAGATCATGCATCATGATTCAAGTTTCTTGATCAATGACTCCCTCTTTCTTTGCCTACTTGCTTAAGAAAAAATATTGTTCGACTTTCTACGCATTCAATTCAATTAGGATGTTGAGGATTTTAATTAACTTATTAAATTATAGAGTATTTAATTAAGATTTGGAGTGATTTTATAAAATTCAACGTGTATTCAATCAGGATTTTAAAATAGTTTATTAATTTTTTTTATAAATCCGTGTGTATTCAATTAAGATTTAAAAAAAAGTTTATAATATTCCAAGAGTATTCAATAGGAATTTGTTTTAAAAAAAACTTTAAAAAGTGAGGAATTTGAAGCAATTGGAGAGATTTCGTATTGTATTTTAAGTATTCACAAATCTCACATCTTCCCTTGAGATTTCAAGAGATTTTGTAGTTTATCTTGCCTATTTTCTTATCTATTTGGTTAACAAAGAATATTGTTCGACTCCTTTCATGTAAAAAGTCATTCTTTGTTATCAGCAAATAAACTTAATAAATAAAAAACGATAAAAAAAAAGTTTATATCCATTTGTTAAACTGTATTTATTTGTGAAATTAAAATGACTTTTTATATATAAGCCTAATATTTTTCTTTGTTAATCAATGGTAAGAGATTTAATTGAAAGTGCTTATGAAATAATTACAAGTGCTTTTAGAAGCCGAAAGCTCGTCTAACTGTTTTTGGATAAAAAGCATCAAAGTGGTTCTGAAGAAGCAAAATCGCAAGCGGGCCTTATGTCCTTTTGCTTATTTGGAAACTATAAAGGATTGGAATCATGGGTCGGTTGGAAGGCCTAGTCGTCATTATTTTGGTTCACCTAATAATGAAGCCCACAAAAGTAGGTGGACCTTAGAAAATGTTAAGCTATTTGCACATTTGAATATGGGTTAATTTAATTTTTTTTCTTCCTTTAAAAGAGAATTTATGAACAAAATCAATTTTGTCCTTTTTAAAGGATAAAAAAATAAAATTAACTCTGTCAACAAAACTAAATAAAAATAATCAAAATAAAAATTATGAACAATATAGTAAATTAAAAACAAAAATAATATATTTTTTTTTCAAAGCCTCACATCAGATAACTATATTAGTTGCCTTATTTTCTCTTCTACGTTTTTCTTCTTAATAAAAATAAATTTTTAGTGATGAAATAATTATCCAGGAACAATCACTAAAGATATTAACAACATCTTTAGCGATGAAAATATTTTGAAGGTTGTCACCAAAAAGCTTTAGCAACCATTTTATACTCTCTCTTTGTAAATGTGTACAACTGCCAGTTTCAACTAAAAAAATTCTAGTTATCCAAACGTTTGGAATCCCAAGATAACTTGTAGCTCAGTTGGTTAATTAAGTGCATTTGCCTTTGCACTTAAGTTCTCAAATGACTTGTAACTCAATAGTTAACTTAGAATTTGCATCCTTTTAGTTAATATTGAATTACACTATGTTTGGGTGAAGAAATTTAAGATTACTAAGGAATTTGAAAATGACAAAAATTGAAATGATGAGATTTTATTTTCTAGAATTTGTAAATTTTCTTGTTTGGTTAACCTAAAAGAACAATAGAATTGAATACGGAATTTGTTATTTTTAAACTCTCAATCATAGAAATTGAGAAATGACACCTATTTACATGGAATTTGAACTTGGGATTTGGAGGTCCCAAATTCCAAGTTTTTTTTCCATGCGGAAATTCTAAATTTCTATGTTTATAATCCAAACAAGAGATGTCTGTCAATTTATAAATTCTGACTTTTACCAAAATTTCATGTTTATTTTCCTCATCCAAACATAGTGTTATAGTACAAAAAGAAGACTTAGAAAGATTTTGGTTGAAAAACTCGGTCGAAGTATCTAGTTGCCAAACATAACCTAAAAATTGAAAATCTCAGAAGATATGCGAAGGATCTTAGGAAGATGATCAGTAGGGTTCTATTATTGTAGTCCATCTTATAATTAGCTCCTCTAAAACTAAAATATTGATCATGATAGAATCTGAGATTGCTGATAGATTACACAAAATTGACTTGAAATCTGACTACAATCACGATCCAGGATTCCTGCTCATCAATCGCTGCAGGCTAATTATATGGAAATCTAATGTATATGTGGCGGATCAAGGATTTGAATTTTGGGAGTCTTGGTGTTAAAAGTTCAAGTTTTTTATATACAAACAGAGCGCAAAGCGCGCAAAAAATATATTTTATCCACTGAGGCGTTTCGTGGAACACTTGGTGGGCTTATTACCATCAACCAGATAACCATGTTGCACACATGTCAACAGATATCGACATATGTTAAAGCAATCTGATGAGTGATACCGAGAAAATTTGCCAAGTGTTGTCGACACAATTGTCGAGAAATACCTAATAAGTATTGCATCAAACACTTAGTTGATACAAAAGAAACTCGTACTAAACATTCAGAAGATCATCAAAATTCCTTCCCATGACTATTTCTTAGATTCTAAATGATCATGGAACCACTTTGGTCCCGATGTGCATCCACCTCTGTATAAATTGATTTGTAAATATGTATGTGGACATTTCACCAAACAGCTAGACACACTCACATTCGTCTAGGGTTTATCACGGGGACCCTTCGATTTCCATGTCCACCGATAACCTTTTGTGGCACTTGTGAGTGTTTGTCTTTTCGTAATATGCTGAAGCTGGCGAAGTTGCTTGATCAATTTGTGTGGTCATGGTTGTATTTGGTCAGGGCACACTCGCATTAATACCCTTTTGTATGTGTTTGGCTTGTTAAATATGCACTAATCTACTGCGACAAGAAGGAATGCTGCTGTCGATGTATGCATGATATATATATCTCGTATGGAAAATTTTGCTACGGCTCCTTGACGAATGATCTAATGACCAAAAACATGAATGTATAGGATGCTTCGGAGTAAACTCACATTTTCTCTATGCCATATATCTATTTGTATTGTAGCTTGTACTTATATATAGACAAGTACCGCACCGCACTTGATATATTATATTAAATTTTGCTTGTACAACTAACCAAAAAAATATATATATATATATATATATATATAGACAGAGAGAGGACTGCCCCCATACTTAACTGTCGTATTGATGTCATTGTCAATGCATACGGGCAGAGGGTTTTGCACATTAATTCCTTGTCTACATTTTCCTTCTAACTGGTTTTTGGATATGGTATGGTTCTTTTTATATATGTGGATTATCTATGATATTTCTTTTGTTTGCATATTACACATCACTCAAAGTTGAGTGCATCTTTGCTCTGGAGGTGACGCTCACCCTTTATTGGTTATCGATGGATTAGTTTGGTTTAATAGATTTAAAGATATTAATCTTAAATTTAAACTAATCTAACGAGCATCACTCTCTTCAGGGGTGAGCAAAAATGCACTTCTCAAAGTTATACACATGCAAAAATAAATGTTAGGGGTGATGTTAGAGAGATCATATACTTAAACCATATTTTGTAGACCACATGATATGTTGGTTGATAGTTGAACTTTTTTTTTAAATAATTCAACTATCAACAGACAAATCATGCAATTTACAAAATATAATATAAAAACATAGTCTCCCTAGCATTTTTCAAATGGTAATCTTATATCATGGATGGTTTTTTAATTCTTTCCCTCTTCGAGGTACACAGGTTGTGGCTAATTAAAGCTTGAACATGTATAAGTAAGTGTACCTTAATCTAGATTAGTTTACACTTTAGTGCAATTAGGTCAATGATTAATCCCCATGCAACGTAAATACCAACGCTCGAGGAGGTGCAGGGTAAAGAAAAGGAAATAAAAGAATATAATAATGTCTGCACGTGAAATCTCCATACCTTATGTTGTATAGATAAAAAACTGTTGCAATGTAATAATGCAGTGTCATGAAATTGTTATTATATATATATATATATATATATATATATATGGATTACTATATATTGACGCGTACAGCAAAGTCCAGGGTAGATAATCACATGGGGACTGAGGAGCACTCACAGATGGGACTTGATCAGCCAAACGGCAAAGACAAAATCGGTCTGAGATTTCATATCCTCTGCCTGCTGCAACAGTGCCGGTGGGCTCTCGATGTTTCAAGATTTTCGGGTTAAATTACATTCCTTAATTAGCTGCTAGATTAATTTTGCATGCAATCTCACATCCAATCACGTCAATAAACTGCAATCCCCATTTGTTTTTTTTTCCGTAAGTCAATGCGACATTGACGCGAAATTTTATTTGTATCTTCATTTGTTCTGTGTATCCACACACACACCTTTAATGGCGGATTAATTTAGCGACATATTTTGGTCTCGGGACCTTGCGTAAGTCAAAAAAATTGTCTGAAGGGTTACACGGGGACTTTACAGAGGTCTGTATAAATAGTTGTTTTATTTTTCTAAATGACATTGAGAGATGTTGAGAGGACACGACAGATGTCTAACTTGCCTCATCAAATGTCAGTAGGCCCCGAGTGTTTGAAAAACTATTGATATGTTTTTTTTTTATTTATTTATTTATTTATTTTTTTTGAAACAAGTACAATATTCATTAAAGCAATTTAGAATTCGTACAAACTGAGGATAGTGTACTAACTGGGTTTTGATAAAAATCTTGTCGAGGCTTTCAACCTAGTCTAAGAAAAAGAGCGTCCCGCACAACGAAAGTCCTATCCTCAAATGAACAATATGAAATGAGATTACATATCTTCCTCAAACAAAAGATCTTGAATCAAATCTGGAGGCTTCTCGAACCACACCACCTCCTGAAAACAACTGAGGTCCATCCGAGCAAGACGATGCGCAATTGAGTTACCTTCCCTCTGAACGTGTCCACACTCCATATAAGGCAACTCCTTAAGAAAGAACCTCAAATCATTTATAATTGATCCCCAAATGGAATCATCGTCCCCTTTTCCTTTCATAGCAGCCATCACCACACTTGAATCACCTTCCAACTTTACCTTGACATCAGGTGGATATAGCCTCTTGACCAACCTCACTGCATGGCGAGCTGCAATCAGCTCCGAGTACAGGGCCGACGCATACCCCTCGATAGAACCAGCCATAGTTCCTAGAAATACACATGTGTGATCCCTAAGCATGACACCATAGCCTCCCCGAGAGCTGCCTTTACTCCAAGCCCCATTAAAATTACATTTGATCCATCTCACCCCAGGTTTCCTCCATTTTTTGAACTCTTTAGCCGTCCTCCGAGTCTGGGGTTTGTGCCATTTATGAAATTCATGCATCCAACCCCCAGTCCTCAAAACTATCTCATGTGGTGGCATCCGAGCCCCATTCCACAGCACCTCATTCATGTGCTTCCGCATTGCCCATAAAAACATCAACCAGAGCTCAAAAACAACCATGGGAAGCTACTGCACACACGTAACCATCCACTGCACAAGAGACAATCGGTCACAACCACTATCCACCCTTAGCCCTAGACTTCGAAACCACACCACTCTTGCCAAGCTACAATCTCTAAATACATACTCTGTTAATTCTACTTGTACACCACATACCACAGACGCCTCGTTTCCCATCACTTTCCTTTTGCTTAGATTCAACTGTGTGGGTAAGGAGTCCAAGCATGCACGTCAAGCACAAATCTTCACCTTTCCGGAACACTCGCATTCCAGAGTTTCTTCCAAATTTTCTCCCCCACACCACCAAAAGAAGACGAAGATCCACTTGCACCACTACCGTTATTTTCAAGTATACCCTGAGCCATCTGATAAACACTCCTGACTGAGAACTTCCCATTACTTTCATAATGCCATATTCGCCTATCTTCGACATCTTGTACGCTAAGCAGAGTGCTTCGGATTAACTCCACTTCCTCAGGTGAAAAATCATCATTCAACAACCTCGGTACACCCCAAATAAGCTCTTCCACCGCAGCCTCCATATCCCAATTCCTCGGTGGTAGCGTTAAAATTAAAAAAAAAAAAAAAAAGGATTCCCTCAACACCCAATTGTCTCCATATCCAAATCTTCTGCCCATTGCCCACTTACCACCGCTGACTTTTGTGAATCACCTGCCTTGAAGCTGCGATGCTTTTCCAAACATACGAACTATTAGGAGTCATTAGTGCTTCCATAAATTCTAACCTAGGAAAATATCTAGCTTTAAAAACTTGGAAAACAAGTGCTTCCAGTTGCTGGAGAAATCGCCATGCTTGCTTTACCAACAGCGCCAAATTAAATGCATAGAGATCTCTAAAGCCTAATCCCTCCTCATTCTTGGGCTTACAAAAATATCTCCAATTAAGCCAGTGTATTTTCCGTCTTCCCGGATCACCACTCTACCAAAACTTAGCTATCATCCTATTCAGCTCCTCGCAAAAATATTTGGGGAGAATGAAACATTGCATGGAATACATAAGCAGAGCTTCAGGGACCGTTTTAATTAATAATTCATGTCCTGCATTGCTCAGTATGCCACCCCCACCAACTTTGTAATTTCTTCCACATTTTATCTTTCACATACGCAAAGGTTTCCTTCTTCGATTTTTGAACAAGCATCAACAACCCCAAATATTTATCAAGGAATTCCACCCTCCTCATGCCAAGACAATTAGGGGGTGTTTGTTTGGGTTCACTAGCCTTCACTGGATTGGACTACATTAAAAATTAGTGTAGTCCCGTGTTTGGTAATCCCAGGGACTAGTTTTAGTGGGATTAAACGGGATTCGCCTCGACTAGAGACCTCGTTAGAGGTTCTTAGCGAAACCCCCCAAAATGCAGCGGACTACTAAGCCTTTCCTTCGTCTGCTTCGTCTGTTCACTACTCATCGTAATCAACGACCTCGACGTCAAATCCTCCACTCCTTCCCTGCATGGATCTTCTTTTCTCTCCCTGCTCTATCTCATTACCACCCACCCCTAAATCCCAAAATCGAATTAGCACCCACCGATGGGTCGATTCGATCTGAGGCCTAGATCGATGCCGACGCCACCCCACTCCATTTCCCAAGGTCATCTCCCGCTCTCTCTATCTAAGTCTCGACGATGGCTACCACCGCCGTAGCACTGCGTCAGCTCCCTCAGAAGGAGGTTGAATTCAGATGATGATGGCCGTGAAGTCCATCTGGGCACGAAGAACTGATATTTTCAGATGGAAAGATGTAATGCCATATATCCTCAATCTTCCTCAGATTTGCTTATTTTTTTGGTAATATAATATGAATTTCAGCTTTTTGAATATGTTCCGTTTGGTTTAATGGTGTTTGCAATGGTGGTTCTTTCTAATTTAAGCTGAGATTATAGAAAGCCCCATTTTCTGGGTTTGTATATATATGTGTATATATATACACACATTTACATACACGCACACATATATGTATGTATATGTTTTTGCTATATCTGATGTATGTCTTTTGTATTATTTGTTCTTGTTGGTATATTTCCTTATTCGCAAAACCCACATGGATTCTTTTGTGTAAATTTGATATTTTTGGGAAAAAATTGTGATGGGTTGCTTTGTTGTGGATGGGTTTTTGTTTAAGTGTGAAACAAATTATCAATTGTTGGTTCTGAAATCTCAAGAATTTGCAATATCTAGTATGGTAGATGGCACTAGTGGCAATTGCTAGAAGAAGGAGGTTGGATTAAATACGGTATTTGAGTGACACCAACATACTTTGAACATAGAGAAGATGGAATGTTTAACAGGAATAACGTTAATATTTGGTTGGAATTGAAGTTGAAGAAAATAAAATATTTTGTAATATATCATGGGTTTTTTTTTTCATTTTTCTTATTATCCTACTTCTTAGTCCGACACTACACCAAACGCTTCACTAAACTAGTCCAGCTTAGTCTAGTCTAAGCCAGTCTAACTTAGTCCCTGAAGCTAATCCAGTCCAAGACAGTCCGGTGCAACAAACGCACCCTTAGCCAATAATTGCTTATCATAGTTAGTGAGATTTAGACTAAAGGAGACCTCTCAAAATTCACAGCTTGTCCAGAAGCCATCTCATACGAGCGTAGTAACTGTATAATCATCCATCACTCATCAACGGTACCACGAGCGAAGAGGAAACTATCATCAGCGAAAAACAAATGGTGGATACTAGGTGCACCACGACACACTTTAATCCTTTGCAAATCCCCATTAAACTCTACCTTTCTTAGTAACGTCGATAAGCCCTTAGCATATATAATAAACAAATAGGGAGAGAGAGGGTCTCCCTGACAAATTCCGTGTTCCGGGTGCACATAGCCCACCGGGTCCCATTCACCTTAAAGGAGTAGGACACCGTTGTAACACACAACATAACCATGCGGATCTACTGTTCTGAGAACCCCATTCGGTACATCAAGGCTTCAAGAAATCTCCATTCCACACGGTCATAAGCCTTGCTAATATCAAGTTTTAGAGCCATTAACCCATTAGACCCCGACGATCGCTTATGCATATAGTGGACGACTTTAGCAGCCACCAAATAGATGCACTTTGAGTAAGAGAAATAATACGTGGAAGGATAGCCTTTAACCTATTAATAAGTACCTTCGCCACAATTTTATAAATTACATTGCAAAGACTGATTGGACGAAGCTATGTCATCGTCGTTGCATCCTTAACTTTGGGAATCAGTGTGACATGTGTGTAATTAATTTTCCATAGCATTTGTCTCGAGAGCAACAAGTGTCGAACACCATTGCATACATCCGCACCAACCACTCCCTAGTGTTTTTGATAAAACCCATGAGACATACCATCAGGGCCAAGGACTTTCACATGATGCATTTGAAACACTACATTTTTTATCTCCTCATCTATATATGGTCGATCAATCTAGAATTCATCTCCTTCGTAACCGACTGAACAATGTGGCAAAGGATTTCCTCAAAGTTATGCACCCCATTAGAAGTAAATAACTTGGAAAAATACGAAACCACAACTTCTTCCATTCCAACTCTGTCCTCACGCCATACCCCATCGTCATCTATTAAACCAAACAAACAATTACATTTTTGTCTCCTGTTTGCTTTCTGGTGGAAATATTTGGTTTTACGATCAAGTTAACCCAATTTTCTTTAAAATGTTGTCTCCAGAATTGCTCCTCATGTTCAAGTAGTCTATTCAATCTCCCAACCAATTTTTTTTTTTTTTTTTTGGGGGTAGAAGAATAGACTCATCATAAAACGGATGCCCCAACAAACTTGTGAGCTTGTCCTCCACTTCCCGAATTTCCATCTGTCCAAACCTGGTAGTGCTCCTCGCCCAATAATTTAATTTAATTTAATTTAATTTCATTGAAGTCATCTTAATCTTTTCCGTAACCTAGAACATTGGTGAACCATCAATAACACACTCCCATCCCTCATGTACCACCTCAGAACATCCTTCCTGCATATGCCAACATTCCTCATACTGGAATTGTTTTTTGCCTCGACATGGAATGCACCCCGACCAGTTAATCAGCACTGGAACATGATTAGACGTTGACTTATTCAAATGCCTTACTGTGAACCGCGAAATCAAGTCCACTCATTCTTGATTGCCCAAGGCGTGATCCAATCTTACTTTGATACCACCCCCTTTTATCGTAAACCATGTAAATTTGTTCCCCGAGTAGCCTAGATCAATGAAATTGCAATGCTCCACCACGGAACGAAATCCCGCCATCTGCCTATCTAGTCTCACATTGCCTCCTTCCTGCTCATGAGCTTGGAGAGTCTCATTAAAATCACCTATACACAACCAAGGTTTTGACTCGTTGTCACAGAGAGATTCAAGTAGTCTCTTGTTCTTTCAATATTTATCGTCAAGTTAGTTCTAAAACAACCACAAAATGTAGCGTTTTATATTATTTAGTTGTTATATCTGTAATCAAGTGATATGTCGGATTTCTTCTAGCATACGTATCTCATCATGGCAGCCACATTTATAGTGTTGAAGCTTTATTGCAAAATACCTAGAAGCATTTATGTGTCTACTACACGTGGGTAAATAACCGTTTTAACTGACGCTTTAACTTGAAGACTAGGGTTGAACTCTCTGTTGAGCAACTTCCGCAGGCCGGAAAGGTTGACCAAAAGAAAAAGTGACATGCTTCCACCAGAATGAGGAGAGGGGCCTGCAGATGTTTGGGATCACATGCCCACTAAGTTCCCACTATCTTCCGAGTTTTCCACCTGAAAGTGAAACCTTACAAAATGAGACTTCTTCGATAAACTAATGTACTCGTTTTGCGTGTGTATAATTTTTTTTATTTATAAAAAGTGAAGATTAGAAGGATTCATTTGGACACATCTAAGCTTTGATATGTCAAATTCCTTTTTCCTTTGGTTTCAGTTTCTTTGTAGCAAATTAGTAATTGGTCAATGTTTCCAAAAAAAAAAAAAAAATTAGTAATTGGTCAAAGGAGTGAATTTTTAGTAGGAGCGTTAAGTGATCAGACTTGTAAAGCCGTCTAATAAGAAGTTGTTATGTTGTCAAGAGTAGTGCCATTTTCTTCAAGTATATGTCCAACATTATAAACCTCTCATGAAATTAAATCTCTCTTATATTAAATGGTTCCACTACTAATTGTACTAATACGTTTTGTATAAATCTCATACATATCAGATTGCACATGTGATTAAGTTAAGAACAATATTGATGTGAGTAATGAGTCACTAAACCGCCTCCAAAACTTTAACGTAGTGTTAGGCGAGTATGGGCCGGTTGTTGAATCCACATCAGAAACGTCATGAAGACCTTATGCCTGAAGTTTAATTTTCCCTTAATTGAGAGCTGTTGCTTACTGATGATCAAGTCACTAAAACATGAAAGCATTTGGTATTTTGGAGATCAAAGCTTAGAACTTAACACGAATAAGCTCAGTTAATCAAAATAGCGTGATTAATCAAAATAACGTGATCGTCTCCTTACACTCGAGTTCGATCTTCCTTTCTTTTCTTTTCAGAGTATTGTACTGCAAAAAATATTGAAAATGGCCGCAGCCTCGTCCGCGGTCCAGGCATATCGCAGCAATGTGCACATGGTTTGACTTTTCTCATTTTTCTAAACCCTAAAAAAGTTGACATGCTGAAAACAAATAAGATTAAATCGGAATTGTGAATGTGGGAGACTATTACTAAATACTCCTGTGAGGTAGTACGCATGAATCATTCACTTAATATAAAATACATTCAGACTTTCTGTGTTTTGCAATTGCATGCGGTGCTTATTTGTTTTAACAATAGTTGACTATCAAGGATGATAGGATCTCATACTCAAAAATCTTAGTTTTCGAATTATAGAATTTTGTGTTTATGATCATAACCGTTTATATATGTATCACTATATATATAAATCTTGATGTGATTAGTAATGGGTCACTGAACTGTCTCTAAAATTTTAACATGGTTTTAAGGTAGATTCATCATGTTATCCACTAAAAAGGGTCTCATGCAAGTATGAGCCGGGTGCTGAACCCACATCGGAAACGTCACGAAGACCTTATGCCTGAAGTTTTTCCCCTAATTGAGAGATGTTGCTTCATGAATTAAGGCTTTAAAACATGAAAGCAATTAGTATTTTGGAGATAAAAGCTCAAAACTTAACAAGAATAAGCTCAGTTAATCAAAATGGCGTGACTGCGTCTCCTTACAGTCAAGTTTGATCTTCTTTTTATTTTTATTTTCAGAGTATTCTACTGCAAAAAATTGAAAATGGCCGTAGCCCCGTCCGCAGTCCAAGCATGACGCAGCAACGTGTGCCTGGTTCGACTTGTCTCATTTTTACTAAACCCTAAAAATGTTCTGCATTCACGACATTGGTTTAAACGTTTCAGACTCTGATATGACTACAATATTATCGAAAGTTGACATGCTGAAAACGAAATAAGAAGATTAAATCGAAACTGTCAATGTGGGAGCCTAATACTAATACTCCTGTTAGGTGCCATGTATGAATCATTCATTTAATATGAACATGCACCTGGACTTTCTGTGTTCTGCAATTGCAAGCGGTGCTTATTTTTTATTTTTTAACATGTTTACATAAAAAATGTACAAATTTGTTAATTAAAGTTATTAAAGTTTAATTAAACAAGCATGCAGGGCAGATTACACAACCAAAAGTCCAAATCACAAGCTAGATCTCACTTAATGACAGCCATACCACATCATGAATTATAAGTCTTGTTCAATGTTCATTTATTTTTATTAGTCATGTCAATGTTCTAACCGATAATTATGTTGTTAAGTGATGATGAGACAAGTGTGGAGCTTATATTTAATTATTAATAATTTAAAAATTAGTAGATTCTTTCAATTCATTTAATGTTCTATTTAAAAATTAAAAAAGGAAAAAAAAATCTCTTTTTTTTAGCTGCCTCGCCATTGAAGAGGGCAACCACTTTGTCGTCTGATACGAGCTCCGCCATCACCCAGAAACACTCATTTCGCTGTCTCTTTTCCGGCTGTCCCAGCCGCCTGAAATAAGCGTCCACAGCCGACACAAAAACGCTATCGGGAATCCCCTTATTTATCACGTTCCCCCTAAGCTCCTTCTCGACCTCGTGTACTTCCCCCAACCCCACCAGCTCTTCATTGCCAGTATCGAGAGGCTCTGATGGTGGTCCATTCTCTCAGCGCCCTCATGCACTTGCGATGCTCAGGTTCAGGAGAAGCTTTCTCTCTCCGAAATCGGAGACGTTGTCGAGGTTGATCTTTGAGATGAGGTATGTGGTTCATCCGGAGCATGAGTAAGTGAGATCAAAGCTCCGAAGATCGTGCCAGATGAGGCCGGTCTTGAGGTAGAAGGAGGCGGACTTGTTCGCCAGGCAAGAAACGCTAGCAAGTTTGCTATCATGGGTTGTTCTTACAAAGGATCGGACTAATGATGTATATAATACTTGAATTCTCAATATAGATGCTACTAGTTGGTTCTCATCCTTCAGAGACAATGTACCAGATATTTTAGCACTCACCAATGAGGCGGAGATGTCACTGGCGATGAATAAGAGGTCAGCAGCGACCTGGTCCTGGTGGAGTGGGCTTAGTCTTCGGCTCCGGATGCGCTGGTTTAGATTCCAAGTCAGTAAAATATGAGTTCCATGCTTGCCACCTCATCTGTCGCATCCCGGTCCGGGGATCATTTTTCGGGTCCGCTCCATCACCGTACCACGATATTATTCGCTTTGGGTCCCGACCACGCTCTCATGGTTTCATTTTTGGGAACTCATAAAGAGAACTTTCCGATGGGTCACCCATCCGGGAATGCTCTCGCGCGCTATTTGCTTAACTTCGGAGTTCCTACAGAACCCAAAACCAGTGAGCTCTCAAAAGGCCTCGTGCTAGGTAGAGATGAAAATATACATATAAGGATCACTCCCTTGCGCGATGTGGGATGTCACAATCCACCCCCTTATGGGCCAGTCGTCCTCGTCGGCACACTCGCGACCAGGGTTAGGATCTGATACCAAATTGTCACATCTCAGCCTAGGGGAACCCCTTCCCGGGCCCGCTCCACCACCGTAGCACGATATTGTTCGCTTTGGGCCCTGACCACGTCCTCACGATTTTGTTTTTGGGAACTCATACAAGAACTTCCCGATGGGTCACCCATCCTGGGAATGCTCTCGCGCGCTACTCACTTAACTTCGGAGTTCCTACGGAACCCGAAACCAATGAGCTTCCAAAATGCCTCGTGCTAGGTAGGATGTGAATATACATATAATGATCACTTCCCTGGATGATGTGGGATATCACATCATCACTTAATAGCTAATTTACAAATTGACTGCGATTGTATGACATTGGTGCAAAATCGTGAGCCATTGTATGAATTACAGAAATTAAAAGACATTGTATGAATTAAAAATTGGACAAAAATCTGAGTAGAAATGGTGACAAAATTGACAATCATGATTCATGAGGATCGACATAAAGCGACACTTTAGAGTTGCTAAAAACTAAATTAAAAAAATCTGATGACAAAGTAGAACATGGTCTAAATTTCATGAATAATTTTTAAGGCCCGTTTGTATGTATTTTAAAATGATTGAAAATGCTTTTAAAAAAAATTTTTTGAGTTCCAAAAACATTATTTTTTACAATTTACTTGTATATTTATTAAAGATTAATTCTAAAAATATTTTCATCAAAAACTGATTTCGATCATTTTAAAACTACATCTAAACGAACTCTTAATTAATGTTAAAAACGGAAAAGAGGAAGTGAAACTTCAGTGCATGTGGAGCTCGAAAATAAGCAGACAAGAACCACTTTCTATGTGGGGCGAGGGGTTGTGATCTGCCATCTGGTTGTAACCTGGCTGTCATCATAAACGGACAACCCAAGATTGACGCACGTCAGGACTCGATTGCTCGTCATAGAACCAAATTAGACGAGATTCAAACATCTTAAAAAAAAAAAAAAATCAAGGTTTGGAGAGATTTTTCAATCTGATCGGCACACGAGATTCGATCGGCACACAAAATGGTACATCATATATCACTATACAAATGATGGAATATGTGCGTTAAAAAGTTAATAATTTAAAAAATAAAATTTTTTACTATTTACATAAAAATACATGTTGTAGCACCCGTTTCTATCATAATGAAAAATTTCTCTAAGGTTTGGATGCCAATTTACATTGACTGAGCTTAATCTACTGTGCCTGATCATCATTGGCTAATTAAGAAATATATAAATATATAATTAAGAAACTGGCCTGAACGTTCCATTTCTTATTGATCAAAAGGAATTTGTATTTCTCTCCTGTTTCCTTTGTTGTTCACAGCGGCTCAGGAGAGTTCATACTATCTCTCCTCTCTCTAGAATTCAATATTTAAAAGATCCAGATTTCAGTGGAAACTGCATAAAAAGTTGAAAACTTTCATGGGTTCTTCCCATATCTGAAAACCCAGTAAATCTTCAGCTTAAAGATTTGATCTTTGATTCATTGGCAGAGTATTTGTTTCCCGTTCCTCTGTTTTTTCTGTGGGAATCGGATTCCCAAGCAATGGCTCCGAGCACAGTCGTGGTCACAATCGAAAAGCCCGAAAACCCGTCACAGAAACACAATATTTTGGATTCCTCAGCCTTTCTGGAGAAACAGAAGGCCGTGAGCACCAAGCAATTCACATGGGTTCTTCTCCTCAAAGTGAACAGAGTATTCGCCTGCCTCTCATGGCTGCCAATGGCGTTGAGGGCAATGTTCCTTTCGCTTAAAAAGCGCATTGCGCGGTCTGACTTGACCGACGAAGAGCCAAAAACCCGAGGAAGGCTGTACAAATTCATCAAAGTCTTCCTCGGGTTGTCGATTTTGGCTCTGGTCATGGAAGTAGTTGCGCATTACAAGAACTGGAATTTGAATTTGTATCAGCCATGGGAGGTGCAGGGTCTGGTGCAGTGGTGCTACATGGTTTGGTTGACTTTCAGAGTTGACTATATTGCCCCTGCGGCTATCATGATGTCCAACTTCTGCGTTGTGCTTTTTCTGATTCAATCTTTTGATCGATTGGTTTTGTGTGTTGGATGCTTCTGGATCAAGTACAAGAAGATAAAGCCAACAATTGCAGAAGATGCTTTTGACATTGAAGATCCTTCTAGTTTTCCAATGGTGCTTATTCAGATCCCTATGTGCAATGAGAGAGAGGTAACAGAGCAATCTAGCTCATTGAATTTTTACTTCTTTTCACTGCCTACTTCTTTTTCTGTCTGTTGGCAATTGGCATTTGTTATCGGATTTAGATCAGAGAGCGGAGTGGATTGAAGAGCAACTTGATAGGCGTAAGTTTAGAAACAACAAATTTTAGGCATTGCAGGTTGATAGTGGATTATGGGGCCCAATTCCGAGCTTGGACCTCCAACCTGCAAAGCTCGGGTTTTGCTCGTTGTGAACTTACGCCTATCAAGTTGCTCTCAACTCATTCGGTCACCTGTTTTATGAAAAACTCTATGTACCTTTTTTGGATTGTATTTCCAAGTCAATTGACATTTGTTGTTAGAACAAATGACGGACTGGATCGAAGAACTACTTGATAGGCATAACTTCAGGAATATCAAAATTTAGGCTTTGCGGGTTGAACTTGCAAAGCCTAGATTTTGATGTTTATGGACTAACGTCTTTCAAGCTGTTCTTCGATCCATCTGCCATTGGTTCTGCCTCAACTTTATATTACCTTTTTGTACTCTGCTTTCGTTCACTTCCAATTATGTGAAGCCTTCTTTATTGCTTATCTATATCTTTCCTAACTCGTAGGTGTATGAACAAGCAATTGCATCTGCATGCCAGATGGATTGGCCAAGAGACAGACTTTTGATTCAGGTTCTAGATGACTCAGATGATATAAATTTGCAGAATTTGATCAAAGACGAAGTCTCGTTGTGGCATCAGAAAGGTGTAAACATAATCTACAGACATCGGTTGATTAGAACCGGCTACAAAGCCGGCAACCTTAAATCCGCCATGGGTTGTGATTATGTCAAAGACTACGAGTTTGTGGCAATTTTCGATGCTGATTTCACTCCGAATTCTGATTACCTTAAGCTGACAGTTCCTCATTTCAAGGTGAGGACATCTTCCCTATTGATCTTTTTTATTGTTACATTAAAGGGAATTGAACTTTTGACTAACGATCCTGAGATTTTGTCACAGGGAAATCCGGAACTAGGACTTGTCCAGGCTCGATGGTCTTTCGTGAACAAGGACGAGAACTTACTCACAAGGCTCCAAAACATCAATTTGTGCTTCCATTTTGAAGTGGAACAGCAAGTGAATGGAGTGTTTCTCAATTTCTTTGGGTTCAATGGGACCGCAGGAGTTTGGAGAATCAAGGCCTTGGAAGAATCAGGAGGCTGGCTGGAGAGAACAACCGTTGAGGACATGGACATTGCCGTTCGAGCACACTTGAACGGATGGAAAATGATCTTCCTCAACGATGTCAGAGTCCTCTGTGAATTGCCAGAGTCTTATGAAACTTATAAGAAGCAGCAGCACCGTTGGCATTCGGGTCCAATGCAGCTCTTCAGATTGTGTCTTCCTGCTATCTTGACTTCCAAGGTACAGATTTCATCGTTCAACTTTGTTCGATTGATTGCTTCCAAAGAAATGCTTGAATTGTTTGTTTATGTATCGCGTTCTAATCTTCCGAAATTATGTGAATTTTGTGCAGATATCGATTTGGAAGAAATCGAACTTGATATTTCTTTTCTTTCTGTTGAGGAAGCTAATTCTTCCCTTCTACTCATTCACATTGTTTTGTATCATACTTCCACTGACCATGTTCTTACCCGAGGCTGAACTTCCTCTTTGGGTAATCTGCTACATTCCGATTTTCATGTCCTTTCTAAACATCCTCCCGTCCCCGAAATCTTTCCCTTTCTTGGTCCCCTACCTGCTCTTCGAGAACACAATGTCTGTCACAAAATTCAACGCCATGGTCTCGGGGCTGTTTCAGCTCGGAAGTTCTTACGAGTGGGTGGTGACAAAGAAGACCGGAAGATCATCTGAGTCGGATTTGCTAGCCTATGCTGAGAGGGAATCGATGTCTGCGAGCGAAGAGAAGATCCTGAGGAGGAACTCCGAGTCGGGTCTAGAATTGTTAAGCAAACTCAAGGAACAAGAAGTGGTAGCTCCGAAGAAAAAGAAGAAGAACGGGATATACAGGAAAGAGCTTGCTCTTGCTTTCTTGCTGCTCACTGCAGCAGCCAGAAGCTTCTTATCTGCTCATGGAGTTCACTTCTACTTCTTGCTTTTCCAAGGCTTGTCATTTCTTGCGGTAGGGCTGGACTTAATAGGTGAGCAGATGGGCTAAAAAAACCTAAAACAAAGTGCAATATTTTTTTCCCATAGTTATTTTTTTTACAGCTATGATAAACCCTAATTACGGACTGAGAAATTATTGCGTGGGACAAATCAGATGGTGTGTAAAAGTTGAATTCATTTTTACGTGTAGAAATATTTTCCGTTTTGTTAGAAGGTATAAGAAATGAGTTAATTGTACAATGGTATATGTCATCGGTGTATGAAGTATTGACAATTAAGTATAAACAACTCGGTTACTTTTTATTGTTTTATGAATCTCCGCTTTTTACACTCTCTTTGCGTTCGTTTACACTTCCTCTTCTTGCTCCTATACGTTCCGCTCTCTGATTTATTGATTTACGAAAGCATAACAGGAAAGAGTGTGAAAATCGTCACTAAAACTTTAAAAACAAACACAAAACTTAACCAACTCAACAAACAACCGAGAAACAAAATGTACCAAACATAGTAGTTTATAAAAGGAACATATTGTGTTACCTAAATTCGAGCCATAATCGGATTTATGCTGCGTAAATTATAACCGAGATTCGAAACTAAGACGGTGTTGATTTCTGAAACGTTTAATCTGTGTACAGATTGAGCAATGTATTAGCTGTTAGATGTAGACAGATATGTAGGAAGTGCGGTGCAGGCAATCAAGGGGAACATGTGCAGATGTGACATGTTAACATGTCTGCATCTGGTGGCAACTAAAATGAAACTGTGAGAACACTTGACATGCCCACAACTATGAATTGAGACACCTCGGTCATCCTCCTACAGTCCTACCTAGTTTGGAATTATTTCAAATTGACATGCTCGACTTCTTACAATACGAATCAAATGTTCTTGTAGCAATCTATTTGATTGTATCGAAGGACATAGTGAGTTGAGATTTCTTATTAGGTCAGGTTATTTCACCGGGCAGGTGAATAATTTTTGCTTCATTAGTTTCTATATTTCTACTAATCAAAGTCGGACATATATACAAAAGTAATTAACTAAAAGGATAATGCTTACTTTTCCTCCATGGGAGATGAGCTCATTTCTCCACTTGCAAATAACGTATATTCAATGCATATTTTTCATAATTGGAACTGTTCAATCTCTTAATATTTATTTGAAGACTATCTCTACAAAAATCAGTTGGATCAGTGATCGTTTAGTCATTCAAATATCTCTACTAATTAATAAAACACTCATTGTCAATCAAAACCCTATGAAATTACCAGTTTAATCCTCTAATCAAAACAGAACATGAATAAGAAATATGGGGCATAAATGCAATTTCACACAACCAAATTTTGCTTTTTTTTTTTATTCAAAGCCTCACCTTCATGTAATCTTAACATATCTCTAATTAAAAAAAATAAATAAAAATAAAAAAATAAAAAAAAAACTTCCCACTCTATCACTCTCTTCCTCCCTCCTTCTATTTCAAAAACAAAAATAAAAAATTTTCTCATACACTTTGTGTGTACTCATCTGCTAGTATCAAATAAATCAACCCATATTCACTAGATATTGGACCACATGTAAGTTTCTATATACTCAAAATCTTTGATTTATTTACGTAGAAGAATTACACTCTAGAAGTGGTAAGTATTTTTCATTTCAAATAATCAAACTAATGGTTAATATTCAATTAATTTAGAGTCGTTTGATATTGTTTTGTTTTAGTCTTTAAAGCTCGTTTGATAAACATTAACCATCAAATTATCAAGGAAAAAAAAAACTAGTTTCAATTTCAAGTTTTCATTTCGTACATTCTCTTCATTTTCCATACATCACGACGTAGGTTCGAACTCCGTCGATAACTAACCTAATATTTAATCTATCAAAATATACTGTTTGACAAAAAAAACTCCGTTACCGAAACGAAAAACACGTTGGGCCCTGAGACATAGCTCGACCCATGAGGCCCATTGGCGTTTCTTCCTTTCTACTTTCAAGTAAACTTTACCGGGTGAGTCACTAGCAGCACTGACTCGACGTGTGGAGGCGTCTCCATCATTCGATTTTTCAAAATTCAAACTTTCCTTCGCCTCAAAGCAAATTCATGTTCCGCAACTCAGCATTTTCCCTTATTAATATTTAGGGTTTCATCATCGTTGTTTGCATTGCTTAAATTCGTAAACTTTTTGACATTGGGGAAATTGCAGTGCTGGGTTTTGAAAGCTAGCAGTTGGAGCCTCAATGGAGGAAGAAGGTGATGCTTTTTATGTTGTTCGGAAAGGGGACGTTATTGGCATTTACAAAAACTTCACGGATTGCCAAAACCAAGCCGGTTCTTCGGTAAATTCTTTCCACCCTTTTATCAATGTTATAGAAAACTTGATCAATTTTGGCTGACCTAATTGAATTTTCAATTGGGTTTTCTTTAATTTGTTAAAATAACCGTAATTTGTTGCTGCATTGTTTGGTTATGGTGTATCTTTTCTTAAAAGTCTTGTGCTTTCTGGTGGCAGTGAGAGATTTCTGCTTCTAGTTACAGTTTGTGGTGTAAATATGCCTCTAGAGATTAATAAAAAAGTGCTTTTGTAAGAAGTTACTATGCATATGAGGTTTTGTTTTGCTTTTTAGGTATGCAATCCTTCTGTAAGTGTGTTCGAAGGCCACTGTTTGCCGAAGGAGGCTGAGGAGTACCTCGTCGCCCACGGCCTTAAGAATGCTTCTTATACTATCAGTGCCAGTGATGTGAAAGATGACTCTCTTTTCGGAAAACTCGTTGCTTGCCCTATCCAGGTTTGATGATTTGCTCTTCTTTTTTCCATGGCATGTGGCATGGATATAGGTATCTTATCGTAGACGATCTTTTATTTGGTCACTGATTGTGTAAGTGGGCATGTTCATAATTTTCAGCAGCCAGATTCTCCTGCCATTGACTCACCGCCAAAGAGATCGCATGAGGCGGTTGGCGCTGCTGCATTCCCGAACTCTCAGACTCAGAGAAAGCATTTCAAATCTGATATTCAAACTGAAGCTGTTGCAAATTCATCTAGTTGTGTAAGTTTCCGTCGATTGTATCCACTAATACTTTATAGTAACCTTAATCTACCTATGTTTCTACATGTGCATATTCATAATTTTTCAGCAGCCGGATTCTTCTATAGTAAAATCAGCTGCCAAGGACTCACCACCTAAGAGATTGCAGGACATGATTGGATCTACTCCATTCCCGATATCTCAGAGGAGGCATTTCACACCGGATAACCACATTGAAAATCTTGGAATTTCTTCGTTTTGTGTAAGTTTTATTTGTGAAATCGAATGTGTCGAATCACATTGGTATGCTTATTATAGGTGAAGATTTGAAAAATGTTTGTGACCTGTCTTTTTTCAGCAAACCTGTATACTTGAGTTTGATGGTGCTTCAAAAGGAAATCCTGGACTAGCTGGTGCAGGAGCTGTGCTACGAGCTGAAGATGGAAGCGCTGTATGCACTTCATTGAAATAATTTAGTTCCTTTTACAGCATATTTTTTGTAAATTCTAGCCCTTCAATTATATGGTTGGGTTTTATAGGTGTACCGTTTGCGTGAAGGGGTGGGAATTGCAACAAATAACGTTGCAGAATATCGAGCTGTAATTCTGGGATTGAAATATGCTCTTGAGAAAGGATATAAACACATTCATGTTAAAGGAGACTCTAAACTTGTCTGCATGCAGGTTCGTAGCTTGGTGAATGTTATAGCACTTTGAGTTTTTAAAGTTCTTCGTTTTCTTCTCCTTACCCTGTTTCCTTAATTATTTCATATTTGTGTGTCCTTAAGCTTTACGATGCTTTCTGTCTCTGATAAAACAGGTTCAAGGTCTCTGGAAAACGAAAAATCAGAATATGGCTGACCTGTGTGAAGTGGCCAAGGAGCTCAAAGACAAGTTTATGTCATTTGAGATCAATCATGTTCTTAGGGTAAGTTCAGTCATGGTCGAAGAAAATTGTGTAAAGTAATACTTGTGTGATAAATCTTCACTAGTCGAAGAACTCATTTTTGAGGAGAACACATTGCTCTTTCGAAAGTGACGCATTCTGCTATTTGTTGCAGGAATACAATTCAGAGGCTGATGTTCAAGCAAACCGAGCAATAAATCTTCGAGGTGAGTGGCTTCCAAATGTACCAAATTCATCAGGTTTTGATTGTTTGTGCTTTCATTTATTCGAACTGATTGGATCTTATGCTTGAACAGATGGACAAGTTGAAGTGGATTGGAATGGGAAGTAGCTCAAACAAAATGCTGGGAAGGGGAAGGCGTCGTTTTGTAAGCCGAAAGAATTAGTCTATTAAATTCGAACTTGTTTAAAACATATGCAATCGGATTCTGTTGGGTAAAAGATGTTTCGAAAACTTCCGATGGAGCAAAGCACTCCTTGATGTAAAGTTTTCAGTGCTCATTTTGGAATCCAAAACTTGTTGCTAATATAATATAAGGCTCGTCTGAGAGTGCTGATGTTGGAAGCACTTTTGCTCATAAGCGATTTTGTTCTTAGTATATTTATATTTCATGGGCTCGTTTAGAAGTGCTTTTAAAATAATTAAAAACGCTTTTGGGACCCAAAATCAATTTTACCAAAAACACTTTGAATCATTTTAAAAGCACTTTCAAACGAACTTTAATATATAGGAAGAGAGCGAGATTCAAAAGTGGGTGTAAATTTGAGAGGATGAAAATCATGGACGGCTGGGATTAATTTCCCAGATTCTAGTATACTAGATAGGGTGCCAAAGACCCAAAAGGCGCAATCAATCTAGGTTCGGAGTCTTAGTTGAAGCAGACAGAAGTTGGTTGGATAATGCTTTGGTGAGAAAAAGAACAGAGGAATCAAAAACGAAGATAATGTATCCTGAATCGTAGACTTTGCCTTCTAAATTTTCATTTGATTGCGGGTTTCATTGAATTTTCAGTTCGTGCTAATGTACCCGAACAAATTCAAGAAATTGAAACACCTGCAGAGTCCAAAATGACGAGAAACGTCCATAAACTTGACGAACTAATTGAATGGACTAAGGGACACTACCATGAATTGAAAGTTCAAGAGGGTCATATAATCCTAATGAAACTTAAGAGAGCTATGTGAAACACGGCTTATAATTCAGATCTTGGTTTTATTTTGATTATTTAACAATTAAATGTCTCTATAAGTCTTTTCGACTTTCGAAAATGTGGGTTACCGTAGCAAAGTAACTAGCTGGTTCTTTCTTCCAAACTAAATAACCAAATGTTAAAAAAAAAAAATTAAAAAAAAAAATCCAAAACTAACTACCATTTCCCGTATCACACTAGTGATATATTCACATGTAGGGCAGACAATTGCATTCGTGTACCGCTGCATACTTGTGAGTGAAATGTTTTCCAAGGCAAGCACACATGATTCATCTTGCTTCTGTATTAACCCGTTAGCTTGTTTAGTGTTATGCACGACATGGATGAATTGCACTTTCAGTTCTGACTTCTGAGCCCTCCATATGTAAAATATGAGATTTTTTACGGTAGTCCGAAGTATTTCATATTCCGAATGTTTTAATCTTTTGATATTTGTGCAAAAATATCAAAACTTCACGGTTAAACACACAAGTTATTTCATATTCCGAAGCAACTTAGGTCATCTCCAACCGAAAGATCTAGAGGGTCGAAAATAGCTCGAAAATCGTCTCCAACTGGTTGGCCACTTTCAGCCAGGCCGCGGGCTAGCCCAATTTCAATTTTTTATTTTTATTTTTTGGGGTTCTTTTCCATTAGCCCAACCCCTTTTTAATTTTTTGTTCATTTCCGTTTGCCCAGCCCACTTTAGAGTTTAGGGCTTAGTTTTTTTTTTTTTTTATGATCCCAACCCATTTTTTGTTTTTATGCCCAGTAGGCTTTTTTTTTTTTTCCTCTAATTTTTTCCTACACAATTTCTTTTCACATTCCATACTATAACCATTTGATTCTCGATTGGAGACGGTTTTTTGTGATAAGGCTAAAACGAGTTCTATAACCCTTTGGTCATCGGTTGGAGATGGTAAGAATATGACCTTGCACTATTTATTAAAATATTAATTTCTTAAAAGATCAAAGAACTAAAATGAGTTCTCTGATCAACCTCGTTGAATATTTAGAATTTCTGATAAAACATATGGACTTAAACCACGCACGCTCGTTGAGTTGGAGTCTCCCACATTCCTTGCTTTACGTACAGGCAAGGCCGTTTTCACATAATAATTTCATCCGTACAAATTTGTATGTTTGCGTTTTACAGGTTGGCCCTAGATTATAAACTGTGCACTACTGCACCTGCAATGCCGACAGAGAGAGAGAGAGAGCTCATGTCAATTTTGATTGATAGAGAGATGTCATGTGATTTCCTGAAGTGTTGCATGAATGTGCATGCATGATTGACGATGATGATGGGTCTTCTGGCATTTCTCACCCGGAGTGAAGTTCCTATTGACAAGAAAAATCCAACGGCAGAGAATTAACTTCAATTCTATATGATTTTTCAAAGTTTTTGGGAAGTGTGATGTAATTATAATTTTATAACGCTATCCTCTCTGCCAAAGGTGAAAAGAAAAGTAATTGTCCCTACATTATACAGCTGGGTTTAACTGTCTAGGGTTTTAAATCGTGTGTGATGTTTGCAGAAGGTGTATAGTTGGTCGATTAACTTTATGTGTGCGTGGATCCATTAACGTTTCGTGCAATGAGTCGACCGCATGCATAACCTTGCAGATAACATCGATTACCATGTCTTTTTTTTTTTTTTTTTTTTTTTTTTGGGGGAAACACCATGTCTTTGTTTACATATGCAACTTGGAGGCAGATTCTTTGCACTCTTACTTCTTGTGCTTTTCTGTTTTATATGATCACGGTTAATTCATATCAATATTTTATATTATTATTTTTTTTATCTTATTATCTTTATAAAAAAAATAATATAAAATGTTGAAGTGACTTAACTGTGATCACACAAATAAGAAAACACAGAAGAACACAGAAAGTGAGAGAGCAGAGAATCTGCCTCTATGCAACTTGGCTCACATTTTCATAAATCTTCCGAAAAAGATCACATAATAATAATTAGGGTTCATTTAGCATACACACACATATATATATATATATATGAGGGTCCTACAAAACACGTTGCTGTGAAATCTAATTTGGTTTCGGGTTTATTTAAATAGAACGAGTTCATCGTCATTGTAATGTACTTTTTATATTAGTATAAGAATATATAGAGGTATCGTTTAGTATTACGATTTAGTGGTATTTCTCTTCACTTATAAATGAGAGGCTTTTGGTTTGATTGTCGTCAAAGGCGAATTTGAGCCACATTATTATAACTAATCTAGTGTAAGGCTTAATTCACTCCCCCATCCCATAATGTAGATAATATCAATTGTTAAAAAAAAACATATAGAGATAGTCAAATACATGACATTGAATTAATAGCTCGGGACACCACTTAGTACTACAGTCTAGTGATATTTCTGTTCATTTGTAAGTGAGATATCTTAAATTCGATTCTCGCCAAAGACGAATTTAGATCATATTATTATGATTAATCTAGTATAAGATTTAGCACACTCTTTCACTTTTTAGTATAAATAATATCAAAGAAAAAAAAATCTCTAGTTTAAAAAACGTACCATAGGCGAAATAATATATTCTCAGTCGCCTGCACTTGAAACCTGTTGTTGTCATCAATTGGTATAAATGAAACCAGTTGTAATCCATGATTCCTAGAGTTGTTGAATCAATTTTTACTTTGATCGGTCAATTCGATCGTTGGATCTGTTGACAAAAAACCAGCTGTGTTCAAAAGAAAGTTACGACTTACGAGCCCCCCACCCCAAAAAAAAGAAAACCAGCTGTGTTCATTCAATTAAAGAAAATTAATGAAAATATTTGAAAATTTTGAATTTTAATAATAAGAATAAATAATAAAATTAATAGTATCAGGATTAATTTTTTAGTTTTTAATGTAAAAGTATGATTTTTTATTAAAATGAACAGTACCAGGAGCTTTTCGTTAAAGTTTTCATTAACAAGGAAACCTAATAAGTTCAAGTATCAAATTTTAGATTTAGATTAACGAGTAATACTACTTTTATTTCATAGTTTTTATATCATATTTGTATTATCTGTCTAATAATGTAGAATCAGCGTGCAATTTGAAATTTCTAACAGTAGATTTTAAATTTTGTAGTATTGACTGTTTTAAAACATGTCAAGGTCATACTCCAAGTCTCCAACAGACTATTTGACCATCGATTTGTTTTTAACTTATTAAATCCAATGATTAGAAAAAAAGAGAAGTATTTAACATGCTAAAAATATTGTATGAAAATTACATTAAAAAAAATAATACCACGCAATTTTCGTTTCTAGTTTTTATGTGCAGATCTTGTGTGGAGGATATTAATTTACAAGTGTTGCTACATATATTATATATTTAAATTTTATTTTATAGACTACATAATGTCACAGTTGACATTTAAATTTTTTGTTTAAATCATTAAATAAAGTATTAAGCCATTGACTTGGGATGACACACACTGTGATGTGAGGAGATGAAAAAAAATGGAAAAGTAGATATAGGTACATAAGAGTACTTGGTAGAGAAGGGAAGGTGGGTTGAACTCTCGAGTCAGATTTCGGGACAGCAAGCTAACTTGGCTCGCTGTGATCACATTTCATCATGCAGCTGGCATATCATCACCTTGACCGATCTAGCAAGATATTTACTTATTCTATTCTCGATATATTGTAACAGTATTTCAAACTGATCATATATTATTTTTACTTTAAATAATAATGTATAGTTGAGATACATATATAATGATGTTCTCGTTATATTAATAAGACAAAATCCCAAACTATAAGGCACACAAGTAGCGTGTAAGATTTAAGATAAACCCTAATGAACATAGTTTTTCTTACGTCTCTTTCTTACCAATGATATAATGTTTATAAATTTCAATTTTTACTTTTGATATTACGTTATTAATTTGAGATACCAACTCAGTAACTTATTCGATATAGTAGGTAAGTGTTTCTCTCCTGCCTCCTGCGGTGGACCAGTCCCTTCCTTTCAACACTATTTATACCACATCCCTGCTTCTCCTAGAATCATCACTGCTCGGTACTTCCCTTTTAGATCTTGACTTTTCCAGCTGTTTTGCAATGGCTTCCAAAGCCATGCTCCTTCTCTTTGCAACCATTCTCCTTTTCACCGCTAGGGTACGTAATTATCTACATTTTTATTACTTAGTATTATTATTTGGTTTAATTTCCCATTTATTTGGGTGTCTAAATTGGAAAGGTACCCTTGGTCTTGTAGGCTTCATCACTTGATCATCATGAGGAACTCAAGATTAAGGTACTTCTAATTATATACTTTAAACAGTGTGGTAAAATCTAATTTTTACATCTACATCGACTGGAGCTAACCAAAAAGTTCAATCTTTGGTAGAAATTTTGACCTTCATTGTTGTGAAATTAAATAATTACAGATTAATTATGTCAAGGCAACAGCTCCACCACCTCTATCCAAGGCTCCAGCGCCGCCGCCGCTTGTGGTCAAGCCACCCACTCCACCACTTGCCAAGCCGCCAAC
Organism: Pyrus x bretschneideri; assembly: GCF_019419815.1. Lineage (NCBI taxonomy): Eukaryota > Viridiplantae > Streptophyta > Magnoliopsida > Rosales > Rosaceae > Pyrus > Pyrus x bretschneideri. Next base: position 2,000,092 of record NW_025999413.1, read on the forward strand.
TCCACCACTTACCAAGCCATCACCACCAATTTACAAGCTCCCTACTCCTCCCCTTGCCAAGCCACCAACTCCACCACTCACCAAGCCATCACCACCAATTTACAAGCCACCTACTCCTCCACTTACAAAGCCACCGTCTCCGCCACTTACCAAGCCACCATCTCCTCCCCTTGCCAAGCCACCATCTCCTCCATATGCCAAGCCAACTCCTATCCCACAGTGAGCACCACTCCTGTCATCCACCAGTGAAGCCACCAACTCCTGTCATCCCACCAGTGAAGCCACCAACTCCTGTCATCCCCCCAGCCAAGCCGCCAACTCCACCACTCACCAAGCCATCACCACCAATTTACAAGCCACCTCTTACAAAGCCACCGTCTCCACCACTTACCAAGCCACCATCTCCTCCCCTTGCAAAGCCACCATCTCCTCCATATGCCAAGCCAACTCCAGTCATCCCACCAGTGAAGCCACCAACTCCTGTCATCCCCCCAGTGAAGCCACCAACTCCTGTCAGTCCCCCGGTGAAGCCACCCACTTATCCACCACTTCCCCCGGTTAGGTCCAAAGCAGGTAAATATTCTTCTCACTGCCATAGAGAAGTGAAATTTATGTTTTTACTATTCTAATTAAACCCTTAACCTTGTACTAATTACAAAATGTTAGGCGTTCTATAGTCCCCAGTATGTCCCCAGTATATTTTGGTCCCTCGACTGAATTTAAGTTAAGGTAGAACTTTAAAACGTCACATGTATCTCGTAAACAAGTTCACGGACTAAAATGTAACTCATGAACTTGTTCACGGACTATAATGTAATTGAAAACCCTAAATGTGGCCGGTTAATTTGTGATTAAAATTGTTTTATCATTTTGGTGGGCAGATTGCATCCCATTGTGTGACAAGAGGTGCATGCTGCATTCAAGGAAGAGGGTGTGCATGAGAGCTTGCACGACGTGCTGCGACCGCTGCCGCTGCGTTCCTCCGGGAACATTCGGCAACCGGGAAAGATGCGGCAAGTGCTACACCGATATGGTCACCCATGGCAACAGAAGCAAATGCCCTTGAATTTAATAGAGAGAGAGAGAGAGAGAGAGAGTGAGAGAGAGAGGAAAATAAATGGTTTTCTTCCTCTGTCCTTTGTAATTTCCACTGCTTACTGCATGTGTGTTGAATGGGATAATTATTTATTATTAGTACTGGTATGGCCCTGGGGTTTTAAATATCAAATGTCATGTAGCGGATTTATAGTGCTTAATTACTCTAATGAATAACATATCGTGTTTGTCGGATGCCTACCCCAACCAACATATCTAATTTTCGGAGAATGTTTTTCTCTCTTTCTAATCTCTTCTTTTTCCCTTTCTTCTATTTTTCCCTTTCTTCTACTTGAATTATTAGATCAAATTACGTTAATATTTTATATTAATTTTTAAAAAAAGAATACAACAAAACAAATTATGAGAGGAGAGGAAAGAATGAGATGAGAATAGGAGGGAAAGAATCTTACTACTAATATTTTGTGTTTTGGTTACATGAGAAGAAATTGATCTATTCCTAGTTTTAACTCATTACACTTTTCTCTTCAGTTTGCCTATTTATAGTGACTGGAAAATCTTTATTTTTTTTATTTTCCATGATAAGTTCAATACTAAATTGTGATACAATAATTGTGTGATTTAGGCTATTTCTTCGTATCCAATATCGTTGTATAAATATTAATTAAAAAAAAAAAACTCGTTATCGTAAAATCATTGATACAATTTACAAGAACGAGTACTTGAAATCTATTCATTGTTGTGCGATTAGTGATGCTTTATTATAATATTTTTAGATCTGATATTTAAGAACTCTTTGTAAGCCGAGTTATTCATTATACGTGTTTGTAATGTTCTTTTTTAATGAATGAAATATTGTACTTTTTTTTTTTAATTTTTAAAAAACGTTTCGAAGGACTTTAAGATTTGGGCCTCGTGGAATTTTCACTCGGGCCCGTAGGATAATTGGTGGACCCCCCATTCCTCTATGGGCTTTTGGACAAATTTTATTGACAAACTTGAAACTAAACCACTTAATATTACGATTTAGTGGTATTTTGCTATATTTGTAAGTTGCAAGTGAGAGGTCTTAGATTCGATTTTTGCCAAAGAAAAACTTGAACCACATTATTGCTAATCCATTGCGAGGCTAAACCTATCTCTTTTCTCCTTAATTTAGATAATATCGTTTGTTAAAAAAAAAAAAAAAAAAAAAAAACTTGAAACTAACTTCATTTGACTATGGTTTCGTGGCATTGCACGTGACGCCACATGCATGTGTAAGAATATGAGAAACAGTACCAGTGAAGGACCTGGAAAATTTTCTACCTCCACCCTTTCAGAACAGTATTTATACCCCCCCATCGTAACTAGCTTTCCTGCAAGCATCTCACTCCCTTATAGTTTCTTCATAGAGCTGCTGTTCACTAAACAAAATGGCTATCAAAGTTATCTTCCTCCTGTTCGTTACTGTTCTCCTGGTTTCTACGATGGTAATTAACCATATCCACACTGGTTTTATGCACTTATTTTGTAATTATATTGGCAAACTCTTAATTTGACATACTTCTCTTTGTAGGTTTCATCTCAGGACGATGATGGTATCGACGATCTCAAGGCAAAGAAGGTACGAATTAATTTTTTTTAAATGAAGACTAGTTATGAGGCTAACTTCACATCGTACCTCAACGACTCAAATCATATATTTTTCAAGTTACATTTTATAAATCATCATTGCAAAATATTAGCAAAAAAATGTTTGATGAATTTAATTGAGTTCAAAGAAATTGACACTAAATGTTCCAAGAAACATTAAAGTTTCATCACGACATTCAAATGAGTAAATGATTTTGGATTGAATTGATATTTTTGCAAAGATGATCTATGAATGAAGACTTAAAAAATAAATTGTTTGGGTTGTTGAAGTTTGATGTATGATGAACACCACAACCAATCCCCAATTTTATTAAAAGTTGAGAATCCCTTTGGAGTGTGTGTGTATATATTGACCATGTCTTATGTTAAAGTTGATCAACAATATAATCAGTAAATATAGTTCAAATAATAGTAGACTCAAACTATAAATAACTTATGCACCAAAAACTGAATCAGATCAACCAAAAACTGAATCAGATCATGTATCTTGAAATAAATAATTTGGTTTAGATGTAGTTTTTTAGTTTTATGATATATTTGTGTTGCACTTCTCTATGGAAACTAATTATTGGAGGAATATTGAGCATTTATTTAATATGGTTTCAGCCATCACCTACGAAACCCAAGCCATCACCAAAAGCACCCAAGTCGCCATCTTCAAAGGGACCCAAATCACCACCAAAATCACCCCCCAAATCACCCAAGTCACCGGCAAAGCCCGGAAAGTCGCCACCAGGTGCACCACCGTCAGCTGATGATGATCCGTACTCTGATGACCTTCCGGAGGATGAGCCGGTCACTCCGCCACTTTCCGTATCTAAGGTCAGACACTGCATGCACATATGCACTATTGACATGGCATGTCTGTGATTATTGATGTTGTTTTCTTGCAGCATAAAGTTCTTTTAGTTCGCATGCATATGGTATGTGTTGAGATGAACTAATTTGTTACATATTTGTCCTTGTATTTGCAGGTCTCATCTCATGAAGACAAGAAAATCATGGTAAGGTTACAATTTAATTTTTTACTTTGTTATATATATGGTGAGGGTGAGTCATGGCTCAACGGAAATGTTGCGTCTTTGTGACTAAAAAAATCAGTTGTTTAAGTCGTGGAAACTAGAAACAGTTTTTTTTTGTAAAACAGAGAGCTTTTTTAGCTTGGGGTCGCCCTTATTTACTGTATTATATTTATGGTCTATATATATTTATATATGCATGGCAATTGGCAATGGAAATTAACTTTTAATATTATGTTCTGGTTGCAGGGGCCAAAGTATAAATATTCAGGTTCATCGTCGGACGGTGAGCGACCAACAAATGGTAGCCAAAGCTAATCTAATAGGAGTACATATACAAGAAAGGCAATAAAATGTTATAATGTATAATTCAATAATGTTTATTCAACTGCTCAATCTTCATGTAAGGGATGACATATATTTCAATAGTAAATAACCCTAGTTCCTTTTTTTTTAATTTCCCAATTAATAAAAGATCTCTGTATGATACATGGTCCACTTCGATTCGACAAGTCACATATTACTAACCACAAAATCGGAAGAAAATCAAATAGACAATTAACTGAAAGGAAAATGTCAAAATTGTAACGTACAAACGGTTCAGCCACTTAGTACTATGGTTCAATTCTCGCTAAAGGCAAATTTGAACCAAATTATTGCTAGCCCATTATGAGGCTAAGCCCACCCCCTCCCCCTTAGTGTAGAAAATATTGCTTGTTCAATTTTTTTTTTCTTGTAGAAACAGTTCATTATTCACGTATGTTCATGACTGTCATATCCTATATTAGTGGTGGGAGTCAGAATTGTAGTCTAAGAGGGGCCCAAAACTTCTTACCTTATAAAATTCCAACGTATCTTGCTTTGGGAAACTATCTTTTGGATCTTGAATTAATGATGTCTTCCTTGCCATACTCTTTCTTAGGTACTATCCACAATCCTGATACATAAACTTGCAATATTACGACCCTCACAATAAGTGGGGATTCATAAATTTTGTGAAGTGATTTTCATGCTCCTTTTTCTCCTTCTACGCCCCGTATTTTTTTCCTCTTTAGACTCAAAGCTCCCATGACTACAGACTCCAGCCTCCTAAACTTCATTGGAGCCACCAACTTCATATTATCAAACCTGGTGAATGAAAAAACAAGAGAAGCGTTGGGTTGAAGTCATGACGAAAAACTCAAAGGTATTGCATAGTGCTATTGTTTTTTAACCGGAAAAAAAATATGTCAGGGCCTTGGACCATTTTTGTCCCTTCATGGCTCTGCCAGTGTCCAATGCATGCACGATCAGCTCTGAGTGAAAAAAAAAGAAAAAAAAAAAAAAAAGGTTAACTTCAGAAATTTTATTCAGCAGTACCGACTCTTTCCTTATCACAGTTGTTTGAACTCAGAACTTCACAAGACGGATCAAATAGAAATTTGCCTTGAATTATGAAGATGGAAGCATGCAACTGTTTTCCAGTCCAATATTAAATTTGCCTTGAATTGAGATTTGTAAAAATTGACTGTGCTGATTGACTCCCTTGGTGATAAGCCATAAGGCCATCTTCAACTGACCCAGCCAAAGAGTCATAGGGCTAAAAATAGCTTGTTTTGACACGAAAATCATCTCCAACTGAGGGCTAAGCCAAATGGCTCATGGTTCCCATCCGGCCAAAGGACTGGTCAAGAGTAGCTAGCCCTCCAGCCCTCCAATGCCAGAATATCAAGTTTGACATTTTGCTAGCCTTCCAACTCAGCCCATTTGAATGCCAACTGTTATCTGGCACCAGCATGACGCCAGCTAGTAACGGCTAGCTGACGTCTAACTGCTGTTAGGTTATCGTTGGAGTTTGATTTTTTGTGACAAATTTAAAAAAAAAATTCTAATTTTTCTCCTATAAATACCTAAGCCATTCCCACACCATTTCTCACATACTTTTCACCATTCCATACTATCTTACTTCATTTTATTTCAATTCTTCACATTCTATTCTCTTACCTCTTCCAATAATCTTTCCTTTAATTTTTTAGTAATGAAAGGAAGGGTTTGGACCCGAAAAAATGATGAAGCTCTTTGCAGAGCTTATAGATGGGTCTCGGAAGATTGTGTCTCGGAAGATAGTGTCAATGGTAGTTCTCAAACAAGTGAAGGTGTTTGGAGGCGTGTGAATTCTATCCCAATATGCAGCCAATTTATTAACATTGGAAACTAAAGATAAGAAGTGCCATGTAAATAAGAATCATATCTAAAATTTGCACAACCAATTACATCTCGACATGTGGCACTTGAAATCCAATCCAACAATTTATTTAAGATTACATAAAGATAAGAAATCTGAAGAGTTACTCACTTTAACGACACGTGTCACTCGAAATCTTATCCGAAAAATTATTGAGATTACATAAATATAAGAAATCTGGAGAGTTACGTTAGTGACACGTGTCACTCGAAATCATATCCAAAAAATTATTGAGATTATATAAAGATAAGAAATCCAGAGGCTTATTCATTTGGCGATAAGTGGCACTTAAAATATGTTCGAAAACCTTATTTTAATATGGTAATTTAATTTAAGTAATCATATTAATTTAATTAAAATAAGAAATTATATTTGGCCTATGGCCCTTTGGCCCCCTCTATTGAAGACTGTATTTTTATAAAAGGCTATGTTTGGAAGTAAAAATTTCCTTCTTCAGTTGACTCGCACCACGGAGCGCAACCATGCATGTAAAAGGTTGTAAAACCCGCAATCAAAATGTCCTTCTTCAGCCAACTCACGCAACGGAGCCCACTCACTTAGAGGTCAACAATGTCCCCCTCTCCGTCCGAACCCACGAGATCTTGACTTGGAGTTTCGATGAGAGTAACATGTTGCGAACAAACGCCTCCCTCCCCGTCGACAACCACAACATCTTTCGTTGATTTTCGATGTGAGAGATTTGTTTGTTGAGATGCCAAAGCATTCTCTTAATCTCTTCCATGTCATGTGGGTAACTCTTGAGATTGAGTCCGACCTTGCATGGGGTTATAAGTCAGTGGACCTACTCTCCATATTACCAATTAGTTTTATAATGGAACCTTAACTTTCTTCAGTAACCACGATAATGAACTTCTGTCCGTTTGTCCCTGATATCACATGTTGTAAGCCATGAAATTTGACTCCGCGAATTCCACTCCATATACAATTGTCCCTGATGCTAACTGATGAAGATTCGGAAGGGCACACATCAACAACAACCGCATGGACACACGAGAAAGAGATAAAACGCTAGGAACCCTTACCGCTCAAAGAGCAATATTCTATAATAATATTCTAAAAGTATATATCCTGAACCCTAAATTACATTGTGCTTAAAAAATAGAGAAAATAACCTAGAGCCTTAACAAGGAATAACACATAAGAAAAATACTTAATTTCCTTGTCTAATAAGTAAGTATGGAAAATAAAATAAAAAATATAATAGACTATAAAAATAAGAATTAATCCCTTGATTTTCGTTGCATCAGTTGTCTAGTGAAGATGGTGAGTAGGGTTCTTGATATTAAAGCAAAAAAATTTCTTCTCTCGGTATAAAGTTCCATCCACAGTTCTTACGAAAGCTAGCATCTTTCGACTTAAAACACACACCCAAAAACAAAAAATTTTCATCGTTGTCATCACAACCTTATACGACCACTTTATCATGGTCATAATCACTATTTCAAATATTAAAAAAAACATATTATAAATTGTTGTCTATAACAATCCGTATAATTTTATTAAAGTTCATGATAAAAGTCTCACAAACTCTTTTAAAATCCTTGTGTGATTCAATTAAAATACGCATGAATCCTATAGAAGTCAAGTAACTCTCTCAAAATCCATGTGTTCATAACTCACACTGTATACAATACACCCCCTTTATACCTATATGCAAGAAATCATTCTTCATATACAAATCAATCATAAGAGATGTGTAACTTCTCTAATTAATTTGCAAGTCAATATGTATAATATAAATAAATTAATGTAACAATTCTGAATCCTCTTTCCTTCCTTAATAATATAAATATTTTTGAAAAAAAAAGAGGAAGCGAAGTCCAAACCAGGTTGGTCAGAGATGCAAGTAATATGAACTACGAATTCATGAAACTTCATTAGCTTTGTCTTGCAACTTTGGTAAGACAAACCTCGTGTGAAAGAAGGACATACTGTGAAGACTGATGAGAAATGGATGTAGTAGTTTACTGCATGGCCACGGTCCTTGGTGAAGGAAGGTTTGGACTCTAAAGTCAAAAATTGGACAGCAAAGCCATTACTTATGTCTCACTGATCGGGTGAAGCTGTCACATGCACATTTTAATTTGAGGAAGTGATTTCCATACATTCGTTTTTTCTTTAGGCACGTTCCTTGTTTTTTGTTTTTTTGGTTTTTAAATTAAATAAATAAAAGTGGTGCAAAAGAGAAAAATGGTGTGCGAAACATTAAAATTTTAGTGCTAATCACACTGATACACTGTTCAAATTTTATCACATCACAGTCCTTTACCTTTAGGTGTTGGTTTTTATCACAAAAGACCTTAATGCTATTAGTAGTGGAACCATTAATTTAGAGTAGTAATATACTATGTCAAGTTTCCGACGTGAGATTGAATTATTCTTCAACACGAAAATCATTTCCAATTCTCTACAAGCTAATTAATAACCTTCGAAAATCCATCTCTGTACCTAATTTCAACACTATTTATACCACATTCTAGTTATGCTAGCTAGAGTCATCGGTCTCAGCTACTGACTATCTATACAATTAATATGGATTTCAAAGCTGTGATCCTTCTGTTTGCCTCCATTCTCTTACTTACTACAAAGGTATTTAATTATGAATGGAAAATTTGCATGATGATTTCTATACATGTTATATATTTAATTTTTCTTATGTTTCTGAAATATTCAATGCTACTGTAACTTTCTAGGTCTCATCTAATCATGATCATGAACTCAAGATAAAGGTATTAATCATGTATATCTTCATATTAAAACCATATTGTTGATTATTTAAGTGCACTTTACTACTGTCCTGTTCCGTTGATCATATTAGCTTATACATTACTAATTTTAATTATGAACAGAATCAGAGTCAACGCCGTAGTTTACTTAATATTTGGATATATCCACGCATTCCATTTTGGAGCCAGCATTCAGGGATCCATATCAACCACAACGTCCACTGTATAAACCGAAGGCTCCCGTAGTACTGGAGGCCCCGCCACCCACTTCCGATGCAACTCCACCACCATCGGCGACTACCAGCTCAGGTATATATATACACATAACTCTAGTTTCATGATTAATGTGAATATTATATATATATATTTTTTAATTAGTATTAAATACTATATGTGTGTTTGCTGATTAACTAAAAAAAATTCTGTGGGCGTGGAGATTGCTTCAAGTTGTGTGACGTGAGGTGCAAAATCGAAAAGAACAAGAAGATCTGCCGGAAATCGTGCATGTTATGCTGTGCCCGCTGCAAATGTGTTCCGCCGGGAGACTATGGCACCAACATGGACAAGTGTGGCAAATGCTATAGTACTGATATACAGTATCACGGACACAAGTGCCCTTGACCTATATATTAATCTTGTAATTAATCAACTAATTAAGCATGAAGTCGAGATAATTAATAAGTATTATAAGGATTGATCGTAAAGGACAGAAAATAAAAGGCCAATATATATATAATTATATATATATGGTATTTATATGGCTTACGCGTCCAATATTTCGATAGTATTTTTAGTTCGTTTGAACTTTGAAACTTCAATAGTAAGATTATATTCAATTGTCCAATGTCAATGGCATAAACTTAGTATAACAATTAATGAAGTCTATGAATAAATAATATATCCTTTTAATTAAATATATGGATTGTATGGTTTTAGTTTTGAGAAATGCTTAGGAACTCTTCATGGACTCTATGTCTCCTTATGTTTTATAATAGTGACACGAAAATTGACGTTAAATTGTAAGATGACAAGGAGTCTCCTGCAGTCCAGCTGAACACATTAGCATTTCTCTTTAGTTTTAGCACTCTTTGGAATCTTCAGCCTTGCGGTCCAGCTAAACACATTCGTACAACTCTCATCTGCAACCTTGTGCTTGTTTTATCCAAAAGAACAAGAATTGTATCATTGAAATCAGCTTCAATGAAAGTAACACATACATAAGTACACAGAGAAGCATCTATGAAATTGCATGGATAAATAGGTGAGAACAAGTACAACGAGTTGCAAACCAATTATCGACTGTTTGTTGGTTCAACTTTCGTGCATCAACAATATAAACAAAAATGGCTTTCCAGAACCAAAAGGTTGCAGCCATGTTGTTCGTTTGGGTTGCAATTGCTAGCTTGGTGCTGGCTGTTTCTGCAGAAGTTAGCACTCCAGCCCCTGCCCCATCTGCAGCACCAACTGCTCTAATTACAGCATTTCCAGTGTCAATGCTAATTGGTTTTTTGGGGTTTATAATTTATCTCTTTTGATTAGTACCATATCTACGCTAAGCCTTTTGGATTAGGCTAGATTATCATGTTTGGTTGCCGTTGGCTGTTATGATGTGCATGCCAATCCCCAAATATGCCATATACATGGTCAAGTTTTGTATTAATAATGCTTATAACAGCTTTGCTTCGATATTTCATATATATGGTTTTCCCTTAATTTGTTGTAACATTCCAATACAATCTCGATCACGAGAAATCCCAAGATGGTATTATTATTGTGTCGTGTTAGTACTTGGTGTGGCATAATCAATGAAAACCATATGGATATATCATTAAAGTATAAACTCATCGTCTATTCGTACTATGAAATATTGGGGCCATTCATTATCGTACAATAATTTATTTAGGCATGCTTTGCAAAAAATAAAAGTTGAAAAATAAAAATATATGCTTTCAAATAAAGCTCTCAACAAACAAAAGATGTGGCTTCTGCCAATTGAACATATGACGTTCCACCCTTTTGTATTAAATTTTCGGATTTCCAAATTAAAATAGTTTAGAAATCGGTTTGTAGCAGATCAATTGTGTCGCAAAAGACAACGGCAGAGGAGAATAAGAAGGCACTTTCTCTCCTTCAATGTAGGGAAGCACAAGAAGTTAGCCAAAGTTAGGAAGTAGCTCAGCTGAAATTCCTCCCCAAACTTTCCAATTTTGACTAATTAACTATAAAATCAAATTCTTTGTAATAATCGAAAAATAAATAATAAGATGGTGCTATCCATGCACTTACTTTTACTTTTCACGCACCATTTGTTATTTTTTTTCTTTGTGATATTCTCCAATTTATTCAATTTGACAGTTGAAAATTAAGAAGGAGTGCGAGAGATAAAAAGAAATGTGCGGTTAACACTATCCTAAATAATATTACACCACCGTGTGAGTTCAAACTCTGTCGATTCCCTTATGTAACAAATTTATCCTTTGACAAAAAATAAAAATTAATATTACACATTCTGATCCTGAACTTCTAGGCCTCGGCCCATTCAACAATATCATCTCCTAAAATATAGGCCCAATGGGCCCACAATATTTTCTGAAAGAAGTAAGACTGCAAGAAAGAGAAAAAAGGAGCGAAAGTGTTAAACGACGACTGTGACGATCAGGAAGAAAGCGACGGAGTTAAAATTGCGGACGGCAGAGATGCGGCGGAAGGAAGCAACGCCAGAGCAAGCACGGAGAAGACGACGGACATGGCTGAAGAGAAAAGAGAAATGGCTGGTATCACTGGGCGTAGTTCTCCACGCCGTTTACATGCTCAGCATCTTTGACATCTACTTCAAGTCCCACATTGTCCACGGCATGGATCTCGTCAGCCCCCGCTTCTCCGCTCCCGCAAAGCGCCTCGTTTTGCTCGTCGGTACGTCCAATTTTCCTGGTAAAATTCCTCTGTCTTCTTATTGGAGTGTGCTATTAAAGGTTTGAGCTTGTGCTGCAGCTGATGGGCTGCGAGCCGACAAATTCTTCGAGTCGGATTCCGACGGGAACTTCAGAGCGCCGTTTTTGAGAAGTGTTATGAGAGAGAAAGGTCGGTGGGGAGTGTCGCACGCTCGTCCTCCAACGGAGTCGAGGCCTGGACATGTTGCTATCATTGCTGGGTTCTATGAGGATCCCAGTGCTGTTATGAAAGGTTGAATCTTTTTTTTTAATTTTTTAAATTTTTTCAGCATTTATACAGATGAAATTTGGCTTCCTGAAGAAACCCAATTCGTGTTTTCAGGGTGGAAAGCTAACCCTGTTGAATTCGATTCAGTTTTTCTTATGGTAGTCCGGATATAGTTCCGATTTTCTGTGCTGCATTGCCTCACACCACCCGGAATAGTTACCCTCATGAATTTGAAGACTTTGCTACTTTGATTTCAAACTTTCATCACATTGTTTCAGTTACAACTTGTTTTCTCTGTTTTTGTTTTCGATTTACTGGATTGTTTTCAGTCTTTCAGCACATTGCTACTAGTGAACTTTAAATATTTGGTAATTAGGTTGATGCTTCCTTTTATCAATATGTATGTGTTAATGCAGATGCTTCCTTTCAGGATGAGTGGTCTTTCGATCAGTTTCAGAGCCTTCTGAATCAGTCCAAAGAAGACCAGAAGTTGAAGGAGTTACTCTTACGGGATAATCTCGTTGTGTTTTTGCACCTACTCTGCTGTGATTCAAATGGCCATGCCCATAGGCCCTTTTCGTCCATATATCTCAATAATGTTGCGGTTGTTGACAGTGTAGCTGAAGGGGTTTATAATCTTCTTGAAGATTATTACGAGGACAATCGTACTGCATACGTATTTACCGCTGATCATGGAATGCATGATAAAGGTTGGAATTAATTCGTTTTCCATTTATATAAATATTTTGCTTCTCTTTTCTCACTGAATTGTTATAAGTTTTGATCGTACATCATTTTTTCCCCTTAATAACAGTCTTACATGGTATAATTTCACTGATAGGCAGCCATGGAGATGGACATCCTTCAAACACTGATACTCCCCTGGTTGTTTGGGGAGCAGGTTTTAAACATCCCAAGCCAGTCTCCAACCATTCTGATTGCAGTTTTCGTTTTGTTGATGATCATATGCATGATGCGCCAACACCTAAAGAATGGGGCCTTAATGGCATTGAAAGGGTGGATGTTAATCAAGCTGATATTGCACCTCTCATGGTTGTTACAATTTGTTTTCCCGACTTCTTTCCCCTTAAACTACCTTTCAAGTTTTATCACTCTTACTTGCTGATTGAGTTTTCTGGCACTCAACTCTTCTCGGTTTGCCTGGTCCTGTAAACTCAGTTGGAAGTTTACCTCTTGATTACGTAGACATGACAAAGGTATAGTCAACCAGTTTGATTGATGACCTTTTCTTTTCGTTGTAAAGGATGTAAAATGTTATCACTTTTATCTTTGCCTGCATATGCATATTCTATTCGATGAGTTTTCTGGTTAATTGGTAGACAGCTGAGTTTTCTCTTTTGTTTCATTTTCCAGGAGCGTCCGAACTCAAGGGGATTGCCCTTTGTAAAATCAAAGAACAGAAAGGACAACCATATTGTATTACTGGCAGGTGAATTCAAACAAAAACAGAAAGGTCAACGGCCATAACCGTGTCCCTCAGATTCACTGTTAGATTCCTATGTAAATTACTTTGTAGGAGAACACTTCGCTGCTGCTTACACTCAATCCCGACTGAACATGTGTTCAAGTTTTGAGTAAAAAAATTAAAACATGAACATGTGTCCAACTAGAATTGGGTATAAACAGCAGCTGCTACTGAATTTGCAGCAGCCAAGTGCAGTTCTACTTTGTATTCTTCCGCGAATGTCAGTAGTTAAAAGCAATAATATATTAAACTACTCTTAAATTTTTGTTGCGTACGAAGCAACAGGGAGCAACATGGAATGATCAATCTGAACTTTAACATGTGTTGAAATGTCACACTGTATCTATGAGAAAATAAAAGTTTAAATACTCTAATCTTACTTCAACTAATACCGAGATCTTTTATGATAAAACCTTACACCTGACGGATTGTGCAGGTAGTAATTACCAAGTTGGGAACATTATTAGTGTTGTTGGAAGTGAGTCTTTGACTCGTCTCTTTAATAATTCAACATAGTATCAAAGCCAGGGAGTGGGCCCGTATTATACTGCTACGTGATGGGTTGGTCCCATTGGCCCTGCACGATGATGGTGGGTTCCTTGGCCCCGCGTGTAGGTGAGTCCCCTTGGCTTTTCGTGATTGTCGATGTGTGGATCTCTCACGTGTGACCCACTAATTAGGTTCCACGTGAAGGGCATGTTGAAATATCACACATTGACCGTATCTATGAGAAAATAAGAATTTAAATATTCTAATCCCACTTTAACTAATACCGAAGCATTTTGTGATAAAACCTCACACATGAAGGATTGTGCAGATGATAATTGTCAAATTTGGATAGTATCAGTGTTGTTGGAAGTGAGTCCTTAGCTCATCGATGTTGTTGGAAGTGAGTCTTTAGCTCGTTTATCTGATAATTCTACAAAATGTAGGTAAGAAGACTAGGAAAAGCGTCGAGGCAAAGTTCCAGCGGCCCCTCCTCCGAGAACCTTTCGCGAGCAAGATCCGTTGACCACGACGAAGACTTTGCTGTGCATTGTCGATTTGGTGGGAAGTTTCCTCGTGGGGCCTTTTGATTGGTGGGACAAAGACGGCCTTAACATTAATAATAATGATAGGATTGATTCCAATTCTGCTATACAAGACATTTCATACTGGTTTCCAGTTCTCTCATCTCCTTTATGTTTTTAAGCAGATCGGCAAAAGCTTGAAGATGAACATCAAGTAAGCCAACTTCAACTTCAAACTCCTCCGATCCTTGTTTATTTGAATCCTTTGTCACTGATTTTTCTTTTGTTGTCTTGATTAAGCGAATAACATTCTGAAATGACTAAAAGTGTTTTACAACAATCAAAGTTCTTATAGTTAAATCTGGCAAAAGAAACTTACAAAACGCTTTTAGATGGTATGAGCACTTTCCGGAGAAGCCACCTTCAACAAGGCACTTCTAAATTTCCATGTGCTTTTTCGAGGAGCACTTGAATATTTAATAAACATTTCTATATGTTCATAGTAAAACCTAAGTGCTTATGAGTAAATTATTTCTTACAAATAAGTTTAATAATCGTCCTTACAGTTTTACCAAACTGAAATTTCATTCATACTACTGTTTTGCTAGAGTGCCTTCATTATAAATGCATTTCTTTACAAAACACTTAAGGTTGGTTTCGAACCTGAAATAGGAGTTTCGAACTTGACATGTATGGATAGAAACCCAACATCGTATCCACTGGGATATTGGACGCATATGTTATTTGCTTACATCCTCCGTTTAAATTTGCTTTCAATTTTTTGTTGGTGATGACAGAATTAGCAGTGCTGGGCTTGAGCTAGCAAATGTGCTGGTGACATCTCCTCCCCTGCACCAGTCATGGGACGCGGTTCAGAAGCAAAAGCTCCACACATCTCCTGATCCGTACGCACAAAGAGCCTTATACATTAGTGAAACCAAGCACTCAAACACCACCATCATATCTTTTCTTGCTTCACCCGTCACACTTCAAGATCGACAAGCGATGATTTCGTGGAATCTCAAGAACAATTTTTTTCCCCTCTTTGGCAACACCCCAAGTTTCTCCGTCAATGAATTGGCATTCAACTTCTTTGCCTTGAATCACAACGACCTTAATCGTCTTAAAACAAGGGTGCGTATTGTTGTCTCTCGATAACTGATAATGTTTAACCGCGTTGACAACTATTAATGTTAGTTCAAAACAGTTAACATTTATAATGTTAGATTACTTTCCACTTAATTAGTTTGGCTTCTTTGACAAACCGTTAATATTAGTGAGAAACACTTATAAATCCCTCATTAATAGTGTTATAAGAACCTAGTGTAGTAACAGTCGAATCCATTTCATTTTTGTTTCAAAACCTAGTTTTACGTGTTTTTTTTTTTTTTTTTTACTTTGAATGAAGTTTTGAGGAACTTATTTTTAAAGACGTCTCCGAATTGATTATATAGCAGTTCAGTAATTGACTAACTTTTATGTAATATTTCAGCTGGTAGAAAGTAGCAAACCCGACTCATTGATACTTATCACTGGACATTCTATGGGAGGCGCTGTGGCTACCCTTTTCACCTTATGGCTGCTACAAACCCTCGACTTGTCGAAATCCAAACGCCCCCTTTGCATCACTTTCGGTTCACCCTTGATCGGTGACGAACAACTCCGACAATATGTGTTGCAAGTCTCAACATGGAGTTCTTGCTTCTTGAATGTAGCCTCCATCAATGATCCTGTACCTAAAGTCTTCCTAACTGCTTCGCAAGCGAGTGGTTACAAGCCTTTCGGAACATTCCTACTGTGCTCCGCTTCGGGTGGTTCTTGCTTTGAGGACCCTGATGCCATTTTGCAACTATTGGTGGAAACCAGCTCTCAGAGTGCTCAAATTCAAGGTTTTGATTACGGACAGATTTTGAATGATCTCAAGATGAAGGCATTTTCTAGAGATGTCTTTGAGTTGGTGAAGAGGATAGAATACCACTTAAAGCTGGAATTAAAACACGGTTGGCAGCAATATTTGGAGTTCTCAGCTCACAGGTATCAAACTTTCAACACAAATATCTGATTTGATGATGATTTTGGGAAATGGTTTCTGCACAAACTTGTTTATTTCTGTCACTCGGTTCTCCTTTGATTTATTTAATCCAAAGTCTAGAGACTAGAAATAAACACGGGTGTCCAGGGGGGAGAATATGAGTTTGCGGAAATCACATCCCATATTTACTTCTACTGACTTTTCTTTCAACTCCTTTTGTAAAAGTCATTGCAGCAGCAACAACCCAACATAAAATTCGATAGTCTAATGAAAAAGATGGTCAATCACGAACGTAAAGTAGCGATCCAGAAGACGAAGGTTTACAGTTCTTTCTTGAAATTGAATCAGAATCAAAAGTACATGGCCAACATGGAATGGTACAAGAAGGAGTCCAAAGACATGGGCATTGGATACTATGACAGGTACAGAAACCAGCGTTATGCGAGTGACATTTGTGCTGAAGAGTACAAGCAGAAGCTCATGAATTACTGGGAGGATACGGTTGCAGAAGTTGAGAGCAAGCCCCAGAAAGAACAAGCCGCAATGCGTATCCATTTTCTTTCTGCTGGAACGAATTACAGAAGGATGATCGAACCGCTTCACATTGCAGAGTACTACAAGGAAGGCGGAAAAGATTACAAAAAGGAAAGGCCTCGACATTTCGTTCTTTTGGAGCAATGGTTCAATGAAGAGGAGGAAAAGGAGGAGGAAAAGAAGGAGAGGGAAGAGAGGGAGGACCCGCAACTTTGCAGCGCAAACAAATCCAACTCAAAAGCGAAGAATGTGGCTCCTAGTCTGAATGATGATTCTTGTTTTTGGGAACACGTCGAGGAAGCGCTTATCTGGTGCGACGAGGAAGCGAGTAATCCATATGTCAAGCCAATGACCAAATTTGAGCTTTACGTTCTGAATATGCTCTATAATTTCGCAGTGACGCCTGATATTTTCTTGAAGCAGAGCAGCTTCATGCAGTGGTGGAACAAGTATAAAGAAATTGTGGGAAGTAGCTACTCCTCAACATTCAGCGATGTCATGAATCGTGGCACTTATCGCAAGTATGCGGATGGGGTCTCGGTTCTTACTGATCTATAATCCAAGATAATTAAGTTTTAAACAAGCAATTAAATGAGATAAATCAAGATTAGTTTTGCTGTATTGCCCATGATTTCATTGAGAAAGACATGCAGTACTTGCAGGACTTGGTGCTACTACCGTTGAATATTTTTGTGGTTTCTTTGTGTGGGGGGTTTTGTTTCAATTATAATGTTTGTAATTTCCACTTCATTGAAGTAATGACACTCGTCTTTTGATTTCACTAAGTGTAAGAGCTACTCTAATTAGTAACTGTAATAAATTGAGACTTGCGTTGATCATGGTTTACGTCGATCTTGATTTATGTTGTATTAATCTTCAATGCTAAAGCAGAAATACTTACCCTATCCCATAATGTATACCCTTCTGTGGCTTTTTCACACAGCACATATATTACAACTACGTGTATGTATGTTTCGGATGAACTATTGATTTAGATAGACACTGTCATCACCGCCAAATATTAGGAAAATAGAGTAGACATAGGAACCACACCCAGCTTAGATCAAATTAGAAAATACGACAGCGTGTTACTGCAGGACTTGATTGCATCACTTTGAACTGCATGAATAAGACACATTTTACTTGAATAAATTCAACACAATCATGAATGAATAGATGAGTGAATAGGTTCGGTTAGACATGCAGCTTCGTTTTTATTTACCTTCAACTTAGATGACATAAAAAGACATTGTACAATTAACATGACGAAACTGAACATTCTATTTCCCTAATAAATAGAAGAAACGGAAGCAACATGCAGCGCACAAATCTTGCCCCTGCAGTCAAGGTGGCAAAATATATATCTTGTAGGTTAGGCATATATTTTGGCAGTCGACAAAAATACATAAAAACTGTTTCGTTCTTATTCTAGCATCTAAGTTTTCAAGCACAAATGTGCAAAGCAAAAACATGTTGACGCCTGTTTCCATAAGAAACAGAAACATGAGAGTAAAAAATCAAAACCTCAAAAATATGATTGTATTACAGAAAATATGATTGGGTCGTACTCGAGGATTAAATGGGAACTTGAGATTTTGGTAACTGTGTAGAAGAAAAAGAACACCAATGGAACATTCCTAGAAACTAACCCTCAAACCCATCCAAATCTGATCAACTAATCAACTAATCAAGTGGCATTTTTCAGATGCAGGAAAAAGAACAAATGAATTCCCACGCATGTAGCTCTCAAAACAAAAACAAAAAAATGAAATCCATGAGGACCGAACCGAAGAACGAAACAAACTTGCACCCAAAATTTCTCAGCAGCAAAAGCCGTCCCGTTAATAATTTGCAACAGAAAACGACGGCGTAGAAAGTCGATGGAAAACGAAGTCTGAGAACAAAAGAAAGAAACGATAGAAAATGACCGAAGCTGAGAAATGGGAAAAAGAGGAGTCAAAAACAAGGAAAAAAACAAAAAGAGGCGAAAGCAGAAGATTGCAGTGATGATCGACAGGTGGACGGTAGGGCAAAAATGTCTTTTTACTGTGAAGAAGAAGCAAAAGATGGCACATAAGGAAGCATTCGGAGGGCAGTTTTCGTAGTTTACTGTTAATAAACAGTATACTGGAGTTTGAGTTCTGATGAACAGTAACAAATATCAAACTAAAATCCACACATAGGTGGACACGTGGGGTAGACGACGACTTCAGGCTTCTCATATTTTATAATCATTTTTTCTCTGCTACCAATTTCTTTATTCTTATGTGTGCCACAAACCATGTGACCGGGTTTAACTCACATTTCTAAAAAAAAATTGTCATACCAACAATTTTTTTATTATTATTTAATCTTTCTTTGTGCCACAAACAATGTACGTGGGTTTAAAAACCAAGAATAGACTAATAGTTCGTTTACTAATTCGTTATCAGATTGAGGAAGATTGAAATGAGATGAAATTAAAATCAGATTCTTGTTGAGTTGTTTACTAAAACTATCTGAAATCGAAATAGAAATAACATTGCTCTATTAAAATCGTTTATTAATTCACATGAATCAAAATAAAAATTAATATAATTACTAAAAACTCCTATTTTAACTAATCTATTTGATGCTAATTACTTTTAATATATTTTTTTGGATGCTATTTTGATGCTAATTACTTTTTAACTAATCTATTTTGATGCTAATTAAGTTTACTAAAAATTAATATGATTAATCGAATTGATTTTGGTCGTCGCCAACTGAGTAAGACCCAAACTGAAATCCAAAATCTCCCATCTTCTTCCCTTCTGATTTTGGTCATGAAACCTGCACAATCCCGCAAGCCATGAAATATGTAGAATCTTTCTTTGACATAAAGAAGTAAAGATTGGGTAGAAGGAGAAAAAGGCAGTTTGGGGTAGAAAAGTTTATACGGAATTGAGGCTTTCTCCCGGAGTTGCATTGCTACCTATTGTTTGTAATCCAATTCCGGGAAAATCAGTAACCTGATTCTCCATTTTAGGTGGGTCCCACGGATGGTTTCATTCCCCCAAGTGTTGGTAAACACTTGAATCAATTGGATTGTGTGCAATTCTCATTCCCCTCGTTGTATTCCCCTTACGTAATACTGTACATAAATGGGAAAAGCACATGTTGAAGACCAAAGCGAGGGGCATTTTAGGTAGTTTACTGTTAATGAAAAGTATTTTTGTGTTGAGTTTTGGTATAGGTATAATGTTTTGGATGAGCTATTCTATTGATTTAGATAGACCCTATCATCACTGGCAAAATTAATATTAGGAAAATAGAGTAGACATGGGAACAAAGCCTAGCTTAGACATGCAAGGTCAGAGTCAAATTTTTTTTCTTGGATGGGCTAGTTGAAATTAGTACCACAAAATAATATGTTCATTTTTGCCTATATAAAATATATAGTAATATACATGAAACAACAACGATGAAATATAAACTTTTTTCAAAATCGTAATCTATCGACAAATTCAAGGACCATATAAATAATTAACCTACAAATTAAATCAAGAATAGTAAACAAAGAGATCAAGAACACATCAAATGTGACATTAATTGGAAAATCTCAACAGAAAGTAAGGAAATTGCGGAGCTAGGTTTAATGGTTGATCAAAAAAATATTTTTGTTATCTTGAGTAAGAAGTCAATTGTAGCTTTGGTCTCTTAACTAAAATTTCATTAGCTATAGTTTATAGTCCATGAACTTAATAAAATGTGTAGCATCATTCCTTTTGTTCTAACACCATCAAATTTTCCCGTTGAGAGACTTATACGGCTAGCAGATGGGACCCACAAGGAATAGTATTTGAAAAACCCTAAAAATATGGTTCTTTGTACAACAAGAGTGCCGAATTACCACCTAGTGACTCCATCTTAATTTTGCTTCGCCCACCTCCTCCCAAACACTCTGGAAGAAAGAAAAAAAACCATTAGTTTGCCTCGCGGCATATGGTTCTTAAACCCCGGAACAAACGTAAATCGACGGTGAAGGGGCAGCACTACCGGTTATTCCGAGGTCCCCGTTTCCCCGAATAATGAAGATTGAAGGTTTTTTACTCTTGGAGCGGGTGTAGGTCTGTGGTGTGTGATGGCTTTGGTGTGCAGCTACGATGGATGGTGAAAAGACGGGTCAGGAGGGGCCAATCATGTTTTAGTTTTAGTTTTTTATTCCATTCGGCATCCATATTAACATATTTGTGGGTCAAGTGTCCTGCCACACAAGCACATTGACGGCATATTGACGGAAAATGAAACGGAAGGATCAATGCTTCAATTGATTTAAGGTTAAGAGACTATAACTACAATTTACTCGGTTTTAAATGAAAGAAAGGATTAAGAACAAACTATTTCACTTTTGATCAACTTGCGGCTTGCATACAGGGGTAAACATCCCAAATTTCTTTATTCTTCTGATGACTGATTATAGGTTGTTATTTACAGAATTAATATGGTTTATGGTTCAGAAAAGTAGGAAGCAGAAATTAGAGAGAAACCCGAGGGCTATTTCTATTTTGATTCATTGCTTTATACATGCAACATGACATAGGTGATTTGTATAATTACAGTAAGAAATATATCTCTATTGGTTATTATGTATAGAAGCTGATATACAAAAGGTTGTATATGGCATCTGTTTATCATTTGATTAGTTTCAAAAGATATCCTATTAGGGAAATATTTTATGATTTACGATGAAAGAAAGGAAGTGGAAAGAATAAGGGTAGATTCTGGCCATCGTCACTTATTTCGTGGTTAGGTGACATATTCATTTCTACTAAGAATGATATCCATAAGTTTATGCAGTGTATGCTGAATTTCTTATATAATGGGTGAATTACGATTGGCTTAATCCCTTCATAGGGTATGTAGGCAGTCTAACTCGAAAATTAGATGTAGCCATAAGTTTATATAAAATTATGATTTGGTCTTAGTACAGACTATACCAGATTTACAATGACGTGTAAGTTTACTAATACATAACATTGTATAATTACATTGATCAAGGCGTTACATGACAACAAAGATCCGAGATCACCTGGTAAGTTACTATAACCTTCAGATTTTGGACTCGAAACTTTTTCTCACCGCACCCTTCTCTTGTAACAATACGAGATTACCCTACCAAGTAACATTTAGACACAAGTATCTGATCCACTCTGCATACCACACTATACATACTACGTATGCGTGCATGGACGAATGCTTCTTATCATACAACATCAGAACAATCATTTCTAGCAAACCCTAGTGACAATACTTATTGTTATCAGGTCCGGAATACTGGAAGTTGGATGAAATTGGAAACAGCATCAGCCACTTTGGAATCATGAGTGTTCAAGTTGTCTTTGTGCTTTTGCTCTTTGCTCTCACAAACATGTACACCAAAGATATCGATTCGTGGTAGAATTGGGACTTCCGGCATCAAAATAAATCACCAGTTTTCAGGAAAAGCGTGCATGAACGTTGCTAAGGCACACCTCTTGCGGCCCAAAGAGCAGCTTTCCATCCTCCAATTGCTCATTGCTCATAGATGAGAGAGTTAAGAGCAACGGGATTTTCCAAGTGTTCCCCAACTATTGTACAAAGTTCGATTGAAATTTTGGCACTCCTCACGTGTCTTGATTAGTTGATACGATTTACCTAGTTACCCTATTTAGATATTCATTGATCAACAATTTGTAACGAAATTTAAATACAAACTCCTATTTTGGCTGTATGAATTGATCATAGATTAAATATTATTATCTTCAATCTCAAAAAAAGTCGGACCTCATTGAGAGAAATTCTTGACTATGGACGATCAGACAACATGGATGTCTAGCACATTTATATCTACTAAAGCTCAGCATAAAGTTACTGTTCATTATGTGAGAGAGTACATTGTTCATCAACAGTAAAAGGTCGGAAATGCCCTCGGTTTCTTCTTTGTTTTCTGTACTGTTTACGTTTGCTACAGTAAAATGTCCGTTTTGTCCTTCTTGGCCTCACGTCTATCCACCCGTTCTTCATTTGATAAAACTGATTTGGTTTTGAAGACCATAATTTTTAAGCAACAAAATTAAGATGGAAATTAAATTGAGGTATGAATGCTTCCACTTATTCAGGTTATTCAATTGATCTTTTCCTTTACTAGATTTTATTTTTGAATGTTGTTTGATAAAACTAATTTGGTTTTGTAGATTAAGATTTTTAAGTGAGAAAATCAAGTTGGAAATTCAATTGAAATTGTAATGAATTTGTAAATTTGTCAAGTATATCTTACATTCGTGGTTCCATCTTCCCTTTACCCATAACCATTGAATTTTGTCTCCTGATTGGATGGTTTTTTATAGTTTCCAGGATCTACAGTTGCAATGCCTTTGATGGATAAAACACAGAAGACCCAACTACTCTTATAGAGCTTCTTTAGCATCGTAAGTTAAAATTGCATATCATTTTTTTGCTTCACGGAATTCATTATGTTTAATAGCATACCAATTATGTGATACCAATTGTTATCTTAGCAGTTTCTAACAATTTGTAAAGTACGGATAAATGTGTAGAAGTTTGAGTTATACATATGAAAGTTTCAACTATTATCCTCTTTTAGTAATTTTTGTTACACAATCAATCATTCACAAGTAATGCTATTCAGAGTGGGTCAAAGAATTTCAAGAGCTTCATTCATCCAATTTATGCTCTTCATGTAAAAATTCTTTCATTAAGTTCACACATCTTTCGGTGTAGCTAGATAAAATTAACATTCGATAACAATATGTTATAGCTTTGAAACATTTTTTCATACGATTTCTAATCCCGTAACAACGCATACGGGCAATACTTCTAATACACACTAAACACCCATTCTTGCCGATGTTCCCACCCTGTGTCCCTTGTAAAATCAAAGAACAGAAAAGACAACCATATTGTACTGGTACGTGAATTCGGATAAAAAACAAAAGGTCAACGGGCGTACCTGAGCCCTCAAATTCACTTATTAGATTCATTATTCTAAAAATCTTCATCTAGACAGTTGGTCACCATTATCATAAATTTTTACACATTTAAAAAGTAAAGACGGGCGCTTAAACATGTTGAATACTTAGATAAACACTTATTATCTGTATGTTCTTCATATTTTCAATATATTATAATAATTTATTATTTATATGTCATCATATGTTGTAAGTTATGTACTATAATACAATTATGTATTTTTTCTAAGTGTAAATAAACATTTGTTTATAGGTTACATAATAAATTTAATTAAACCCGCTATTGGACTGGTGTCTAATGCCTTATAAAATCTTAGGTAGATTCCTTTGCAAATTCTTTGTATTCTTTCGCAAATGCTCAGTCTCTAAAGTCACTAATATATTAAGGCTTTTTAGCCAAAATGATCCCTGATATTTGTATAACGCATAATTTCGGTCCCTGAGATTTAAAATCAATAGAAGTGGTCCCCGAGATTGTTCACCATCCATCATTTTGGTCATTTTGTTAAAAAACTCCGTTAAGTTCAAAGTATTTTTGTCAAATCAAATTCTCCACATGCTTTTTCACCCTTTTTCTCTCATTTCTCTCAAAAAATACGCCTATGTTGCTAATTTTGGCAGTGATATCAACTCTTCAACTATTATTAAAAACGATTTGGCATCAAACTCAAGTAAATCTTTGTAAACGATACTTGACATTTTTCCTTTCATTAATTTTTGGAAAAAAACTGTTAACCGAAATTGACGAGAGAGATGAGGATTTTGGTAGAAAAGATGGGAGAGATGAGAGAAAAAGGGTGAAAAAGCAAGCGGAGAATTTGATTTTGCAAAAATTACTTTAACTTTAACTTAACAGAATTTTATAACAGAATGATTAAAATGATGGATGGTGACCAATCCCAAGACCACTTCTGTTGATTTTAAATCTCATGAACCAAAGTTATGGGTTATGCAAATCTCAGGGACCATTTTAGCTAAAAAGCCATGTATTAAACTAATTTGGAATTATCGTTGCGTACAAAGTAGCGGGGAGCAACATAGAATAATTGGATTTGGATCCGCTCTGAACCTTAGTGTCCGGAGCCTCCAAGTCCACAAATTTGAGTCACACAAATTAAATCCAATGGTCTCCATTAATTCATTTTTCTAATCCACCATACACAACTAACGGTCCTGATTTGACTTGCACACCAATCAGCGGCCTAAATTTGTAGACTTGGACGCTCTGAACATTAAAATCTGAGGCGGATCCAAATCCGGAATAATCAATCTGAACTTTAAGTCTTTAACACGTAAACGTAGATAATAGGATGAGAGGAAAAGCATCGAGGCAAACTTCCAGGAACAAGATGCGTTGACAACGACGAAGACTTTGCTGTGCATTGTCGACTTGTTTTATTGGTGGGACAAAGACGTCCATTACAATAATAATAATTGAAAATAGGAGAAACTTAATATGAGTCCAATTTTATGAACCATTATTAGTTATAGTCCAATTTTATTTAATTTTTAGGTTAGGTCCAGTGATTCATTGTCCACATAAGCTTATTTGTATTCTCTTGCCAAATTTACTCTTAAATTGACCAATTGAGTAATTACTGTTTTTTTTAAGTTTGTGATTAATGTTAATCTTATCCTTAATTATAGGATTAGGGATTTAAATCTCCTTTTTTTTCTTCTCCTTCGCCAAATCGTTCATTTCTCTTTTCTTGTTTCTCCCTCACAATATCTCTCTCTTCCTCTGTTATTTTTCCCAGTAGTCTTCTACCATAATATTTTTCTTTTGCTCCTCCTTTCATAAGGATGATCAATATACATTTGATTGGTTTTTTTTTAAAAAAAAAAAAAAATTTGTATTAGTCAATCTTGTGTTTTGGGTTCTTCGTCTCATATATATATATATATATATATATATATTTTTTTGGGCTTCATTCTCCTTTATATATATATTTTTAACTTTGAAGTTTTATCGAATTAGCTTTTTCTCTAGTGTTTGCTCCCTCAATATCATTTTTCTTCACGATTTTTTTTGGTTTTTATCTACCTATATCACTTGTCCTTTATTTATTTATTTATCTTTTTATATTATATTGTGCCTGTATCATGAATAATTGTATTTATCTACCTATATATTACATATTTTGTTGATAATCTATATAAGATTAATTGTGTTTATCTACCTATATATCACAAATTAAGTGTGTTATCTACCTATACAATAAGTTTTTGTTCATAGTCTATCTGTATCATAGATTATTTTGTATTATCTATCTATACAATAGGTTTTTGTTCATAGGCTACCTCTATCATAGATTCTACCTACATTACAAATTTTTTATCTACCTCTAGCAATGTTTCTTTTAATTTTTGATAAACTTATAAGATTTGTAATAATGTCTTTTTAATTAAAAAATGGGTAGATAAAGGTATTTGAAGATTCAAATTTTAAAAATTCAAATATAAAGAATTAAAAAGAAATTCCAAGGGCAAAACAGGTGTAATAGAAAATGAAATAAAATTGGACCCAATTCAAAAACAGCTGAATTTTTTGGACCTGAATCAAAATGCCCCTCGAAAATATAACTTTAGCCTCTTAAAATTTAATTTTCTCATTTACTCAAATAAAAATCATTTACTAGATTCTACATCAGCAAATTCATTAATTATGTTAGACTTAACACATTTAAAATTTTGTGAGTGCCTAAAATACCCTTATTTGAATGTTTAATGTATATAGCATATGAACACACACAAAGTGTGAAAAAAAAATTTTATTTTTGTTTTTGAAATAGAAGGAGAGAGGAAGAGAGTGATATAGAATGTGGGAGTGGGACATTTTTTTTTTTTAATTAGAGATATGTTAGGATTACATGTAGGTGAGGTTTTGAAAAAAAAAACAGCAAAATTTGGTTGTGTGAAATTACATTTATGCCCCATATTTCTTATTTATGTTCTGTTTTAATTAGAAGGTTAAATGGGTAATTTCATAGGATTTTGGTTGACAATGAGTGTTTTATTAATTAGTAGAGATAATTAATGTCATGCGAATTATAAGGGAGAATTAATGATTTTATTAAAAAAAAATTAGGGTTTTTTAGATATAGATTCATACAACTTTTATTTCTTAGATAAAAATCCATCTAATTCAAAACATTCAAATTTTAAAAGGACTGCCAAATAAAAAGGTAATTGAACTATTATTATAAAATATTTACAACTTGTGCCACAATATTCAAATCAAATCAATAAATATTATTATTTACCTTACTTATAATGAACAAATAACTATTGCACATATACATATATATATATATATATACCTATATTTATATAGTACTTGTCACAACCCGTCCCGGAATTTTAATTCCGAGGACGTGAAGTTATGAAAATGCCCTTAAACGGGACTAAGGGGCGTAAAATATGTTGTAACTTGATGATTTGGGGATTGGGTAGGATCCCACATCCCTCAAATCTCTCCCCCATTTCTGCATCTTGTCTCTCTCTCTCTCCTCCCTCACAAATCTCAGAGTTCTCTCTCTGTCTCTCTCTCTCTCCTTCGAACTCACACAGACCACCCACAAACCACCCTAAAACTATACCAACGAAGGATCTAAGACCACCATCGTACTCCTGAGGACCACACGAACACGATGGTACCAATTTCAGGTGAGTTTCACTTCGGAAAACATGGATTTCAATTTTACTGTGCGTGTGCACTGTTCATGCACACGTAAAGCTTGATGTTTTTGGGATTTTGAAGCTTGTAGGAAGCTTGGTGAGGTCCTAAGGAAGCTCGGAGTGCTTCGTTTGAAGAATTTGGACGTCGGGATAGCTTGGTTCAAAGTTGGCCGGAGCTTTCGAGGCTTTTTCCGGCGAATCCACGGCGAGTTAGGGGTCAAGGCAGGTATGGATGTGTTCGTCTCGTCAATACCTTCATTTTGATATAAAGTACGTCGAAAATGGTTAAAAAATGAAGAAGTTATGACACTTTGAAGTTTACCCAGAAATTCCGGCAAAACACCCACCTCCGGCGAAACCAGTCCGGCGACGCGAGGAAGAAGACGCGCGCGTGGGCAGCGCGTAGATTGGGCGAGTGAGGGCGCGTGGGACCTCCAAATTGAGTTCTGAAAATTGTCACGCGTTCGTGACGTCGTGTAGATCACCGTGGTATATTCACACACCCAAATCGAGCAACGTATGAGAAAGTTATTGACGAATATTTGGTGTATGCGCGTTAAATAACGTCAATTTGGTTACTTTTTGTATAGGTGAAAATTATACAGAAGAAGAATGTAACCAATCTAGGGGAGGCTCAGGGACCCACGAGACGTCGATGTGATCAGTGAGTGGGCAGTTATTTTTCAGTATATAAATATATACGTATGCTTGACGTATTTCTCAGAAAACGTATTTTAAAAGAAATACGAATTAAATATCCTGTCATATATGCATCATATTTTAATATGTGCATTACCATAATTATGCATACTGTTGCATGGTGCTGAGGAGGCCCAGGTAAGCTACATTTGAAATACCTTGAAATACATTTGAGATACGTACGAAATACATTTGATATACGTACTAAATACATTTGATATACGTATGAAATACGTTTGGAATACGATTGAAATACTATCATCACATGCATTAGTAGTGGCATACATTTATATATGCGTATTTGGTGCTGTGGACGCACAGGTAAGTGCCAGGTAAGTGGTATTCATGTTTGTATTCAGTAGTAGCTTGAGATGCTTAGAGAGCTCATAATCTGCACCCCCGGTGTTAGTGCTCCCGCCCGTGGCCAGGGCATAGCCTTCACGTGATGTTCACCTCCCGCACCACACGCTCAGCTTGAATCCAAGTTAGGTGCACAGCCTGTCGTACAGACCACATTAGGTGGTTCCGACTCGTAGGTGACCCGCGATTTATCGCATAGCTTCACGTGATCGTAGCACTAGAGCGTATATATATTTTACACCAAGCCTGTCGTACAGACCACGTTAGGTGGTTCCGACTCGTGTGCAGATTCAGTTATTGAGTTGAGATTGGAGCTCTATATGCAGCCGTACAGGTCACGTTAGGTGACTCCCGGCTGCCAGATTATATGTTATTGATATGAGTTATGCTTGAGCACTTACATTTCATTATGAGTTTCCGACATGGCATATTCTTGAGCATGAATGATATACCCTTGAGCATGTTTGGCATATCTATACATACGTATATATGTTTATTTTCTGGGAAGTATACTTGTTTTACGGCGAGGGGTTAATATATTCAAAGAGAAAAGAAGGTTTTGAATAAGTTTGTTTTACTGACCCACTCAACTTTGTTTTGCGCCCCTCCAGGTTTAAGATATTAGAGCTTGGTGGCTACGAGGAATCCAACGGTGTTCTGACAGAATGGACAAAAATTAGGACTCACTTTTGGGTGTTTCATCTTAGAAATTGTATCTTTAAAGCTTCCGTACTGTGTAAATGGTTACGTCACTCTCACGTGACGGCCAGCATGCCCTCCTTCGGGACGGGGTGTGTCAGTACTACTATCTGTTCAAATATATATATGTGCAGCACTAACATACATGTTAAAAAATTATTATTATGTAATCAATTTACCCTTAAGTAAATTTATGATTAGCAAATAATATATTTTGTAGGTAAATTAGTATTAAATAAAATAATATTGTTGCAGGTAAATTATTTTGCATATATTGGGTTTGTTTATATGTAAATAATTTTTCATGTATTTTACATATACAGGGTAACTTATTTTGAGCAATCTAATATTCTAAAATTTTAATAGTAGGTGCACTATTTGAATCAAATAACATTATATTTTTAGGTAAATTATTTTGCATGAATTTTTACATATATTAGGCATTATATATATGTGTGTGTGCGCGCGCGCGCGTGTGAAATAATTTATCTACATTAAGGTGACATCCCACATCGCCCAAGGAAGTGATCCTTAAATGTATTTCCCATCCCTACCTAGCACGAGGCCTTTTGGGAGCTCACTGGCTTCGGGTTCCATGGGAACTCCGAAGTTAAGCGAGTAGCGCACGAGAGCACTCCCAGGATGGGTGACCCATCGGGAAGTTCTCGTGTGAGTTCCCAGAAACAAAACCGTGAGGGCGTGGTCGGGGCCCAAAGCGGACAATATCGTGCTACGGTGGTGGATCGGGCCCGGGTTGTGGTGGGGGCCCGGGCCGGGATGTGACATTAATATGTAAAATATAATTTTAGTGACTTAATTAAGCATGTATATATATTAGACATGTTTTATTGTTATTATTTATTAGGCAATGAATTTATAACATTAAACTTTTTTGTGAAAATATGACTTTAGCCCTTCAAACTCAATTTTCTTCATATAAAACCCTACATAACCTTTTTACTCAAAGAAAACCCAATGACTAGGATCCACATAAGCAAATTCATTAACTTCATATTAATTCACACATTTTACATTTTTCACATGCCTAAAATACCCCTATTACATACTTGATGTAGACAATTAATTGTAAGGAAATAGTAAATGATTTTGCAACAAGAAAAAAAAAAGACATTAATGTTAAAAATTTATTGCATATTACTTTTTTAGAAAGGTTTTGAATTTTCATAAAACTATTCGATTTAGTTTTTTCACCCTACTATTGAATACTTTTGAATTTATCCTTCTTTTATTAATATATTAGAACATTGTATTTCATTATCTACATGCACTTTTGTTTACCTACGAACAATTATACCATGGGTGTAATATAATATCTCTTTTTTACAATGATGCAAAATAATGTTTATACCAACAACAAAACGTGCCTAACATATTTACTAATACATGGAAAATAATTTACCTATATTAAGAAGAAATGTAGTCCGATGCATAGTATTAAAAATACTATGTTACACCCATGTTTATACAACAATAAACCGTGCCTAACATTCCTAACAATACATGAAAAATAATTTACCTACAAGTTAGAGAAATGTTATTTGGTTGGGTGTAGTATAAATTTTTTTAATAATTGGAAAAATTAAATATAACTAGGTGTAGTGTAATTTTTTTTTATATAATTAGAACAAATTAATTTACCTACCTACTCTTTGAAATGTTCATTTCCAATGAAAATGTTCATTACCTAACTACAAATTAATTTCCAATAATTTACCTACAACAATTATACCATGGGCGTAATGTAATATCTTTCTTTACAATGATACAAAATATTGTACGTACCAACAACAAAACTTGCCTAACATAAGTACTTGTACATGGAAAATAATTTACCTGTAACAAAAGAAATGCAGTTTGATGAATAAAATCAACAATATTATGTTCCATTCATGTTTATACAACAACAAAACGTGTCTAACACATATAAAAATACATAGAAAATAATTTACCTAGAAGTTAGAGAAATGTTATTTGATTCAAAATATATAATATAGGTGTAGTATTTTTTTTTTAAATAATTGGAACAAACTAATTTACCTACCAATTAATATGGATAAAATTGCTACAAAATATATCACAAAAAAAAAAAAAACTACTTTTCTAGTTTGCAATAGATACGGTTAATGCAAACATTTTTTTCATTTTATTTCACTTTTTCTACTACTTTTAATTTGACATAAATTTAGGAATTTGGAAAAGAGACCATAAAGTATGAGTGGCATGAGTGTAAATAAGTTGTATTAATAGGTCAATAGTGTTCCTATATGTTTACAAATTTTAAATTTGAGCTTAAACTGGATTTGTAAAGATAGATTAGTTTTTATCTAGAAATAATGAATTGTAAGCGCCAAAATCTAAAGCATCCTAATAATAATGATAGGATTGATTCCTCTTCTTATTTATAAAGAAAGAAATTGACCATTCTACTTTCCAGTTCTCTCTATCTACTGTGTGGTTTAAGCAGATCGGCAAAAGCTTGAAGATGAACGACCAGTAAGTCAACTTCAACTTCAAACTCCTCCGATCCTGGTTTTTATTTAAATCCTTTGTCACTGACTTTTCTTTTGTTGTCTTGATTAAGCGGACAATGTTTTGGAATGGCTAAATACAACAATCAAAAGTTCTTATGGTTAAATCTGGAAAAGAAACTTACAAAACGCTTTTGGATAGATAATATAAGCTCTTTCCGAGAAGCCACCTTCAACAAGCACTTCTAAGTTTTCGAGTGCATTTTCGAAGAACACCTGCATATTTAATAAATATTTCTATATGTTCATCGTAAAAGAGAAGTTCCTATGAGTAAAGTGTTTCCGGTGAATACAAGAGTTTAATAATCGTCCTTATAGTTTACCAAAGTGGAATTTTATTCTTACAAGTGTTTTGCTAAACTGGCTTCATTAGAAATGCATTTCTTTAGAAAGCACTTAGGGTTCGTGTGAAAGTGCTTCCTACATGAAGCACTTTAAATGCTTTTCAAAGATTCATTTGTGTTTTTACAAAGGATTGGCTGTAAAAGCACTCTCATCAAAAGTGATTTCAATCATTTTAAAAACACTTTCAAACATTCATATACACTTCAAGTTTTTTTGCTAAATGTAGTCAAAAGTACTTTTGATTAAACTGACATAGGACTTTCGAATCCGGAACGCATGGAAAGAAATCCAACACCATGTCCAGGATATTGGACGGATGGTGTCATTACATCCTCCGTTTAACTTTGCTTTCAATTTTTTGTTGGTGATGACAGAATTAGCAGTGCTGGGCTTGAACTAGCAAATGTGCTGGTGACTTCTCCTCTCCTGCACCAGTCATGGAACGCGGTTCTTGATCAGAAGCAAAAGCTACCCCCAGCAGCTGATCCGAACCAAAAAATGGCCTTAGACATTAGTGAAACCAAGCACTCAAACATCACCATCATATCTTTTCTTGCTTCACCTGTCACGCTTCAAAATCGACAAGTGATCATTTCGTTGACTCCCAAGGACACATATTTTCCGCTCTTCGAGTTTTTGTGTAACAAAAACACCCCAAGTTTCACCGTCAATGAATTGGCAATCACCTTATTCGCCTTGAATCACAACCGCCTCGTTCGTCTGCGAACAAGGGTGCGTATTGTTGTCTCTCTGATAACTCATAATGTTTAACCGCTTTGATGACTATTAATGTTAGTGAGAAACAGTTAAAAGTCAAATTTATAATGTTGGATTACATTTCACTTAATTAGTTTGGCTTCTTTAATAAACAGTTAATGTTAGCGAGGAACACTTACAAACCCCTCATTAATAGTGTTACAAGAGCAGAATGTAGCAACAGTCGAGTCCTTTTTGTTTTTGGTTTCATAACCGAGTTTTAACTGTTTTTTTATTATGAATGGAGTTCGGAGGAACTTATTTGTAAAGACGTCCCCGAATTGATTATATAGCAGTTCAGTAATTGACTTTTACGTAATATTTTAGCTGGTAGAAAGCAGCAAACCCGACTCATTGATACTTATCACCGGGCATTCATTTGGAGGCTCTGTGGCTACCCTTTTCACCTTATGGCTGCTACAAAGCCTCGACTTGTCGAAAGCGAAACGCCCCCTTTGCATCACTTTCGGTTCACCCTTGATCGGTGACGAACAACTCCGACAATGTGTGTTGGAATTCTCAACATGGAGTTCTTGCTTCTTGAATATAGCCTCCATCAATGATCCTGTACCTAAAGTCTTCCTAACTTCGCAACCGAGTGGTTATAAGCCTTTCGGAACATTCCTACTGTGCTCCTCTTCGGGTGGTTCTTGCTTTGAGGACCCTGATGCCATTTTGCAACTATTGGTGGAAACCAGCTCTCAGAGTGCTCAAATTCAAGGTTTTGATTACGGACAGATTTTAAATGATCTCAAGATTAAGGCATTTTCTAGAGATATCTTTGAGTTGGTTGAAGAGGATAGAGTTCCACTTAAAGCTGGAATCAAAACACAGTTGGCAGCAATATTAGGAGTTCTCAGCTCACAGGTATCAAACTTTCAACAGAAATATCTGATTTGATGATGATTTTGGGAAATGGTTTCCGCACAAACCTGTTTATTTTCATCTCTTGATTCTGCTTTGATTTATTCAAGGAGAGAATACGAGTTTTGCGGAAATCACATCCCATGTTTACTTCTACCTACTAACTTTTCTCTCAACTCCTTTTGTAAAAGTCATTGCAGCAGCAACAACCCAACATAGAATTCGAAAGTCTGATAAAAAAGATGGTCAGTCACGAACGTAAACTAGTGATCCAGAAGACGAAGGTTTACAGTTCTTTCTTGAAATTGAATGAGGCTAAAAAGGACATGGCCAACATGGAATGGTACAAGAAGCATTCCAAGCACAAGGGAATTGGATACTATGACGGGTACAGAAACAAGCGTTTCTGGACAGACATAATTGCCGAAGAAGGCAAGAAAAAGCTCTCGAATTTCTGGTTCAGCATGGTTGCAGAAATTGAGAGCAAGCCCCAGAAAGAAGAAGCCGCAATGCGTATCCATTTTCTTTCTGCTGGAACGAATTACAGAAGGATGATCGAACCGCTTCACATTGCAGAGTACTACAAGGAAGGCGGAAAAGATTACAAAAAGGAAAGGCCTCGACATTTCGTTCTTTTGGAGCAATGGTTCAATGAAGAGGAGAAAAAGGAGGAGGAAAAGAAAGAGAGGGAAGAGAGGGAGGACCTGCAACTGCGCAGTGCAAGCAAGTCCAACTCAAAAGCGAAGAGTGTGGCTTCTAGTCTGAATGATGATTCTTGTTTTTGGGCGCACGTCGAGGAAGCGCTTATCTGGTGCAACGAACAAGCGATTAATCCAGACGCCAAGCCAATGCCCGAATTTGAGCTTTACGTTCTGAATGCGCTCCATAATTTCGCAGTGTCACCTGATATTTTCTTGGCGCAGAGCAGCTTCATGCGATGGTGGAACAAGTATAAAAAGATTGTGGGAAGTAGCTACTCCTCAGAACTCACAGATGTCATGAGGCGTCGCACTTATCTCAATTATGCGGATGGGGTCTCGGTTCTTGCTGGTCTTAAGCCAAGATAATTAAGTTTTAAGCAAGCAATTAAATCAGATAAAGCAAGATTAGTTTTGCTGTATCGCTCATGATCTTCACAGAGAGACGGGCGGTACTCGCAGGACTTCTTGGTGCTACTACGTCTGAATGTTTTTGTTTGTGGTTTCTTTTTGAGTGGGGGTTTTGTTTCCATTATAATGTTTGTAATTTCCACTTCGTAAAAGCAATGACACTTGTTTTTTGTTACACCAAAAGTGAGAGCTACTCCAATCAACAATTGTAATAAATTGAGACTGGCTTTGATCATGGTTCATGTTGTATTAATCTTCAATGCTAAATCCAACCACCAAGAATCATGTTAATGCATCATCCGGAGGCTCGCATTCAACTAAAAATGCCCAACAAGCTTTCCAATTGTTTGACAGCATGGCAAAAGAGTCTCAACAATGGGCAGCTGATCAAACACAAAGCAGCAGAGCTTTCAAGATGTCATTCGGATCGTCACATGTACAAGTTCAAATAGAGAAGATGGAGAAAAAGCTTGAATAAATTTATGAAAAATTTGACTGTTCTTGCAGAAAATGGCAGCACCAGTTCAGCTGGTAGCGCCATTTGCAGCATGCCCAAACATGATATTATGGACTGCCCACATAAGGATACATATCCCATCTTCGTAGCTGAGCAAGTTAATGCATTCAACAATTATCAGAGGCCCAGAAATGATCCTTACACAAATTTTTATAATCTAGGATGCAAAGGTCACCCGAATTTCAAGTGGGCTGATAGCCTGATAATCAACCGGCCAAAAACAATTCCAACAGCAAGTACAGCAACTTGCCGCAGCAGCAAAGGCCTCCTTGTGTTTGAATTAATGCACTACCCTAAATGTTAAGACTATAGACTTTCCCGAGAACAATTATTCCAGAGTTATTGTATTAGAGTTCCTAGACTATGTCTGTTAAGTTGTCTAGGAAGAACTCTCTAGTACTTTGTATTCTCTTTATATAGCCTTTGGCATATCATTTTGTATTAAGAGAGTTACAATAAGAAGTAATACAAGAGCTCTGCTGTAGCAACTCAGATTTCCCATAAATTTGTTAAGCATTTCCATCCCTTTACACTTCCTACAAATTGGTACCAGAGCCTAGTTCGTTCATATTTGGGCGTTCAAAACATCTCTAGCAGATGGCCTTTGGTGGGAAAGAAGGTCCATCAGTTGTTTCCTAATCTATTCTTCCAATTTTTGGAGGAGAGAACTATGATTTATGGAAGGTGAAGATGAGCACTTTGCTTCAGGAAGGACTCTGGAGCATAGTTGAAACAGGACTTGAAGAACCAGCTGCCGACACCTAAGTTCCAGTTGCACAGAGAGAAAAGCTTGATGCAGATGTAATGAAAGATGCCAGGGCTCTCTCAAAAATGCAAAACAGAGTCACTGGCAACATTTTTCCAAGAATCACGAGAGCCCAAACAGCAAAAGAAGCTTGGGAGATATTAGAAAAGGAGTTCTAAGGTGACAACAAGGTAAAAACCATCAAGCTCCAGACGTTGCGCAGGGAGTTCCACAATTTGAAGATGAAGGAATCAGAATGCATCCAAAACTACTCTTCCAGAGTTGTTGAAGTGGTGAATCAAATTAGAACACTTCGAGAAGAGATGTCTGACTAGCAAGTTGTTGAGAAGATCTTGATTAGCTTGCCAAAGGAATATGATTCGATTATTTCAGCCATGGAAGAGTCGAAAGACCTCACCACGTTATCACTAGAGTAATTGATGGGTTCTCTAAAGTCTCATGAGCAAAGAAGGCTAAGAAGAAATAATGAGCAATCTGTTGAAAGTGCTTTCCAATCGAAGCTCACGTTCAAATCCAAGAAGTTCTTCAAGAAAGGCAATGCATGAGATAACCAGCAAGGTGGGGAGCAAAGAAAATGGAAGTAAGGCGAGTCTAGCAAAATAGATGATGCCAAAAGCACTAAAGGTAATAAGCCTTTTTTTACAAGATTTGTAATAAAAGTAACCATGATACAGCTGATTGTTTTAACCGCAGAAAGCCAAAGTGTTATTATTGCAACAAATTTGGACATGTTGAAAAGGAATGCAAATTCAAGAATTCTAATCAAGCAAATTTTACGGAGAAGGATTATGCAAAAGAAGGAATTTTATTTTATGCTGGTCAATCAAAATCCGGAGAAGGAAATATGTTTGGTACGTGGATAGCAGTTGCAGCAATCATATGACATCAAATGAAAAATTATTTGTTGATCTGGACGCTAGAAAATTATTTGTTGATCTAGGACACTTCCATTACTCCCAGAATAAAGATGGGAGATGATTATTATCACCAGCGTTGGGGAAACGCACTGTTCCCGTCCAAACAAAAAGGGGAGTCAAATATATCCGTGATGTCCTGCTTGTTCCAAACATAGCTCAAAATTTATTAAGTGTTGGGCAACTTACGCGAAATGGCTACAAAGTTGTTTTCGAAGATGAGGATTGCACTATTTATGACAAGAATGATAATGAGCAGCTCGTTGCATCGGTTCCGATGGAGACAAATCAAACATTTCCTCTTTCAATGCACTGTGGAAATGAAGTTTCTTTGAAGGTTGATGCTGTGCAAGACTCTTGGTTGTGGCACAAGCGGTTTCGTCATCTAAATTTCCAGGGGCTAAAGCTTCTCCAGAAGAAAAGCATGGTGAAAAGGTTACTGGAAATTGAAGCAACAACAGAAGCTTGTGAATGGTGCGTTATGGGTAAGCGGCACCGTAATTCATTCCCAAGTCAAAGTACGTGGAGAGCAAAGGCACCGCTGGAACTTGTGCATATCGATATTTGTGGCAAAATGCCAACTCTTTCCTTAGGCCATCACAGATACTTTCTTACGTTCATTGATGATTTTTCAAGAATGACATGGGTTTACTTTTTGAAGGAGAAATCAGAAACTTTCACTGTCTTCAAACAATTCAAAGCTTTAGTAGAAAAGCAAAGTGGTTGCAGCATCAAAATCATTTGAAGTGATTGAGGAGGCAAACATACCTCTCATGAATTTGAAGACTACTGCAAAGATGAAGGCATTTGGAAGCAATTGACAGCAGGGTATAGTCCCCAGCAAAATGGGATTGCCGAAAGAAAGAACCGAACGATCGTGGAGATGGCTAGATCTATGATGAATGATAAAGGGCTACCAAAAAGTTTTTAGGCAGAAGCTGTGTATATAGCAATATACATTCTTAATAAATGTCCAACCAAAGCCGTGAAGAACAAAACTCCATTTGAAGCTTGGAGCGGATTCAAATCTTCGATGAGTCATTTCAAAATTTTTAGCTGCATTTGTTATGCTCATATTCCCGCTGAAAAGAGAACTAAGCTTGATGAAAAAACCCAAAAATGTATCTTTCTTGGCTATTGTTCCAGCACCAAAGGTTATAGGCTTTATAATGTTGAAACTAAGAAATTGATTGTGAGTAGAGATGTGATTTTTAATGAAAAAGCTAGCTAGGATTGGAATGAAAATTAAGTGCAGGAGATGCCATATGCAATTGTGCAAGAAGAAAGTGAAATTCCAAGAGAGTAGTAGCAAGAAGAAGTCACGCCTCAGACTCCAGTAGTTGCTAGAAGAAGAAGTTCAAATGATGCTGGAAGTAGTTCGAATGCAGAACCTATTTCTCCAAACTACTCTTCATCAGAAAGTCCTCCATTAAGAACTCGGAGTTTGCGAGAAGTGTATGAGACTTGCAATTTTGTTGGTGTAAAGCCGGAAAGCTTTGAAGAGGCACAAAATCATGAAATATGGGTGAAAGCCATGAAGAAAAAGATGAGAATGATCGAGAAAAATCAAACATGGGAGCTGGTTGATTATCCGCAAGATAGAGATGTCATAGATGTGAAGTGGATTTTCAAGACGAAATTCAATCAAGATGGGAGCATTCAAAAGCACAAAGCTAGGCTTGTGGCAAGAGGCTTTACTCAAAAGCTAGGTATTGATTTTTCTGAGACCTTTGCTCCAATTGCA
This sequence comes from Pyrus x bretschneideri, assembly GCF_019419815.1. NCBI lineage: Eukaryota > Viridiplantae > Streptophyta > Magnoliopsida > Rosales > Rosaceae > Pyrus > Pyrus x bretschneideri. Next base: position 2,038,983 of record NW_025999413.1, read on the forward strand.
CGGTTGGAAACTACTTAGAACTTTGATTGCTCTTGTTGCTCAAAAGAATTGGTTGATTTATCAACTTGATGTGAAGTCTGCATTTTTGATGGAGTGTTGGAAGAAGAAGTTTATGTTAAATAACCCCGAGGTTTCATGCTTGAAGGGGGAGAAGACAAAGTTTACAAGCTAAAAAAGGCCCTTTACAGGTTAAAGCAAGCACCTCGAACGTGGTATGCTGAAATTGATAAGTATTTTGCCAAACGTGATTTCGAAAAGAGCCAAAGTATGTTTTGAAAGAGGAGCATCCATTCTCATTGTTTCCTTATATGTGGATGACTTAGTCTTCACTGGAAATGATCAAAGTTTATTACAGCAGTTAAGATAGATATGATGAGCACCTATGAGATGAGTGATATGGGTTTGCTTCATTATTCCTTGGGAATTGAAGTTTCTCAAACCCGCTGCAAAACAATGGCTACTCCTTTGATGCTGAATGAAAAGATGAAGAAATGTGATGGTGCAAAGAAAGCAGATGCCACAAAGTATCGAAGTTTGATCGGTAGTCTTTTATATCTCACTGCCACTTGGTCGGATATCATGTTTGCTTCAAGTATGCTTTTAAGATACATGGAGGAACCAAGTCAACTTCATTTTGGTGCCGGAAAAAGGGTGTTAAGATATGTGTAGGGCACGCTTGACTATGGAATTATGTACAATGCTGAAGCACGAAGTTCAAGGCTTATCGGGTACACCAATAGTGATTGGGCTGGATGTCTTGATGACATGAAATGTACGTCGGCTTACATTTTCTCTCTTGGCTCAGGGATATGTTCTCGGCGTACAAAGAAACAAAGTGTGGTGGCACAATCATCTGCCGAAGCAAAGTATGTGGTAGCAGCAAAAGCAGCATCCGAAGCCCGTATGGCTTCGAAGAATTCTTGAAGATATCGGAGAAAAGCAAGAAAGAGGCACTGTATTGTATTGTGACAACAAGTCAGCCATTGCAATTGGCAAAAATCCTGTCAATCATGATCATACCAAGCATGTTGCAATCAAATATCATTTTGCCAGAGAAGCTGTTGAGAAGAAAGAAATTCAGCTTGAATATTGCCGAACGGATGAGTAGCTAGCGGACTTACTCACCAAGGCACTTCCGAAAGAAAAGTTTTGCTACCTCAGAGAGCTCATTGGAGTTGTGGAGAAAGTGCATTAAGGGGGAGTGTTGGAATTAATGCACTACCCTAAATGTTAAGACTCTAGACTTTCCCGAGAACAATTATTCTAGAGTTATTGTAATAGAGTTCCTAGCCTATGTTTGTTAGGTTGTCTAGGAAGAACTCTCTAGTACTTTGTATTCTCTTTATGTAGCCTTTGGCATATCATTTTGTATTAGGAGAGTTACAATAAAAAGTAATACAAGAGTTCTGCTGTAGCAACTCAGATTTCCCATAAATTTGTTAAGCATTTCCATCCCTTTACACTTCCTACACCTTGGAGATTGCACTTGAAAATTAGCAGACAATACTCAGACGAACTTTGAGAAAAACAGTCAGGAAATCCAAAATATTCAAGCAATAATGAAAGATTTGCAACAGCAGATTCAGCTGGCAATGCAACATGCAGACAGATAACCTGGAAAATTTCCTAGCCAAACTGTCCCGAACCCCAGAGGAACAGAGGATTGTTGTGCTGTTCGCACTTTACGTTGTGGAAAAAGTTATGATAATATAAATTATGAAGACCAGCAGTCAAGCATGATATTGCACAACCAACAATAGAAATTGCAACAGAATCAGCAGCAAATCAGCCCACCATTGTTGGTTTTGCAATATCATGCTTGGCTACTGCGTCTTCATCATTTTCAGGTTCTGCCAGAACCCGAAACTGCTCCAGAACCTGCCCCTGAACACCTATGTGCCCTGTATGCCATACCCAGAACGGTTGATTCCTAAAGCTAAGGATCAGCAACTTAAAGGCTCTATGCAAAATTTGGTTAAGGTGCAGATTAACTTGCCATTATTGGATGCAATAAAGAAAATTCCATCCCACACTCAACTGTGTAAACCGAAAACTCACGATTGCTATTACAAGAATTGCAAATCCTTACGGGCACCCAATATTCTTCCAGAATTTATAGCCGGACAATTAAAGAACAGAGTTTCATTTGGCAAAGCAATGAAAAGAGCTATTGAATTAACTGAACATGCAGATACAAAAGGGATTCAAGTACAAATTACAAGGCACATCGACGGAAAAGAAATTGCACGTGTTGAATGGATTCGAGAAGGCAGCGTTCCTCTACAAACCATTCAAGCTGAAATTGATTATAGCCTAAGCTGTTGGAACTATCTATGGGGTATTAGGCATCCAATTTGGATATTTGTAGACAAGGAATAATAAGAACATTAACTTATATTTAGTTATATCGGGTGATAAAACAAAAAACGACAAACTCTTTCGTCTTTTTATTGCTAAATAAAAAAGCCAATTTTTGTAAGGACATTTGCAGTAGAAAGAAGAGAGTTTTAACGAAAAGCCCACGATACTGTTCACTTTAACGAAAAACCACATTTTTAAACAAAAAAGTCAATCCTGGTACTATTCACTTTACCCTTTATTTTGTCCTTATCGTTAAAACTCGAAATTTTCAAGCCCTTTTCATTAGTTTATTTAGAAAGAAGCTTGCGGAGTTTGAAAAAGTGGTGCTAACAAAGCAATGCAGCGCGGTCTTACTGCACAAATTACCTCCACAGAAGAAGGATCCAGGAAGTTTTACAATCTCTTGTACAATTGGAAAATGTGGTATTAATCGTGCTTTAGTAGATTTGGGTGCTAGCGTGAATTTACTGCCTTACTCTGTGTATAAGCATTTAGGCGAGGGAGAATTGAAGCCAACTTCAACTATTATTCAATTGGCATATTGCTCAATTACCTATCCTAGAGGAATAATTGAAGATCTCATTGTTAAGGTTGGCAATTAATATCTGCCTGCTGATTTTATTGTTTTAGACATGGATGAAAATTTGGAAACACCCGTCACTTAAGGCAGACCATTCATGGCAACAACCCGCACTCTTATTGATGTTGAATCTGGAATGCTCACGTTACAAGTTCATGATCAGTCAGTTGTGATCAGTTTATTCGAAGCAACCAAGCACCTTCCATAGCAGCAAGAGTGCATGCTTGGTGATGTGTTGGATGGTTTGGCTCATGCCAAGTGCAAGACCAGATCGCCAACAGACCATCTGCCCGTAAAGCCGCCAAGTTTGATTCATGATTTCAGATGTTCTAAAACACAGAAGCAGACACTCCAGCCTTCTGAAGTGCAGCCACCAAAATGGGAATTCTAGTTGTCAGACAATCGAGGAGATATGAAAGTTCAATTACAGCACAAAATTTTCAAATGGAAGTTTCACACAGCCAAAATCGCAGAAAAGAAATTCAGCTTGGTAAAAAGGTTTGCTTGTTGGATTCAAGGTTCAGTTTATTTTCAAGAAAGCAGCAGTATCTCTGGCAAAGGCCTTATTTAGTTACGAAAGCTTGTCACAATGCAAACGTCGACATTAAAAGTTAAGCTACGGGTTTTGAATTCAAGGTCAACAAGCATCCACTCAAGTTATCATACAACAATGCAAGCGAGTCAGTGACCCTAAAGAAACAAGTGACTTGACCACCAGCTTATTGCTCTGTCTAGCTATAAAATTTAAACAAGTATCCTCGCCGGATCCTGTAATCGTGTCAGTTCATCGTACATCGTGCGATCAGTTTTCGTTAAATGCTATTTATATTTGAATTTTAAATGATTTCTGACTGCCAGATGTACGATGAACGGACACAATGTATGTTATTACATTGTGTAAAGCTGGTTTTTATTTTTTCATACTTTTATTATTATTTTATTAGCTTCCGCACTGTGCACTTGGTTACGTCACTTCCACGTGACGGCAGTCAAAATGAAAATAAAATGATGTGGACTATGAGTCACTGGACTTAAACTAGTAGTTAAATAAAATTGGACTATATCTAGTAACAAATTTGGACTTATTTCAAGTTTCCCTTAAAGTGGGGGTACTTTCTTCTTTTCCTTTCCTAGTTTATTTTCTGTCTGATAGATGCTTTTAAATTTGTTATGCTTAGGGCATAGTCTTTTAATTTTCTTGTCTTATATATATATTTTTTTCTTTTAAGTTTGGGGTGGGAAAGCAAAATTTTAGATTTTAATTTTTGAGTCCGTTAAATATTTTTACACTAAGAGGATGGGGAGTTTGGCTAAACCACACAATGAGCAGCCTAAGTTGGTACCGAATTTGCCATCCACGAGACTCGAACCTAAGACCTCTTATTTCCAAGTGAAGAGGAATACCATCAAACCATAGTATTGAGTGACAATTTATTTTAAGTTAATTTTCATAGATTATTAACTTATATAATAATAATCTCTATATGATAGTCAATCTCTATATGTTTGGTTACAGATGTACTGAACTTTGATTCCTTTTAAGTTAAAAAGCTTCAATCTTTTTAAGTTACAGATATGTTGAACTTTGATCAAGTGAGCCAAGACAAGTTCCCTTATATAATGATGGTCAATCTCTATATGTTTGGTTTTGGCATGGAACACTAGATTTGAAGCAAGAGATATGGTTGAAATGTTATCACACCAAAGTTGAGGAATATGTGGTAAATTGAAGCCTATATCACAAAAAAAAATCTTGCAAATCCATGTGATTTCACCTGTTGTGTGAGCCAGAGAACGATATTCAACTTGTTGAGGATCTTGCAACCGTAGATTGCTTCTTTGCACTCCAGCATATGAGATTGGATCCCAAAAAAAATACAAGAACCACTTATAGAACTTTTATTAAAAAAAAATACAACATGCCCAATCTGCATTGAGTATGCATTAAGATGTGTTGGACCTTTGTTGAACCATAAACCATGAGATATTGAGCCCTTAAGAAATCCTAGGATTCTTTTTGCAGGGAAAATGGATTTCTGGCAGGCGGATTCCTGGTCCCCAAAGAAAGAAAAAGAAGAAATGCCCCCGTTCACACCAATTGTTTGCAACGATTCAAGTTGCGGGATAATATTTTTTTTTTTTTTTTTTTTTTTTTTTTTTAATTTTTAATTATTTTATTTTATTTATTTATCTTTGGATCATTGCATTGTAATTACGCTCCTGTCGGGAGCCATGAGCGTGATTGGCGCGATATTTTGTTTAGAGAAAGCATCTTCTTGGCTAGTCAATTACAAAGTCAATATATTAATTTTGAAGTTCCCCAGAGAGCAGCTTTGCAATTTGCTTGGTCAGTCAATGCTATTATTGTTGATATAGTCGATATTATAAAGTTTAAAATGTCAAAATATGTTTGGTGGTGTGCTTGATTGTAAGTGCAACAGTAAAATGAATGGTTAAATATTCATCATTGGTTTAATTGAATTAATAGTCTCTACGAGGATAGGATAGTTGGAAGATAATCTTTATGGTGAAAAAAAGTTAAGATTTAAGCCCATATCTGGCTAGTCTGGCATTTTCTCTGGAGTCTGGCTACTGGTATTTTCTCTTACATCTCTCTTCCCTCTAGTCTGGCTACTAGTATTTTCTTTTGCATCTCTCTTATTTATTTCCCTCCTTTTTATCTCTTCTTTTTTATTTCTCTCTTTCTTTCAACTTTTCTTTCTTTTCCCCTGGATGTTTCCCACCTCACTTCTTTCATTTATTCTTCAATCCTTCTCTTTAATGGGTCAAAGTCGTCAAGTGAATAATAAATTTTAATTATCGTTGCAAGTCATGTTTTTTTATCAAATAGTAAATTTTGTTAAATTAAATGTTAAATTAATTATCAATGGATTTTGAACCCACATCATTATGTAAAGGCTTAACATTTTTCCATGCTGTTACGAAGTCATCATTTATACTATTTTTTTAACGAGAGCGTTCACACTGTTCTTGTAACACGATTGTCTTTCTTCATGCTTTTGTCTCATTCCGAAACTTGCCTTCACAATTTAATGGACAAAGAAACAATAATTTCCTACAAAAATACAACTTTGGTCGGCCACCACCTGCAATATGGTTGGTGGGTTATCTCTCTCACCATGAAGCTTCCTAGACATGGTGATACAGTTTCCTGATTAATTTCCAAGTCTCCCTCCACAATCAATCAGTTACTGTTAAAGTCAACGCGCTCCAACTCCGAAATTTCTATCGTGCTTAAATAGTAAGTATTTCTATGCTAAAACCCAGATAGTTTGGAGAAGAATCTTGCATGATCACCAACAACGTAAGGGAAAATCAAACTTTGTGTTGCTTGTTTTCTGAGACTCTTTATTTTGGGTTCCAAATTTAAGTGTCGCACTTTTCCACAGTTTCTAATCTGTTATTTTCTATTGCCGTAAATTTTAGATTGCAACTTTTGTAAGTTTTTCTGAATTTGGAGTTGGTTTTTGTAGACGACATGCTCGAGGTAGTATTCAGTGAGTTGTATGAGCTCCTCAAGGAGCTGATCACCAAGAATTTGATGTTTAAGGCCCTCCTCAAACACATCAAGTCCAGTTTAGACGATTTGGAGCCATTGTTGAAAGATATAGAAAATTCCAACAAGAAATTGGCTCTTCCGGCTGAGGAACTGGAAAAATTAAAAGTACATTTGGAGGAGGGTATAGGGCTCTTTCAAAAGTGCAAAAAGATTGGACGGTGGAACGTATACAAAAGGTATAAATACTCCAAAAAGCTGATTGGATGGGATGAATCTCTTCAACGACCTTTGCAAATACTAAACGTTCAGGGAATAAGGGATATGAAGGCAGGCTTGGTTGTGATGAAGAATTTAGAGAAGGCAGTCGGCATTGAACGACCCAACAGTGAATCGAGTCTGGTGGTACCTAAACTTCCGCCGCTTGTGGTTGGATTGGATCTTCCTCTAAAGGAATTGAAGGGGAAGCTTCTGAAGGACAAAAATGTGTCAATGGTTGTGCTGACTGCTCCCGGAGGATGTGGGAAAACCACTTTGGCTACAAAGTTTTGCCAAGACAAGGATGTCAAAGGTATCAACCATTATAAGTTGGCACTCTGATTTATATATGTTTTTTTTATTTTTTGTACAACTATGGCAGATTTAATTGACGCCTCAATGACAGATTTATTATGTGTTTTTTAATAGATACATTCAAGGATAATATCTTCTTTGTCACGGTTTCAAAAAAGCCTAATTTGGAAAATATTGTTCAAGATCTATATCAACGAAAGGGTTTCCGGGTACCTACTTTCCAAAGCAAAGTTAGTACAATGACGTTGCTGCAAAGTTTTCTGAAGGAGGATTGGCAGAATCCTTTTCTGATTGTCCTGGATGATGTTTGGTCTGGATCAGAAGATCTTGTGCAGACGTGTGATGAATCCGTAACGGAAAATTCCAAGTTTTTGGTGACATCTAGGAGTGAATTTCGGGGATATGGTTTCCCTCATCGTTTGCAATTATTGGATGATGACAATGCGATGAAACTTTTTCATCATTCAGCATCCCTTGGAGATAAGAGCTCTCATATTCCAAAAGATCTTCCAGAAAAGGTACTTTTTAGTTGCAACGCACAACAAGTATAGTCCAAAGTTAGTTGACTTGGTTTTGGAAAATTATCAAGAAATTACGTCGTTCACTTTATGCGAAGCATCCCCAGTCGAGTGAGTGAACACATCCATTTAACATATAAATCTGTGACTAATCATGCATTTGAGCATACTTGTGACAAAAACTAAAATTAGAATAACGTAGATAGTTATTTAGCCATTTTCTCATCTTAGTAACTTGAATTTTGGCTCTGCAACTTAAAAGGTAGTTGACTTTACTTTAGAAAATAATCCTGCAGATACTTGAGCGTTGCAAGGGATTTCCACTTGCTATTGAAGTGGTGGGGAGATCGCTTCGTGGGCAGCCTTTAGAGACATGGAAAAAAATAGTATGTAAATGGTCTAAAGGTTTTTCTCTTCTCGATTCGGAGACTCAGTTGCTTTTGTGCCTTGAAAAGACCTTGGAAGATGAAATGGTTGCCATCAAGGAATGTTTCTTAGACTTAGGTTCATTTCCAGAAGACCAAAGAATCCCTGCTACTGCCCTCATTGATATCTGGGCTGAGTTATATGATGAAGATTCAGATGTAGAGTGCGTTGCAAACCTCTACGAGCTCACCAAACGAAGTCTAGCCAATCTTGTTGTTACAAGGTTTGCATGCTTTATTTTCCCTTTATATTCACGACTGATTGATCATTGATGGCTTGATATTAATAACTTGTTATTGCAATATGTTGGTTGAAGAAATCTCTTCTAAGAAAATTAGTTTTGATGATCACCAGGAAGGACAAGATAGAGGGGGACGGGTACTATAGTGAGCACTTTGTTACCCAACATGATGTTCTTAGGGAGCTGGCCATCTACAACACAAAAAAAGAACCAGTAGAAGATAGAAAAAGACTGATTATTGACATATGTGGAGACAATCTTCCAAAATGGTGGAGAGAACAGAAGCATCAGCCGATGAAGGCCCGCTTATTATCCATAACAACTGGTCGTTCCATCTCTGCCTTTCTCTTTAGCAATTACATAGGCATGCACAAATAAATAGACATTCTTGCACACACGCATTAAGTCTTGGTAGTACCTTCATTTTAGTTTCTCCTCCCCAAACTCACGGTTGTTACTTTGCAGATGAAGGGTTTTCAACAAAATGGCACAGCATGCAAATGCCAGACGTTGAGGTTTTAGTACTGAATTTCCAGACAAAGAACTATGCCTTACCCGAATCCGTGGTGAACATGGGTAAATTGAAAACTGTAATAGTCACAAATTATGGTTTCTTACCTGCTGAATTGAGTAACTTGCAACTTTTGAGTTCGTTACCATTTCTCAAGAGAATCAGATTGGAACGCATCTCAATTCCTTCCATAACCAAGAATTCCATAAAATTGGCGAGTCTGAAGAAGATATCCTTTTTCATGTGTAAGATTGGTCAAGCTTTCAACGACTGTTCCTTCTCAATCTCGTCAACATTCCCGAATCTAGAGGAACTGAACATCGACTATTGCAGTGATTTAAAGGAATTGCCCGCCGAGGTTTGTGATCTTAGTAAACTAGAGAAGCTCAGTGTCACTAACTGTCATAAGCTATCTGCCTTGCCTGAAGGGATTGGAAAGTTGCAAAATTTAGAACTGTTGAGGCTAAGATCCAGCACAAAACTGTTGAAGCTTCCAACCTCGATGAAGAACCTTGGAAAGGTAAAGTTTCTTGACATATCTGATTGCTTCAGCATCAAGGTGTTGCCCGAAGACATTGGTGGAATGAGTAGTTTAAGAGAGATCAACATGAGACAATGCTCAAGGTTGCAAGAGCTGCCTCCATCAGTCATGGATCTTGAGCGGTTGGAGAAAGTGGTATGTGATGAAGAGACAAAATATTTATGGGAATGTTTCTCGTCGGATCTCAACAACGTAGAGATAATTGTGGCCAAAGAGAATATCAACCTAAATTGGCTCCACAAGACTCGGTTCTGATACATGTGGTTCCTCAGTGAACGTTGCTCTTCAGCTCTGTGTGGTTAATTTGTGTTTTTTAATGGTACTTTTTAGGGCTAATTTGGTATTATTGTGTTTTAAAAAAAAGAAAATTGATTGTGGTGGCTGTAAAATAAAGTATTGAATGTTTGGTAAACTTTTGTTTGTAAATTGTGCATTTAACAAAAAATAATAATAATAATTTCTGAGTGTTGAATAAACTTTTATATATAATTAGTGTGAATATATTAAATTACTAACAATGTTATTTCATGTGATATAATAATTGCCAAAAAGAATAATGAAGGGGCAAAAATTATCATTTTATAAAATATGATGTGGTATACTTGTCATTTAAAATTTTCATTAAATAGGCACTGTTTGAAAAAATAAAACACACTTTTTTAGAAGCATGGTAAACTTTGTTTCTGCTTTTTTCATACTTTTCTTGTGACATCCCACATCACCAAGGGGAGTGATTCTTAAATGTATAATCCAATCCCTACCTAGCACGAGGCCTTTTGAGAGCTCACTGGCTTCGGGTTCCGTAGAAACTCCAAAGTTAAGCGAGAAGGAGGCTAGAGCAATCCCATGATGGGTGACCCACTGGGAAGTTGCTCGTGAGTTCTCAAAAACAAAACCGTGAGGGAATGGTAAGCCCAAAGCGGACAATATCGTGCTACGGTGGTGGAGCGGGGCCGGGAAGTGATCCGCCCCGGGCCGGGATGTGACAATTTGGTATCAGAGCCTAACCCTGGCCGTGGTGTGCCGACGAGGACGTCGGGCCCCTAAGGGGGGTGGATTGTGACATCCCACATCACCAAGGGGAGTGATCCTTAAATGTATAATCCAATCCCTACCTAGCACGAGGCCTTTTGGGAACTCACTGGTTTCGGGTTCCGTAGGAACTCCAAAGTTAAGCGAGAATGAGGCTAGAGCAATCCCATGATGGGTGACCCATTGGGAAGTTGCTCGTGAGTTCCCAAAAACAAAACCGTGAGGGAATGGTAAGCCCAAAGCGGACAATATCGTGTTACGGTGGTGGAGCGGGCCCGAGAAGTGATCCGCCCCGGGCCGGGATATGACATTTCTACTGTCATTGGTCGCAATTTACTTTTCTGTTTTACCAAATGCATTTAATGTTCCAGATTTTTTAATAAGCTGTTTTTTCTAAAATCACCACAACCTTAAACTCTACTGTAACATAGTTTCAAAATCAACCCCAAATTTTTTAATAAGCTACTTTTATCAAATAATCATGTTAACCCATGCCATTAAGATGATCATAAAAATTAAAAATCAATCACTGGAGTCTCCGAAAATGAGTATCGCAAATCAATGTAGTCATTATATTACAATTTTATCAAAAATTCTATTATGTGATGGCATGACACGTAACTAGGTCCCACAAGACTAAAAATATTTAAATAATTAAAAAACAATTTTTATTTTTTGTATAATTAAAAACTTAAAAAAGAAAAGGAAAAAAAAAAAGGAAGAACGCATTTTCTCCTCCCACCCGAACACAGTCACACCTGCACTACACCCAAACCCCTCCTCACGATTTTAATTGCCAATACATCAACAACTTCGAAAGGTTTGGTTATGGAATTGATATAATAAGCCAAAAAATTAGCTACAGCTTGTACATGTTTGAATATAGGGCTCGTTTAGATATACTTTTAAAATAACTGAAAATGCTTTTAGAAAAAATATTTTTAGGTTCTAAAAGCACTTGAAGTAATTTCTGCAAGAAGCACCAACTATGTGCTTCTTCCATGAAGCACTTCAAGTGTTTTTCCAGAATTTATTTGCATTTTTACTAGATAATCAGTCAAACACCCATTCAATCTCATCTGTATCTCCTTGTTCTCTTATCTGACAAACATTTAATTTGTATGCAAATTGTTGTTTAACCAGATAGGAGTCTCGAAGCTGGAGATATAGTTTGCATCCCATTTATCTTGTATAAGGAAATGTCAAAGCAACTCATTTAAAAAAAAAAAAAACAATTATTATGATAAAACCATAATACTATCCTCCAATAACAAAATTATCTTCACTTTTCTATCCGACGGTCTGGAACTATACTCAATCAACGACCTCGATTACACGGATTGATGATGTAAATTTAGGTCCAAACAAATACAAATAGACACCCAAGGTCAAAAAAAAAATGTAATCATATTACATATTATCAATACTATTGTGTTAAATAGCTTCCCGTTTACGTTCTTTTTACTAATAGATCTTTCAGTCACTGGAAACAAATAAGAACTCACATAGTGCAACACTCATGTACACTCTTGAGAATAGGCAAAACAGTAAACCCAATCTCTGCTGGAAGGGCAAAGTTAATAATAATATTATTATATAATGTACCCGAGTATTAGTAAATTACTTTTTGAGTCCTAACATACGTTTTGAAGGACTTAACGTTGGAAAACAACTATTCTTGAATGAAATATAATTTCATGAATGGAAGTGCACACCATAAGAGATAGTCATCAACCTAGTGGATTCAATTAATTTAAGGTTTGACTAGAGAGTAAGTTGTATCATCGAGGGGAATGAGTTCAAAGCCTACATCTAAAGATTCGCCATGATGGCAACCCAACCTAACTGACTGGAGATCCCAAGATCTAGGTTCAAAGGGACAACCGAATTGTGGATGATTCAATGGGAGCATTGCGGAGATTACCTCCTACCCATGTCCTATGATGAAACAATGCTATTTGCAGCGTATTTAGGATAAACTTTGCTTTTAATGATTCTTATACTTGGAAATAACAAGTGGGGTATTGCATGATACTCTTAATAGGAAGTCACCTATCTTGAGTGAGAAATTGGGCCGTTCCTGTGAGAATTTTTTGAAAGGCTTAGTTCTCTAAAAACACTCATGAGAAACCAAGAATTGTTCAGGGCCAAAATGAACATAACCACGGGTCCACGGGGTGTCTGGAAGGGTATTGTGTGATTACTATTGTCTTGGTTTACACAAACGGCTGAGCAGTGTAAGACATCGCGTTCACTAATTATTCAAGTAAATCAGATAGTAATTCACTACGGAAGGTTCAAAGTCAAAAGCCACCTATCCCGATGCGGTATTTTTCCTACTGAAGTCTCTCTCTAGTGTCTGCATTGTCATTGGCATAGTGTTGCGTCAATTTCCATTCATGTGGGGGATTGTTGGAAAATTTAATAATAATATTATTATATTAAATTTATTAATTGAATGGAAATTAGAAGTGGAGCCTTTTGGTAGAAAGATATTGTCTACTTAAATGAAGTGTTGCAACTTTTGACTCTTCATGAATAGTCACATATTTTCTAAAGAGGTATCTCGCATTCTATAAATAAGGAAGCCCCCCTATAATCATATAATAACTTTCATTCTTTACATAATCATACATAGAGTGCACTAAATATTAGAGAGTCTCATAGAGTCCATATGAGAGAGTTTTCAACACAATCGTGGTTCATGGAACCTTGTGATTTGGAGTGCTACTATTACAAGGACGTGGTCGTTGTATCTTGGGAGACATGCGGCGATCAACCATAAGCACTGTAGTGAGGCGTAAACTTGTCTAAGGACAAAGTGTCCAACACTTGCCTCGACCGTATTTTCTAAATTTTTCTAATCCATTATATCATGTTCATTTAATATTGATTACTCATGTGCAGACATTAATTTTGATATATAATTGCATGAATTATTTCTTAAATTTTTTCGTGATTTAATATAGCAATTAGACCCTAATTTTTCCAACAATCTCCTTCCAATTAAGCGAGACATGGTCATCCCTTCCTCCTGGTTGGCTTAACAAAGTCGGACAAGCTAATTCCGTCACTGGACTCTGACTTAACAGTGGTCCATAATGTGTTAGTTTTGTCCAACAGTGCCTCTGCATCTGCTACTTGTTCCCTCGATTCTGAACTGGAAAATCCCCAAATGGGCAATCCAAATTTTATCATCCAAAATCAAAATTAGAGTTTAAAAAATAAAAAAAAATGGTTTGCAGTTAATTACAGCATAATCAAGCTACAAATTCAAAATTCTACACCAACAAAACCCAAATTAAACATAAAATCCCGAATTCATAACGCAAAAACCAAATTAAACACAAAGTAAGGTGCTTTCAAAGAAATAATAAGCTTAGGAACGCGAAAAACCGAAAGAAAAATTTTATTTGAACTCATATAAACTCTTTATACACTCAACTTAAATTTTAAATGTGAAGTGTCTTTTTTATCCTATTGCACAATTAGCATAAAGTATAAGATAAAATTAACAAGAAAACTAAAATGTATCAATAAACCCACATTCAATAATCAAACCTTACTATTATGCAATATTTCTCTTGTGTCCTATTCTGGCTAAAATCCTAATATGCTCTCGTAGAGAAAATAAGCTCTTTTTGACAAATAGATAGCGATTTTGAAGTTTTTTTTTTTTTTTTTCTAACTAAAGTATGAATCGATTTATGAGTTTTTATTTTATTTTAATTATTTTATGAACTCAAAGAAAAAATTCACTCAATGTCCCATCCTTGGCGCATCTCAGGATCTGATTATGGGGATGAATGCCATTCCTCGTTCTTGCTTTCCGAAACAGCGGCTCCCAATTCACTAACAGCCAAATCCACCTTACGGGTGTTCAAGGCGTGAGCCATGAGCATTTCCCAAGCCTTCATGAAAGACCCTTTAGTCTTCTTACAGGCACTTGCAAAGACCAATTCTGGTTCTTCATCCATGCCCTGACTGAGTTACCCACAGATGGCAACATTTGCCAACCTCATATCAAAACTAAAGCAAATGGATCCCATTCCTCAAACAATTCTTTCAATCCCTCAATATCGTTTTGCTTATAAAGGGCATGAAGAATTACAAGATTGCCTAGGCCTCAATAAATTTACCTTTGTGATGAGGGTAATTTAGGTAGTAAATTTGGATTCAAAAAGATATTGATAGTTTAGTTAAAAATAATATAGATATAAAGAGTAAGTTAGATGTAGAAAGAGGTTGCATATGCTCAAATAAAATTTCTCAAATCGAAACCCTTCGAAAGCGCATAAAGAAAGAGAAAATACAATTTGGTAAAGTTTGGAAACTTACATAAGGGTTTTGGAGGAGGAGCAGAGAGGAGGGGATATGCGACCACCATGAAGACTCCATGTTAGTCATCTCGGATTCAGTTTGCAGCAGCATTGCTGCTTCTTGCGGCAATTCGCCTATCATGGTCCGGTGAGCGGAAACCTTGCAAAGAACATAATCCCAAAAGATCAATATATATCACTCCCTGCAAAACCCCAAAATCAGAAAATTAGAAAAATAGAATCAGACTTTTTTTTTTTGCAGTTTAGAGGAATGAAAGCAGCTTCTCTTTTTCGCATCTTTTATGCAGTTTTTTCAGACGATTTCTCCTACTCTTGCCACTTCTTTGCCGATTTCACTTTGTTGTTAAAAAAGTATTCTCCAGTTTCCAATTGTATGCCAATCTGAGAAAGCATAGAAAATGAAAAATTCATGACAACTATTATCTATCGGGTACACTTCATTTATATGATAACTTTTATAGTTGCCTGCATTTAACAGTTTTTTTTTTTTTAATATGCAGAATGTTAGGATGAATTTTTTTGATCTTTTCTTTCGTTCACAAAACTTATGCAGATATGAAGCTGTTTTTTACAGTGCTCTGCCTCTTGTACTCATCTCTTGGATACTAGTTGAAAACACACTTATTTACTCAAGTAAGGTGAAAAAGTTGACTGAAAATTGAGAGTTGTGTGTGAAAGGTAAAAGAAGGTTAACGACACCCTTAACTAGAGCCTAGAGGTGACAAATCAACATGTTAGTTGTTAATGGGTACTTATTAAGACCAATTTAGTTTAGTTTCACCTTGCACTATGATCACCATTAACCCTACCTCTTTATCATGATGATATCAAATTAAACGGATCTTAACGGGTACTCATTAACAATCTAATATGTTACTAACAAGTGTATCATAATAAAGATAAACGAAAGGTTGACATGTCATATCGTCTTCTCTCATAAGCTCGATGGTCATAAAATAGAGTATAGACATGTATTATACCAAAAGTGACATTATTACACTACGCGACAATGTGACATTCAAACTAAAAAATATTCATTACTCTCAACTTTAAAGAACACTTAGCTACACTCAATATGCATCGTGACATGGATAGTGCTATTTAAACACTTATTTTTACTTTTTACATACCCTAGTTAAATTTTGGTCATTAATTTTTTTCAATTCATTCGATCCGACGATTGAAAATTAAGAAGAGTGTGTGAAAAGTAAAAATAAGTATGTGGATAGCACTACCCTGTGACAATAACTAAAATTAAAATTTTTCACATTGCAATGCATAATTGGTCTTTTTAATGCACTTAGATAACTTTAGGGTTTAGGTAAGATTAAATTAACCATAACATGAGGTAATAATGGATTACTCATCCACTTAACTTGTCAATTATACGACTAATCTAATACTTTAATTAATTACATGTACAGTCTAAAGCTGAAATCCAATAGTTATCTAAGTGCCAAAAATAAAAGCTGAAATCCAAAAATAAAAGCTGAAAAATGAAAATATATGCTTTCAAATAAAGCTCTCAACAAACAAAAGATGTGACTTCTGCCAATTGAACATATGATGTTTCACCCTTTTGTATTAAATTTTCTGGTTTCCAAATTATGGTAGTTTAGAAATTGGTTTGTAGCAGATCAATTGTGCCGCAAAAGACAACGGCAGAGGAGAATAAGGAGGCACTAATTCTCTCCTTCAATGTAGGGAAGCACAAGAAGTTAGCCAAAGTTAGGAAGTAGCTCAGCTGAAATTCCTCCCCAAACTTTCCTATTTTGACTAAATTAACTATAAAATCAAATTCTTCGTAATAATCCAAAATAAATAATAAGATGGTGTTATCCACACACTCGCTTTAACTTTTCACACAATATTTGTTATTTTTTTTTTCCTTTGATATTCTTCAATTCATTCGATTTAACGGCCGAAATTTAAGAAGAGGTGCGAGAGGTAAAAAAGAGTGTGCGGATAACACTATCCTAAATAATATTACACTACTGCGTGAGTTCAAACTCCATCGACTCTTTAATCTAATATCTAATCTAACAAATTTATCGTTTAACAAAAGATAAAAATTAATATTGCACATTCTGACCCTGAGCTTCTAGGCCTCGGCCCATTCAACAATATCATCTCCTAAAATATGGGCCCACAATATTTTCTTAAAGAAGTAAATACTGCAAGAAAGAGAAAAAAGGAGCGAAAGTGTTGAACGACGACTGTGACGATCAGGAAGAAAAGCGACGGAGTTAAAATGGCGGACGGCAGAGATGCGGCGGAAGGAAGCAACGCCAGAGCAAGCACGCGGAGAAGACGACGGACATGGCTGAAGAGAAAAGAGAAATGGCTGGTATCACTGGGCGTAGTTCTCCACGCCGTTTACATGCTCAGCATCTTTGATATCTACTTCAAGTCCCCCATTGTCCACGGCATGGATCTCGTCAGCCCCGCTTCTCCGCTCCCGCAAAGCGCCTCGTTTTGCTCGTCGGTACGTCCAATTTTCCCGGTAAAATTCCTCTGTCTTCTTATTCGAGTGTGCTATTAAGGGTTTGAGCTTGTGCTGCAGCTGATGGGCTGCGAGCCGACAAATTCTTCGAGTTGGATTCCGACGGGAACTTCAGAGCGCCGTTTTTGAGAAGTGTTATGAGAGAGAAAGGTCGGTGGGGAGTGTCGCACGCTCGTCCGCCAACGGAGTCGAGGCCTGGACATGTTGCTATCATTGCTGGGTTCTATGAGGATCCCAGTGCTGTTACGAAAGGTTGAATCTTTTTTCTTAATTTTTTTAATTTTTTCAGCATTTATACAGATGAAATTTGGCTTCCTGAAGAAACCGAATTCGTGTTTTCAGGGTGGAAAGCTAACCCTGTTGAATTCGATTCGGTTTTTAATCGAAGCCGGCATACTTTTTCTTATGGTAGTCCGGATATAGTTCCGATTTTCTGCGCTGCATTGCCTCACACCACCTGGAATAGTTACCCTCATGAATTTGAAGACTTTGCTACTGGTTTGATTTCAAACTTTCATCACATTGTTTCAGTTACAACTTGTTATCTCTGTTTTCGTTTTCAATTTACTGGATTGTTTTCAATCTTTCAGCACATTGCTACTAGTGAAGTTTAAATATTTGTAATTGTGTATGATGCTTTCTTTTATCAATTTGTATGTGTTAATGCAGATGCTTCCTTTCTGGATGAGTGGTCTTTCGATCAATTTCAGAGCCTTCTGAATCGGTCCAAAGAAGACCAGAAGTTGAAGGAGTTACTCTTACAGGATAATCTTGTTGTGTTTTTGCACTTACTTGGCTGTGATTCAAATGGTCATGCGCATAGGCCCTTTTCGTCCATATATCTCAATAATGTTGCGGTTGTTGACAGTATAGCTGAAAGGGTTTATAATCTTCTTGAAGACTATTACAAGGACAATCGTACTGCATACGTATTTACCGCTGATCATGGAATGCATGATAAAGGTTGGAATTAATTCGTTCACTTATATAGAAATTTTTTGCTCTTCTTTTCTCACTGATTTGTTATAAGTTTTTATCTTCATCATAAATTCCCCTTGTAACAGTTCTTACGTGTTATAATTTTACTGATAGGCAGCCATGGAGATGGACATCCTTCAAACACTGATACTCCCCTAGTTGTTTGGGGGGCAGGTGTTAAACATCCCAAGCCAGTCTCCAACCATTCTGATTGTAGTTTTCGTTTTGTTGATGATCATATGCATGATGCGCCAACACCTAAAGAATGGGGCCTTCATGGCGTTGAAAGGGTGGATGTTAATCAAGCTGATATTGCACCTCTCATGGTTGTACAGTTTTCTTTCCCGACTTTTTTTCCCTTTAAACTAATCACTCTTATTTGCTGATTGAGTTTTCTGGCAGTCAACTCTTCTCGGTTTGCCTGGTCCTGTAAACTCAGTTGGAAGTTTACCTCTTGATTACATAGACATGACAAAGGTATGGTCAACCAGTTTGATTGACGACTTTCGTTGTAAAGGATGTAAAATGTTATCACTTTTATCTTTGCCTGCATGTGCATATTTTATTCGATGAGTTTTCTGGTTAATTGGTAGACAGCTGAATTTTCTCTTTTTGTTTAATTTTCCAGGAAGATGAAGTTGAAGCTGTGGTTGCGAACTCAAAGCAAATTCTCAACCAGTTTCTTAGGAAGTCACGTATCCTTTTGTTATCTGATTATATATGTATACACACACATATATTTATGCGCTATAGATAACAACAAGGCATCACCTCCTTTAATCATAACATATCCAATTCGTTTAATGAAATAGCATATTAAGGTTAAAACTGTTGTTATATCTGACTCTACTGGAGTTTTGAGGAGCAAAAGGAGATAGACACTTCCTTTTTATTGATCTTGGATTTCTTGACAAAATTAGAAACAAAGGAGGCAAATTCATTATATTTTAAGCCTTTCAAACCACTGGCCGATTATTCCTCCCTATTGGATCAGATTGAGGATCTAATATCTAATAGAGACTATGAAGCTGCGAAGAAGCTGTCTGAAGATCTCAGGGATTTGGCTTTGAAAGGACTTCACTATTTCCAAACTTACGATTGGCTGATGCTCATGACAGTAATAATTCTTGGGTATATCGGTTGGATGACCTATATTCTTCTCCATGTGTTGCAATCTTATACTTCATTGGCAGGGTATATGTTTAGAATGGAGCAAGCAGATCACCGGACAGATAATACCAGAAAAGTAATGTTTGTGTAAGCTTGACCTCTTGTAAGCTTTGATAGTGATTTCTAAATTGAAGGACGGAATTCTCCAAAAACCTATGTTTTTTGTTAAAAAAAAAAAAAAAAGAAACTAAAAGATGTTTGTGAATATATTATATATGAAATTCGAACATCTAGAAGTGTTAATATTCACCCTGCAATGTAACCCATAAATCTCATTATTTTCTGTAGGTACAACTTTGTGGATGCCTTTTTCTGGGACTACTTAGTATAGTACTGTTTATGGAGCGTTCTCCTCCTCTTTACCACGCATACACGTCAATGACAGTATTTCTGTGGACACAAATATTTAGTGAATATCGGTTCATCAAAGCATTATGGAAAGATTTATATGGAAGAAGAATCAATTACTTTGTGAAAATTCTAGCCACTGGTGCTTTCTCAGTATTCATTCTTGAATTCCTGGTATTGAATCAGAACTGTAATTTTTCACACTGCAAGCCATGGGATTATTGTACTCTACAATCCTGAACAGCGTCTTTTGGTGTTTGCTGCAGGTTAATAGCTTTACTGAGAGGAAGCTATACACTTGGTGTTTCCTAGTTTCCGGAGTCATATCCTTTCTCTATCTCTTAAAATCGATTCCATGGAGATCTGGCATACCAATCTTTGTTTGTGCTGCATGTTGGTTCTTGTCTGTATTTACTTTGATGCCAGCAGAAATTCCTGATAATAATCGTCTAGTGTAAGTCATCTTAATTCCTGAATGTTTCTTTCTGGTGTGTGCGTGTGTTGGGGCGGGGGTTAATTCTTCAAACAGTTATACTTCATTGTAAATGTAAGGAACTTCAGAATTGTTAGCACAATCTCTAATTCAACCAATACCTTTATTGTGCTCACATCTTTTTATGGGAAGGCTGGGCTTTGTTGAGATTTCCTTCTTTCTAGGAGGGTAAACCTGATATGTGTTCAAAGCACAAACCCAGCACCTGCCAATATTACTATTTGCAAGAATTCAAATCAGCCTTGATAATTGTGTTTGTTATGTTTGTGTAAAATTAAGAAATGAATTGAATGCACATTTGATTAATCAATAAAGATTAAGCTAATTATGAAGCTTTTGTGACGAATCATGTTTGCAGGATTTGGAGTGGAGTTATGATTATTATGATCGGAGTAGCTGCCAGACTGCTAGATCTGCGCACTGAAGGAAAGTATTGGCTAAGTATCTGTAATCATGACAATAAGAAACCTAAATTTCCCATGCTCTTCCAGTTACAGGTGCTTAACCTATCTCTGTCCTTGGTTGGTTTGGAAAGAATATAAAGTAACTTAACAAGTCTGGAGATAAATTTTAGATTTTTGGACCTTTGTGATTTAGGCTCTTTTGGTTGGATTGTCATCCATAATGGTGTCGATATCAACCTCTCATAGAACAGAGAAGCAGGAACTACTCGCTGTGCACCAGATCATAAATTGGTCCATCGCTGGTATGCGTTTTAACTCTTCCCTATTAGGTTAATATTTATACTTCTATTTGGGCCCTTTTACATATCCGGCTTGTAAGTTATTTTCTCTTTATAATCAGTATGTCAGTTGACAGGTATTTAATGCCTGAAAAGTTTATAACTGCAAATTACATGTCTATTTATATTGATCTTTATTTTGTCGGGTCATAGGTTTCTCGATGATACTTCCATTATTTTCAGCAAATGGTCTCTTGTCCCGGCTTACTTCCATATTTCTCGGTTTTGCTCCCACATTTCTTCTATTATCTATCGGGTACAGTCCATTCATATGATGACTTTTATAGTTGCCTTCATTTAGCAGTTTTTTTTAATATGCATAATGTTAGGATGATTTTTTTGATCTTTTCCTTCATTCTCAAAACATATGCAGATATGAAGCTGTTTTCTACGGTGCTCTCTCCCTTGTACTCATCTCTTGGATACTAGTTGAAAACACACTTATTTACTCAAGCAAGGTGAAAAGGTTGTCAAGTTCCTTTAGCGATATGGAGGATAATGTCATACTTGATGGTAGATACTTACAGCTGTCTGACGTGAGAATTCCGTTAATCTTTGTAAGTCCTTTCTCTTTTCTTTTTGGAAAATATTTATCTGATTGTTGGAGAAATTTAATGATATACATTGCCCAGTCTTTTTGATAATTTAACTGCTCATCATGGTACTCTCGGGTGTTTTTTGTGGTTTTAGATGGTTTTATTCAACGTTGCTTTCTTTGGAACGGGAAACTTTGCAAGTATTGCAAGTTTTGAGATTTCATCAGTGTATCGGTTCATTACTGTCTTCAGTGTAAGTGAAGGTTGAACTTTCCTGAGTATTTATCAGATTAGTCGCAACTACTTACCTGATATTATTTGCTTCTAATTGCAGCCATTTCTCATGGCCGCCTTACTTATCTTCAAGTTATTCATTCCATTCCTGCTAGTCATGTAAGTACAGTTACAATTTTGTGTGTGATGCGTGGTTGCAAGCTGTTGAAACGTCCTTCTTTTAAGCCATAAGAAATTGTAAGCAACTGGGTTCTCATATAATTTGTGTTCAACCGACTTGCAGATGTGTATTCAGTGCAATAACAAAGCTAAACCGACTTCCACGGTTGGCATGCTATTTTCTCGTTATACTATTTTCAGACGTAATGACCATGCATTTTTTCTTCCTGGTAAGTTACTATACTCTTCAGATTTTGCACCTGTCTCTTGCAACAATACGAGAGTACCCAATAAAGTAACCACACCATACATACTACACGTGCATGGACGAATGCTTCTTATCACACAGCATCAGAACAATCGTTTCTAGCAAAACCTACTGACAGTTTTTATTGTTATTAGGTCCGGAATACAGGAAGCTGGATGGAAATTGGTAACAGCATCAGCCACTTCGGAATCATGAGTGCTCAGGTTGTCTTTGTGCTTTTGCTCTTTGCTCTCACGAACATATACACGAAAGATATCGACATTGGTTCAGTGGACCGCTCCTCTCGGAAAGCAATGTAGGTCGTGTTAAATTGGGACTTTGGGCATCAAAATAAGTCACCAGTGTTCAGGAAAAGCGAGCATTAACGCTGCCAAGGCACACCTCTTGCGGTCTTCTGCATTTTTTTGCCCTTTATTCCTACAACTGCTGATTGCTTGTACAAAGTTCGACTGAAATTTAATGGGAGTCAGAGCAATGGGATTTTCCAAGTGTTCCCCAAAGATGGCACGGAAAATTTTTAGGTGTAGTACACCAAAAAAATTTGGTGTACCCTCACTCATTAGAATTTTTTTGGTGTACAAAAAGTGAGGGTGCACCAAATTTTTTTGGTGTACCCTCACCATTATGAGTGAGGGTACACCAAATTTTTTTGGTGTACCGGGTACACCGAAAAATTGCTCAGATGGCACAACGTTCGATTGAAATTTTGGCACTCTTCTCACATGTCTTGATTAGTTGATACGATTTAGCCAGTTATCCTATTTAGATGTTCATTGATCAATTTTGAAACTAAATTTAACAAGTACAAACTCCTTTTTTGGCTGTCTGAAATATTTGATCGATCATAGATTAAATGTTACTATCTTCCATCTTGAAACAATAAAAGTCGGTCCTCTTGGAAGAAATTCTTGGCTGCGAACGATCAAACCTCATGGCTGTCTAAGAGCCATCTTTAATCGGAGTCCCATCACTAATTTTGAAGACTCATTTACGAACTTAAAGGGAATATATTTGTTCCTAAAAGAAAATTAGTTCCAACAGAAGTGTCTTTATAATATAATCTTTAAATTTAGGGACTACAAGTTAAAAAATCATTGTTAATTTCACAGCGGTTGATCTAAATTGTAAAAAAAAAAAACAAAATAACCCAAAAATACTTTCGTAACTCTTGTTTTCTCATCAACAGATGAGAAAAGTAACGGCATCTGCCCCATTGGAAGCTGGTATTCTAGAATCCCATCACGTGCTGGGAACTTCACCTAAAAAAGTTGGGATTCCAACATAAAACCAAGGATAATGCTATCGACATACACATCCCTACGCAATCCTTAATTGTAAGGTAATTTTTGGGGTCTTCGGGCAGTCCCCTATATTGGAGATGCTCTAATTGCACACACAAAACACCCATTCTTGCCGATGGTCCCACCCTGCGCCCCTTGCGCGCGTGCGCGCGTCCGAACTCAAGGATTACCCCTTGTAGAAGCAAAGAAAAGAAAAAGACGACCATATTGTATTGCTGGGAGGTGAACTCAGAAAAAGACGACCATCGGTCAACGGCCATACCCGAGCCCTCATATTCACTCGTTAGATTCCTTTGTAAATTTCTTTGCATCCTTCCTCGAATGTTCAGTAGTTAAACTCAGTAATGTATTAACCTGCACCGGAATGTTCAGTAGTTAAACTCAGTAATGCAAGTGGGAATAATCTACCTGAATTTTAACACGTAAACGTACAAAAGAAGCCGAGGAAAAGCATCGATACAAAGGTCTAGGGCCCTCCCTTTTCCTCCGAGAAGCTTTCAGGAACAAGCTGCGTTGACGACGACCTACACTTTGCTGTGCATTTCGACTTGGTGAGAAGTTTCGTCGTGGGGCCTTTTGAATGGTGGGAGAAAGAAGTCCATAATATTAATAATAACGATAGGATTAATTATTCTATAAAAGCAGAGACAGGACCATTCTGGTATCCAGTTTTCTCCATCTACCGTGTGTTTGAAGCAGATCAAAAGCTTGAAGATGAACGACCAGTAAGTAAACTTCGACTTCAAACTCCTCCGATCCTTGTTTTTCTTTGAATCCTTTGCCAAGATTCTTCTTGTGTTATCTTGATTAAGCGGAAAATGGTCTGGAATTGCTAAAAGTGTGTTTTTTCAACAATCAAAAGTTCTTATGGTTGAATCTGGCAAAAAAAAAAAACACTTGCAAAACGCTTTTAGATAGACGGTATAAGCTCTTTTCGGAGAAGCATGTGCTATGTCCGCCTTCTACAAGCACTTCTATATTTTCAAGTGCTTTTTCGAAGAGCACTTGAGTATTTAATAAACATTGCTATATGTTCATGGTAAAAGATAAGTGCTTTTGAGTAAAGTGAATCTTACGAAATACAACAGCTTAATAATCGTCCTTATAGTTTACCAAAGTGCAATTTCAATCTTACAAATATTTTGCTAAGTGGCTACGTTAGAAATAGGTAGTATTATCCACGCACTTATTTTTACTTGTCATGCACCTCTTAATTTTTGGATTGTCAGATCAAATGAAGTGAGGAAGACCCATGAACAATAATTAACAAGGGTGTGTGAGAGGTGAAAATGGGTTGGGGAAGAACACTTTGCTAGAAATATGACGAAATGTCTTTAGAAAACTAGCTTGTTTGAAATATTTTTTAAACCAATTCTTAGTAAAAATGTAAGTAAAGTTTGGAAAAGCACTTGCAGTGCTTCCTTGTAAAAAGCACATAATTAGTGTTTTTTGAAGAAAGCACTTCAAATACTTCTTGTAAGTGGTTTTGGAATCTAAAACTATTTTCTTTAAAAACGCTTTCAATTATTTTAAAAGCAATTCCAAACTACATGTAATTAAAAATACTTTTGGTGGTTAGACTGATATTTTTAGCTATTTCAACATAAGTTTCAAGCATGTTTGTTATTATAGTTGGATGCTATTTGCTTACACCCTCCATTTAACTTTGCTTCAAATTTTTGTTGGTGATGACAGAATTAGCAGTGCTGGGCTTGAACTAGCAAATGTGCTGGTGACTTCTCCTCCCCTGCACCAGTCATGGGACGCGGTTCAGAAGCAAAAGCTCCAGACAGCTGCTGATCCGAATGCAAAAATGGCCTTATACATTAGTGAAACCAAGCACTCAAACACCATCATCATATCTTTTCTTACTTCACCCGTCACGCTTCACGATCAACAGCCGATGGTTTCGTCGTTGACTCTCAAGGACAAAGGTTTTTCTCTCTTTGAGTTTTTGTGCAGCAAAAACGCCCCAAGTTTCTCTGTCAATGAATTGGCAATCGAATTCTTCAAATTTAACCACAAAAACCTCGATAATTTGCGGAAAGAGGTGCGTATTATTGTCTCTCTGATAACTGATAATGTTTAACGGCTTTGACGACTCTTAATGTTAGTGAGAAACAGTTAAAAATCATATTTATATTGCTAGATTACTTTTCACTTAATTAGTTTGGCTTCTTTGACAAACTGTTAATGTTCACGAAAAACGCTTACAAATCCCTCATTTATAGAGTTATGAGAGCCGGATATATTAACAATGGAGTCCTTTCTTTGTTTGTTTCAAAACCGAGTTTAAGTGTGTTTTTTTATTTATTTATTTATTTTTTTTAACTATGAATGTAGTTTGAGGAACTTAATTGTAAAGACGTCTCCGAATTGATTATATGTTCAGTAATTGACTAACTTTTATGTAATATTTCAGCTGGTAGAAAGCAGCAAATCCTCACGGATAGTTATCACTGGACATTCTTTTGGAGGTGCTGTGGCTACCCTTTTCACCTTATGGCTGCTACAAAGCCTTGACTTGTCGAAAGCGAAACGCCCACTTTGCATCACTTTCGGTTCACCCTTGATCGGTGACCAACAACTCCGAAAATGTGTGTTGGAATTCTCAACATGGAGTTCTTGCTTCTTGAATGTAGCCTCCATCAATGATCCTGTACCTAAAATCTTCCTAACTTCGCAAGGGAGTGGTTATAAGCCTTTCGGAACATTCCTACTGTGCTCCTCTTCGGGTGGTTCTTGCCTTGAGGACGCTGATGCCATTTTGCAACTATTGGTGGAAACCAGCTCTCAATGTGTTCAAAATCCAGCTCCGAATTCAGGGACTCAGTTCTTTGAATACGGAAAGATTTTGAATGATCTCAAGACTAAGGCATTGTTTAGAGATGTCTTTGAGTTGGTTGAAGAGGATAGAGTTCCACTTAAAGCTGGAATTAAAACACAGTTGGCAGCAATATTAGGAGTTCTCAGCTCACAGGTATCAAACTTTCAACAGAAATATCTGATTTGATGATGATTTAGGGAAATGGTTTCCGCACAAACCTGTTTATTTCCATCTCTTGATTCTTCTTTGATTTATTTAATCCAAAGACTAGAAATAAACACGGGTGTGCAATGGGAGAATATGAGTCTGCGGAAATTACCTCCCATGTTTACTTCTAGCTACTAACTTTTCTCTCAACTCCTTTTGTAAAAGTCACTGCAGCAGCAAGAACCCAACATAGAATTCGAAAGTCTGATGAAAAAGATGGTCAATCACGAACGTAAACTAGTGAACCAGAAGACGAAGGTTTATAGTTCTTCCTTGAAATTGAATGAGATTAAAATGTACATGGCCTACATGGAATGGTACAAGAAGGAGTCCAAAGGCATGGGAATTGGATACTATGACAAGTACAGAAACAAGTGTTTCCCGAGTGACATTAAGGCCGAAGAGTACAAGAAGAAGCTCTCAATTTATTGGGATGACACGGTTACAGAAGCTGAGAGCAAGCCCCAGAAAGAAGGAGCCGCAATGCGTATCCGTTTTCTTTATGCTGGAACGAATTACAGAAGGATGATCGAACCGCTTCACATCACTGAGTACTACAAGGAAGGTAGAAAAAATTACAAAGAGGAAAGGCCTCGACATTTCGTTCTTTTGGAGCAATGGTTCAATGAAGAGGAGAAAAAGAAGAAGGAAAAGAGAGAGAGGGAAGAAAGGGAGAACCCGCAACTGCGCAGCGCAAGCAAGTCCAACTCAAAAGCGAAAAGTGTGGCTACTAGTCTGAACGATGATTCTTGTTTTTGGGTGCACGTCGAGGAAGCCCTTATCTTGTGCGACGAACTAGCAAGTAATCCAGATGCCAAGCTAAAGCTGATCGAATTTGAGCGTTACGTGCTGGATACGCTCGAGAATTTTGCAGTGACACCTGATATTTTCTTGGCGCAGAGCAGCTTCATGCGATGGTGGAACAAGTATGAAGAGATTGTGGGAAGCAGCTACTCCTCAGAACTCACAGATGTCATGAGGCATTGCACTTATCTCAAGTATGCGAATGGGGTCTCGGTTCTTACTGGTCTATAAGCCAAGATAATAAAGTTTTAAGCAAGCAATTAAATCAGACAAAGCAAGATTAGTTTTGCTGTATCGCTCATGATCTTCACAGAGAGACGGGCAGTACTTGCAGGACTTGTTGGTGCTACTACGTTTGAATATTTTTGTTTGTGGTTTCTTTTTGTATTGGGCTCTAGCATCCAGCTCTCTTGTAAGAAAAATAATGTGTGGGGGTATTGTTTCAATTACGTTGTAATTTCCACTTCATTTGATTTTACTTAGTGTGAGTGCTACCTAATCAGTATTTATAATAAATTGAGATTTACGTTCGTCGTAGTTTGCGTTGTCTTAATCTTCATATCAACTTATAAAGTACAAAAGCTTAATCTAGTAAATACATATTTTAGCTAAGTGACTAAGTGTGGAACTGGGATTCAAAGCTAAAGTAGAAATACTTACGTATCCCATAGTGTATACCTTCTGAAGCTTTTTCACATAGCACGCAACGTGTGATTAAGGAACAAAATGGTATACACCTCGAGATAGGTAAGTCCATCTCCTAGTAAATTAGCTTGATGTAATGTAGTCAGGTGATGCATAAGAAACGAAGAAAGGAGTGTACAGCCTAGGACACAGTATGTATATATTTTACAACTACATGTATGTATGCTCTGGGTGAGGCATGCCCTTAGGGGAGGGATCTCCATTTTTTTCAAAAAATAGGAATTAGTTGTGAGACTCACTCAACATCGAACTTCAACGATCCGAATCGTCTATTTTGTAAATTTTAATTTATAGATCATTCTTGCAAAAATTCAAGTTCGAAACTATTTACCAATTTAATTATCATGATAAAATTTCAATATTTCATTACAACAAAGCATTTGTCAATTTCTTTACAATTCGAGTCGTTAAAATTTGATATAGTGTCCTTTCCTTAAAATAAGGTAGTGATTTAGATAGACACTTTCAATTTGCCATGCAAATATTAGGAGAGTAGAGTAGAGTGTAGACATGAGAAGAAAACCCAGCTTAGATATCGGACCCACATGCAAATGCAGTTGTCATCAATCTCAACAATTTTCAACAAACCCTTTTGTTTTGGTTCAAACAGTTTCCCACTTTCGTTTCTTCCGGTCCTACTGCAATTGTCCTTTCGTGCTTTCTGCTCGGAGGGCAAGGAGCAGTTTTTACTCTTTACTTTATAAGTTTAACTGCCCATTAAAAAATTATTTTTTTGAAAACTAAAGTTGGTTTCAGAATTTTCTTTTCAATTTTTGGCTTTCAAACGAATCTTATGATGTTTATACAGGCAAAATACATTAACGTGTGCATGAACAAAGAGGAGCACGTCTAAACCGAGAAAAACTCTAAATTTTTGTATGTGATTCAATATCCTAATGAATGAAGTGTTAGGTTTCCATCTATGCTTCCCGGGTTCGAAATCCTCCCATTTTTTAAATTATTGTAATAATTTGAACATCCCCTAATAATATGGTACGAATTTATCGCTATCGTAATATTTCAATCAAACAAAACAATGACATATGTACATTTTTCAATACGTGACATTGTACAGTTAAATTGATCAAGGTGCTATGTGGAAGAGGATCATCTCCGAATCCATTTTGTGGGAATCATAGGGATTCCCACATCATAGTCGTTCATCGTACATCGTGCGGTTAGTTTTCGTTAGGTACTATTTATGTTTAATTTTAAATAAAAAAAATCAAATAATTTCTAACCGCACACGATGAATGACTAAGATGTGAGGATCTTTAGGATCCGTATATAATCCAAATCCCTACTACGTGACGATAAAACCGTTCTATATAAATTGCTCTTTAAAATTAACTTGACATCGTCCTTTTTTAAGTCGGGTGCAACACACAATTAGCCCCTGGATTCGAAAATACAACTGGATCACCGTCATTTATACGATTCAATGGAACGCTAGTCCAAATTGGAGTGGGGCCCATTTCCTTTCCAATAAAACAACCATGTTGATGTTTGATTGTTGGATTGGCGACACTGATGAGCTTTCAGCGCGCAGTGTAGCTTTAATGTTGCATGATCCATCACGCGACGGACAATATACACGCCAGATACAACGTTGCAACTTTTAACCTTTCTCCCCAGTATCCACCTAATTATCTCAACCTCCATTTTATGACAATTTAATATCTACAATCTTTTGCTGATAGTTAGGGGGTTTTCTTAACTAAGCTGTCTGTGTGTAATACCCTGTATTTTAAAAAAAAAATGGTTATATATACATATGTATGTATGTGCGAAGTTATTTTTATGTAATAATTTTATTGGATTCTTTATATACGCTATGAGAACAAAAAAAAAACTCGTATTTTTAGCATGTAAGTTAGTAGAGATTCTTTCACTACAAGAATATATCTAAGCCTAGCTAGTACTTTTAAACTCAAATTTCTCCAACTAAAGAGGTTTCTAGTGTTTGCCATCCTCATTGTAGTTTTGTAATTTTGTACATAACTTAAGATTATTTGAATAGTTTTTGGTCGATTCATTTTTCTCCAAATGGTAAGGTGGAAGTTGGTAATTATTATTAGGGTGTGGAGGTGGGAAGTCTATAGCTTATACGTGTGGCTAAGTGTTGAGTTTGGTTTGACATTCTTACCGATTAAGAGTGAGTTGGCAAGTTGAGTTAATGTAGTGTGATGATTCATTCCCCAAGTTTGGAGAGGTGTGAGTCTATATAGGGTCATAGGCTATGTACGTGTATCTATTAGCGTGCAGGTGGCATTGCGTTGTGACTTATAGAGGTGCTTACTCACTGGCCTACTGAAGGTTCAATCATTTGATTATATTCATCCTGTTGAAACTTACTCTTTGATCAAACCAAACCAATAACAGGAAAACATGAACAACGGAAGCACACCTTTTGATTGAATAAAGGAATACAAGAAAACTCACAGATACAAATAGTTTTCTTGTCACATAAGTCTCTCACACACTATATCCACACTTTTGTACCCTAACGTTAAGGACCCTTTTATACTAACTCAAAAACCTAATCCTAAACTGAGTTGGAATCCTAAACCTATCTGAAACTTGCGTCCAAGTTTCCCATACCTATTACAATTAGAACTCCCACACCAGTTAGGAACCCTTCTCGGATTCTATACCAACTTCTAACAAACTCCACCTTGGTAAGAACTCCGCCTCGAGACTTCTTCTGCTTCCATCGCTCCACCATTTTCAAGTATCAAACCTGTCTTACATGCACCAAACCCAGACAATGACTGAATTTTGATGCACCAACCACCTTTGTTAACATATCTGCAGGATTATCAGCTGAAGCAATTTTCTTTACAAGAATCTCGCCTTCAGCTATAATCTCCCGAACAAAATGATATCTTACATCTATATGTTTGGTTCTTGCATGATGCACTTGATACTTCGCCAAGTAAATAGCACTTTGACTATCACAATGCACATCTATCTTGCGCTGTTTAACTCCCAAATCTGCTATTAATCCCAGTGTCCAAATAGCTTCCTTAATTGCTTCTGCCATTGCCATATATTCAGCTTCTGTAGTTGATAAAGCAACAGTTGGTTGTAGAATTGATCTCCAACATATAGGACCATTCGCCATGGTAAACACATATCCTGTGGTAGATCTTCTTTTGTCTAAGTCACTAGCAAAATCAGAATCTACATATCCAATAGAGAACTTCTCGATTCCTTTATCATTCCGCTCAAAACAAATTCCCGTGCTCCTTGTTCCATGCAAATATCGCAGTATCCATCGAGCAGCTTCCCAATGCATTTTTCCAGGATTATGCATAAATCTACTTACTAATCCAACTGCATGAGCAATATCAGGTCGAGTACACACCATGGCATACATCAACCCTCCAACCAAACTAGAATAAGGAATGTCCTTCATCTTAGTCCTTTCTTCATCAGACTTAGGGCATAACTGCGTGCTCATCTTGAAGTGAGAGGCCAGAGGTGTACTTACAGGTTTGGTTTCATCACGGATGCCAAACTTGTGTAGCAATTTTTCCACATACTGTTTCTGTGATAAACACACCAGCCCTTTCTTTCTATCCCGTGTGATTTCCATCCCCAAAATTTTCTTTGCTTCGCCAAGGTCTTTCATCTCAAACTCATTTTGCATCTGAGTTTTGAGTTTTGAGATTTCTGTTTGATCACTAGAGGCAATGAGCATATCATCTACATAAATCAGTAAATATACATATGTACCTTCCCTTGTTTTCTTGTGATATACACAGTGATCGTATTGGCTCCTAGTGTAGCCAAAATCCTTCATAACCTTGTCGAACCTCAAGTACCATTGCCTCGGTGATTGCTTCAAACCATATAGAGATTTGTTGAGCTTGCATACTAGATTCTCCTTTCCTTTCTCTTCATATCCTTCTGGTTGACATATGTAAATTTCTTCAGACAAATTTCCATGCAGAAACGCAGTTTTTACGTCCAATTGTACTAATTCGAGATCGAACTGTGCCACCAGTGCTAGGAGGATTCGAATGGATGAATGTTTCACCACGGGAGAGAAGATTTCATTGTAATCTATTCCCTCTTTCTGAGCGTAGCCTTTTGCTACTAATCTGGCTTTAAACCTTACTGAACTTGCATTATTTATTCCATCTTTCTTTGCATACACCCATTTGCATCCAATGGCCTTTCTTCCCTTAGGTAGCTCCACCAGATCCCAAGTTTTGTTCTTCTTTAGTGACAACATCTCATCATCTCATCATCCATAGCTTCATGCCAATTTTTAGCTTCTTTACTCCTTGATGCTTCTGTGAAATCTGTAGGGATGTCTACTTCGATTACTGGCAATGCGTAGGCTATACAGGAGACGCAATCTTTGAATTTAGCAGGAAGCCCAACCTCTCTTTTTCCTTTTCTCTTGGCGATACAATCTTCTTGATCTGGTACATCATTAATCATACTGTCATCTTCTTGCTTTTCTTCTTGATCGACACTGATTTGACCCTCATTGTCGTGTTTGTCTTCATCTCTTGAATGTTCAGTTTGTTCTTTTGCTAGCTCCACCTCTTGCACAATCTTTCGATCTTCTCTTAGTTGCATATGGGTTTCATTAAACGTCACATTTCTGCTTATTACAACCTTCTTGAGTTCTGTACTCCACAATCTGAATCCCTTGACGCCACTGTTAAACCCTAGAAAGATAGCCTTCCTTGCTCTCGGGTCTAATTTATTTTCTTTCACATGGTAATACGCATCACACCCGAATACCCTTAGTCTGTCATAATCTTGAGCAATTTGTCCTGACCATACTTCCATTGGAGTCTTTCCGTTTAAGGCTGAAGAAGGAAGACGATTTAGAATGTGACATGCATAACTCAATGCTTCTGCCCAAAAACGTTTATGCAGTTTTGCTTGTGACAGCATACATCTGACCTTTTCTAACAGTGTTCGATTCAACCGTTCTGCAATTCCATTCTGCTGAGGAGTTTCTCTAACACTGAAATGTCGTGTTATACCTTCCTTTTTGCAGGTTTCAAAGAAGGGATCAGACGTATACTCTCCCCCATTATCACTTCTTAAGACTTTCAATTTTTTTCCAGTCTTCATTTCGACTGTGTTTTTCCATTCTAAGAAAATATCCAGCACCTCATGTTTGTGCTTCATCATATAAATCCATGCTCTTCGTGAATAATCATCAATGAAGGATACGAACCATCTCTTTCCTCCTAGGGATTCATTCTTCGCAGGCCCCCAGACATCTGAGTGTACATAATCTAGGATTCCCTCCGTTTGATGTATTGCCGTGCCAAAACTTACTTTGGTTTGTTTGCCAAGGATGCAATGTTCACAAAAATCGATCTTCCCACTTTTGGCTCCCTCTAGGACCCCTTGTTTAATCAATCCGTGCAATGCCTTGTTTCCCACGTGCCCTAGCCTCATATGCCATAGACAAGATGTATCAGATTGATCACTTGCTGCTACCATAGCCATCAGAGATTCAATAGTGGTGCCTTCTAACAAATAAAGCAAACCCCTTCTTGGCGCTTTCATTATCACCAATGCTCCTCTTGCAACCTTCAATGTTTGTTTTTCTGAGTAGAATTTACAACCTTGATCTTCAAGAGTTCCAAGCGAGATTAAATTCTTCTTAAGATTTGGGACATATCTCACCCCTTGTAGCTCTCGGACTACACCATCATGGTGTCTGATTTTAACACTACCAATTCCTTTCGTTGCACATGGATTATCATCCCCCATATATACCATTCCAGTGAGGGTCTTGAACGAAGAAAACCAATGACGTTGAGAGGTTATATGATGCGTGCATCCAGTATCAAGCACCCAGTGATTCATATAATTTATTCCGTCTGATGCAGTTAGGGCACAGACGAAATCTTCATTGTTAGCCTCGACAATGTTTGCCTCTGAGTCTTCATATTTCTTCTCTTTGTTCTTGGCTTTGATTTTGGGACAATCCTTTTTCCAGTGCCCTTTCTCATGACAGAAGGCGCACTCATCTTTATCGAGAAACTTTCTGTTGCTTGAGGCACCTCTCGAACGAGACTTGCCTTTCTTCTTAGTTGCTGGTTTTCTTTCCTTTGATCTTCCTCTTACCATTAGTGCTTCGGAATTGTTTCTCTCTTGTCTGTCTAAATTGCGGACTTCATGATTCATCACTGCGCTTGAGATTTCATCAAACTTAAGAGTTTCTCTACCATAAATCCATGTCGTAACAAACGACTCGTAAGATTCAGGTAGGGAATTCATCAGAATCAACGCTTTATCTTCATCTTTGATCGTCTCTTCTAGGTTCAGAAGTTCAGCAATCATCTTGTTAAATTCTTCAAGATGGTCAATCATCTTAGTTCCTTCCTTGTACTGAAAACGATACAATTTACTCTTAAGATAAAGTCTGTTTTCTGCACTCTTCTTCAAGTACTTCGATTCCAACGTATCCCATAGTTCTCTAGCTGATGAGATATTCATTACACCATATTTTTGTGCTTTTCCAAGACATAGTCTAATCGTGGAACATGCATGTGCATTCAGCCGCTGCCATTCCTCCTTCTTCATTGTTATAGGCATGTCTTCAAGCACCACCAGTAAACCTTGTTGAATCAGTACATCCTTTACTTCGCACTGCCACATAGCGAAGTTATTTGTCCCAATGAATTTCTCGATCTCAAACCGAGCACTTTGCACCGAAGTCTTGGTTACCTCAGTACCCCTATCATCTCCACTTTCAGTTTTTGTCATCGTTTTGATTTGACCACGCAACCTATGGCTCTGATACCACTTGTTGAAACTTACTCTTTGATCAAACCAAACCAATAACAGGAAAACATGAACAACGGAAGCACACCTTTTGATTGAATAAAGGAATACAAGAAAACTCACAGATACAAATAGTTTTCTTGTCACATAAGTCTCTCACACACTATATCCACACTTTGTACCCTACCGTTAAGGACCCTTTTATACTAACTCAAAAACCTAATCCTAAACTGAGTTGGAATCCTAAACCTATCTGAAACTTGCGTCCAAGTTTCCCATACCTATTACAATTAGAACTCCCACACCAGTTAGGAACCCTTCTCGGATTCTATACCAACTTCTAACACATCCATCATTTCAAATGCTCCAAGGAGATGATATCAGGTGATTTGAGATTGAAGTGCAGACGGGTAGCAGCAGTCTTCATCGGGTTCCGGTATACAAGTGAATGAGAAGTGCCAAGGAAAAAAAGGAGAGGAAGAAAACACCAGCAATAACACTTGATCCAACAAGAAGAAGAGCCATTTCTCCCATTTCAAATTGCTTTCTACCTTTCTTTTACATGTTGTTCAGGACCTTCAGCCATAATCATGTATTGTAAATCCTCCATATATAGTGCAATAGAAATACAAACCCCATCTCAATGGACATACCCGAATTGGTGAACCACTTAAATTCGGTGTGAGATTGTCTTAGTATAAGATTTACTTTCTTAGTGGACGTACATATTTTCTCTCATGCCAAAAGCTGCCAAAAATATACGATCAATACACCCATAGTTACCTTGTGCAAGCAGATTAATCATGCATGAATCAAAGGAGAAAAAAGCTGTTATATGGTCCTTACATGATGTACTAAGCACACCATTTCCAAAATTTATCTCAACCTTCTCGTACCAAACTCCTACAAAACAAGACCATGAAGACCCTATCATCATAAACTCCTTGCGCAACACAAGTTTCCCGTCATCATGCCACACCAAAATAGTCTACACAGTTCTTCATCTTCTGATCGGTATTCGAACGCCACCACTAAGCAGCAACAACAACTGCTACGCTTGGCCAGTCACACACTCACCAACTGCAGCCATGACGGACGAGACGATGGATGACGTCGTGGCTATGCTCTCATGAGAGTCACTCCATGTGACTCATCCATCCCCGCCAACTATCACCACCCGTGGTTATGATTTTTGACAGATTGAGATGATGAGAAAGAGATGAGGTGTTTTATGATGAGTGAAAAGAGTTGTGAGAGGAAATGAAAGAAAGGAAAAGAATGGGAAGCAACAGTTGAGTGAAAAGAGAGAGAGAGAGAGAGAGAGAGAGTAAGGAAGAGAGGTTGGGTTGTAGCAAGTGAGAGTACCAATTTAAAAGAAAGATGGCAGAGATAGTTCTTTGGGAGAAATCCTAGGGAAAATTGTAAGAAAAGATTAATGTTGGGTTGATGTGAAAAAATAAAAGATGAGTGGGATGGAAGAATAGAGTGGTTGGATCAACTCGAAGAAAACATAAAAGGAATCTGACGGTGTACGTACTAAAATTAGAGAAAAATAAGTGAATTTGGAAAGATGAGGTTGAAGGGGGAAATTGAGTCACGATTTCATGCCTTGTTCTTTGGATACATGTATACATTTTACTCTTACTATTTTGTTCATGTTTACAGAGGCAAACCAATAGCAGGTGCTGGCAAAATGAAAGTGAAAAGATTATGGTAGTTCTATAAAGTGGTAAATGATCAATATTTTAAATGATATTATCAAACATTATTACATTGGTTACTAAGTAGTTTGATCTATGCTCATATTTATATATGGTGAGTAAGTGATTATTAATCTTTATGTGCCGTACATATACATATCCATTGCAAAGCAAGAAAAAGAGTTGTGTTGAGTTTGTAAAGTGTTTGCGTTGTGAAGATATTCAAGGGCTGAAGTTTACCTTGAATATAAAATAATGAACCTTGTATATGTCAGGCGTAGGGTGCAGGGCTTGAGTATACAAATTGGTTGATTATAAAAATAATGAAATCTTGTATATGTCAGACTTAGGGTGCAGGGCTTGAATATACATTTGGGCATTGGGGAAAGTGCCTGTATAATAAAGTGGAAACTGAGAGTTTAATTACAAAAATTGGGTTTAAGGGATGAACGGGTGTTAACTCATATTCTAACGTACTCGGAGCCAAGTGGTATAAGCATGGTATGGGACGTGCATGCTTGGGTGCCTTAGGTATGTGTTGACATGATTAAAAGGGAGTGAGTACATTCATGCATCTCATTGCATACATTTTCTGTATTTTCAAGAGCTACTCATTTCAATTATTATTTTTGTTGGTACTTTTGTTATGAATTAATTTTGTATACTAATATTTTATTTCCGCTACGTATTCAATAAATTATATGTAGTAAACTCAAGCGTTTAGTAGGAAAAAGTTGTTAACTAGTGTTATATGATGTATTGTGTAACCAGCTCCAAATAAATTTACTTTAATTTTTCCACCATATCTTGGTTGTAGAATTTATTTCTATAGCTAAGATATGGCTCACACCCTAGCTAGTGAATAGTCTTTATTCATGGGTCGGGGTGTGACACTGTGACTCTATAATGTGTACAAAACTGTGCAGGATTAACCACAACCATACAATGATGACTGAACTCTGAGAAATATTCCCAAAGTGGACCACACTTAGGTGATTCTGGAGAAATTTGTGTGTGATTGTCACACTGTCAAATAATGTTAATCAAATTTCAAAAAAAAAAAAAAAAAAAAAACAAATGATTTGGTGTTGTTGAACCAGAGCTATACTGGAGGAAGGAAGTCCTCGTTAAGGGAGGAAAAAGTTGATATTGGTGTCACGCTCAACCTTGTCGAGGGGGATGAAGGTGTGGTAGGTTTAATATTCGGAATAACCAAAGAGTGATGTTGTCTACACACCTTCTTTTAAGTCTCACACACTCCTTGTTAATTTATGTCACATGATCATCTTTAATTCATTTGATTCGATGACCAAAAATTGAGAGTTGTGTGTGAAAGGTAAAAAGAGGTTAGCAACACCCTAAACTAGAGGTGGCAAATCAACACGTTGGGTTGTTAATGGTTACTCATTAAGACTCATTTAGTTTGACTTCACCTTACACCATTATCACCATTACAAACCCTACCTGTATATTATGATGATATCAAATTCAACGAGTCTTAACGAGTACTCATTAACAACTCAATGTGTTGATACGAGTACTCATTAACAATCATTAACAACTCAATGTGTTAATCTCCACCTTTACCCTTAACCAAATAATGACGAAAGGTTGACATTTCATATCGTCTTCTTTCATAAGCTTGATAGTCATAAAATAGGAATAAGGATCCTCTCCGGATTCTCTTTGTGAGGATCCCGAGGATCCATGTATTGTGTCCATTCATCGTACATCGTGCAGTCAGAAATCATTTTAAATTTTATTATTTAAAATTGAACACAAACAATATCTGACAAAAACTGACCGCAAGATGTACGATGAACGGACACGATTCACGGATTCCTGGAATCCTCACAAAGAGGATCCGGAATCATAAAATATTATATAGATATGTGTTAGACCAAAAGCGAGGTAATTACACTACGCGGCTATGTGACATTCAAACCAAAAAAATACTCATTACTCTCAAGTTTAAAGAACATTTAGCTACACTCAATCTGTATCGTGACATGGATAATGTTATTCACACCTATATTTACTTGGTTAAGTTTCGGCCATTGATTTTTTTTTCAATTCATTTAATGCGATAACCGAAAACTAAGAAGGGTGCGTGAAAAGTAAAAGTAAGTGTGTGAATAGCACTACCATGTGACAATCCTGAAATTAAACAATTTCACATTGCAATGCATAATTAGTCTTATTTATGCAGTTAGATAACTTTAGGGTTTAGGTGTAATTAATTGAACCCTAACATGAGATGATAATGAATTACTTACCCACTTAACTTGTCAATTATACAACTAATTTAATACTTTACTTAATTACAAGTGACGTCTACAGTACTAGGCTCGGTCAACGTATGATTGACTTTGTACAATGTCACAGTCATAGTGGTATTGAAGGAATCCAGTTTCTCGTCGGATCTTCTTTGTGAGGATTCTGAAGATCTATGAATCATATTCGTTCATCGTATATAGTGCGGTCAGAAATCATTTTAAATATTTTTATTTAAAATTAAATATAAATAGTACCTGAAAAAAACTGATTGTACGATGTACGATGAACGAACACGATTTACATATTTTCAAAATCCTCACCGACAGAATCCAAAGAGAACCCTATTGGGGAAAAGGATCCTCTCCTGAGCTCGGGATGGGGATCTTCCTGACCACGAAATCCGGGTCGTTTAAATTTAATCCAACGACTCCAAACAGGAAGATCATCTAAAAATTATAATAATTGCAACCGTTGAATTAAATTTGAAATGCCCGAATTTCGTGGTTTGGAGGATCTCTATCCTGAGCTCAGAAGAGGATCTTTTTCCCCTATTGGGTATTGAAGGGCAGAAAAGTCGTCCTCACTGATTCCATAAAATAGGGCATTTCCGTCATTCCATGTGCCTTGATCCGAAGTTCAACCCAAAATAATAGGGGAATTTCCGTCATTCCATGTGCCTTGATCCGAAGTTCAACCCAAAATTTAAGTGGGTCGTCCATCACTCTAAGCACGATCCCCGTGATTGACGGTGGCTAGAATCTACATCTACACATTGATTCTTTTTTTTTTTATCGTTATTTTTGTTGAACCGTATGCATCAAAAGGTGCATGTACGGTTTCTAGTCACTCCCCCCCAACTCTATCTCCACCCCCCCCCCCCCGCGGGCGGGTAAATCCATCTCTTCTACTACGAGACCTCACTCTCTATCTCTCTCTCCCTCCTCCTCCGAGCTTCCAAAAAGCTCATTTCTTCCTTCGAGCTACCGCCCGCCAGTTGAAGCAGTTGCAGAAGCAGCAGCAGCAGCAGCAGAGAGAAGCTAAGCATGGCCGCATTCCTCATTGTCCTCCTCACATCTCTACTAGCTCTCACCACTCTCCCCGCCGCCGAATCCCGACTCTACACCAACTATACTACCAAAAATCGTGCCCGAGATTCGCCCAAACCGTCCAAGATGTTAACAGTAGTGCAGAGAAGCACAGAAATGCAGAAAGAGAATAAGAGAGAGAGAGAAAGTAATTGATTACATTGATACTGAATTAATCTTTACAACTATGAGAATACAGTTTATATAGCCATCATGACTAACTTACAACCTAAGCTATTTAACTAACTAATTTTTGGTAACAACTCTAACAACCTTTGGATATTGTCAACATCCCCCCTCAATCTCAACTGGGATTGCCCAGTTTGAGATTGAAGCAGACCATCCAGCAATCAACTTCTTACAATCACAGAAATCAAGAAACACAACCTTCTTCGGCAATCGGCCTTAATGAAGTTGCACACAATAACAACAAACAAAATTTTTCAAGAACGTTACTCCGGCTATCGGCCTTTAAGGAATAACACACAATATCTGAGACAGAACTTTTCACTCCGGCTATCGGCCTTATGGAGGAAACAAAATGCATTCAACACACTCTTGGCAATCGGCCTTTTTCGAGTGCACAAATCTGAACAAATCTGAAGTATACGGCTCACTTGTAGACACTTCCAAGTTGATATGTTGGAAGGAAAATTAGTAATCTAAGACAAAACCTGAGAACTTGAATCTTGAAACCCATAACACACTGTTCTTACTCCGACTCACTTGTAGACACTTCCTTATCCGTTTCTTTCTCTCTCTTTTGGCTAGGCAATGCACAGACATACCCTGCTTCTGGGATCAATCGACTTCCAGTTTGAGATTTTGTGCTCCTTCTCCTTCAACATTTTAACTGGACACGAGTCTGTAGCACTACCATTATCAACAGCAACTCCAGACAATCAAGAAATGCAGATCACCAGACACTGGTTTTACAATTGAACCTTGTCCCTCATATCACCAGATCATCAGAATCGCAGAAACTCCTTCAAAACTTAATCTTGGCAGAAACTATATTTCATCATTCTTCAACTAATGTCAATGACCTTCACAAGTAATCATGTATAAAATCTCACACTTTATCTTCTGCGGCAATTCCACAAACACTATGTATGCATAAAGAAGATGACAGATACACGAAATAACCTGACAGAATCCAAGATCCCACTTTCCAATCAGCAACGCAAAAGAGAAATTCCCAGACGAACAGCAGAAAGAATCACCACCGAATCGAGATTTGCACAGCAGAAAGAAGATGGATCTCGGCACCCTAATCTTTGACGAAGTGAGCTATACAAATTAACATCCAGGACACCGCCAATTAAACCCCTGATTCTTCCTCGCAGACATGTCGATAGAAGTGGGAGCTCGGGCCCATTTCTTGATGCAAGTCAGATGGAAAATTAAGTAGCAACTTGAGCAGGACCAAACATGTGCAGACCTCCTTACCATATCATAACAAATCATACACTCGACAGTGCCCTTCGTCAGCTTATCTTGAATTTCTTCCACAAGTTGGAGCAAATTTATCTGCACTGCTAAACCGAGTGGCTAGATCGGCGCATAGGGCTTTGGAATTGGGCGAGAGGAATCCCTCGGCAGAGAGCTTTAGTTATTGGAGGTAGTGAAGGCGTCAGTGGATAAATCTCCAAATCAGAACAATCAACCAACAATCGCAGAAAAATCAACCCAAGCTCGCGGAAGCACTGAAAATTTAATGGAATTTTTTTTTTTTTTTTTTTTTTTTGAGATGGGCATTTCAGCAAACACTTGAACTACACAAAAAAAATCCGAACTTTCTTCCACACCAGAGAGCAGAGCACTGATCAAATTCGTAGACAAGCAATAACTAACAACTTAGATCGCAATTTCCCATGAAATCTTGG
Organism: Pyrus x bretschneideri; assembly: GCF_019419815.1. Taxonomy (NCBI): domain Eukaryota; kingdom Viridiplantae; phylum Streptophyta; class Magnoliopsida; order Rosales; family Rosaceae; genus Pyrus; species Pyrus x bretschneideri. The sequence continues at coordinate 2,080,614 of NW_025999413.1, forward strand.
GCAACTCCATCAGTAGCAGGAAACCCAGAAATTAAATCCAAAGATACGAGCTTTTCATTCGCAAAATTGGGAATTTCTTGAAGGTCTTCAAGATTGGTCCCAGAGACTTGGCCCAAACTCCAAATATATCACCTTGCTGAATTTTTCATTGACGCGTGGGATCGAATCAGGCAAGAACACATTAGCCAACTGCGTTCAGATCATGCTACGACTCCAAGACCCGTTACGATTTCGAAAACCCAGATATCACTTTATTTCTGAAACCCCATTAACTCTGCATCCCCATTAACTCTGCAACCGTCGCAATTAAGGCCGTCGACCTCGACCAATCCACGACCGATTTCGAGAGCAAGCTACGTGACACCAAGACTCTGTCCGATTTGTATCTGATGACAAATTTTCGGATTTCGCAACACCCTCAACATCTTGTTCTCTGAGGATTCAGCCCATGCTAAGAATCAGATTCAAGAAAACTCGGAAGGAAAGTATTTCTGGCATTCGAAGCAAGAAACGGAGAAAGAACCCAAGAACAATCACAGAAGCACCGAAAATCTAATGGAAATTTGGAAAGAAATTAAGCTATATACAAATGAAAACTAATAGGAAACGAAACCACCAGAATCAATAGCGTGAGCCTGGTGGCTCTGATACCATGTTAACAGTAGTGCAGAGAAGCACAGGAATGCAGAAAGAGAATAAGAGAGAGAGAGAGAGAAAGTAATTGATTACATTGATACTGAATTAATCTTTACAACTATGAGAATACAATTTATATAGCCATCATGACTAACTTACAACCTAAGCTATTTAACTAACTAATTTTTGGTAACAACTCTAACAACCTTTGGATATTGTCAACGCAAGACACCGTCACCAATAAGCAGATCATGAATCCCGCCGCTGCCGCCGCCACTCTCCACCTCTTCTTCCACGACTGCCTCGCCAACAGCTGCGACGCCTCCATCCTCCTTTCCTCCACCCCCTTCAACAAGGCGATGGAGAAGCTCGGCGTGTTAGGGATTGAGACCGGAAGGCGGGGAGAGATTAGGCACAGGTGTCGATATCAACCTTTCATAGAACAGAGAAGCAGGAACTACTCGCTGTGCACCAGATCATAAATTGGTCCATCGCTGGTATGCGTTTTAACTCTTCCCTATTAGGTTAATATTTATACCTCCATTATTTTCAGCAAATGGTCTCTTGTCCCGGCTTGCTTCCATATTTCTCGGTTTTGCTCCCACATTTCTTCTATTATCTATCGGGTACAGTCCATCCATATGCTAACTTTTATAGTTGCCTTCATTTAACGGTTTTTTTTAATATGCATAATGTTAGGATGATTTTTTTTTATCTTTTCCTTCATTCTCAAAACATATGCAGATATGAAGCTGTTTTCTACGGTGCTCTGGCCCTTGTACTCATCTCTTGGATACTAGTTGAAAACACACTTATTTACTCAAGTAAGGTGAAAAGGTCGTCAAGTTCCTTTAGATACTTGACGGTAGATACTTACAGCTGTCTGACGTGAGGATTCCGTTAATCTTTGTAAGTCCTTTCTCTTTTCTTTTTGGAAAATATTTGTCTGATTGTTGGAGAAATTTAATGATATACATTGCCCGGTCTTTTTGATAATTTTACCGCTCATCATGGTACTCTCGGATGTCTTTTGTGGTTTTAGATGGTTTTATTCAACGCTGCTTTCTTTGGAACGGGAAACTTTGCGAGTATTGCAAGTTTTGAGATTTCATCAGTGTGTATCAGTTCATTACTGTCTTCAGTGTAAGTGAAGGTTGAACTTTCCTGAGTATTTATCGGATTAGTCGCTACTACTTACCTGATATTATTTGCTTCTAATTGCAGCCATTTCTCATGGCCGCCTTACTTATCTTCAAGTTATTCATTCCATTCCTGCTAGTCATGTAAATACAATTACAATTTTGTGTGTGATACGTGGTTGCAAGCTGTTGAAACGTCCTTCGAGGGACAGGCCGCGAACAGTGGCTGAGAGCCTGAGCAACCAAGCCCAGCGTGTGCTGGCGATGGAGCCCGAGCAGGCCTGAGGGAAAGGCCTGGCACGAGTTGCCAGCCCGAAGGCAACGTGACGTGGGCTGACGTCAGGGCGACGTCAGCCATAATATAAAATTAATAAAAATATTAAATATTAATAAAAAAAGTAAAATTAAAAAAAAATTGTAAAACCCAGGCTTCGAACTCAACGGCTCTCGTCGGAGTTCGTCGCTAAGGTTGATGAACACCCACAGACAAATGAGATCCAATCCCTTCTCCGCCGCAGCTACCGCTGCACCCCACACCGCCTTCGCCCCCTCTCGATCCACCTTCTTCCACTGGCGCGCCCAGATTGCACGATTTGGGATTTGTTTTTGGGGGAGAGAGAGAGAGAGAGAGAGAAAGAGTTTGGTTAGAGAGCGGGGAAGATCGGGACTGTTGATGGAGGCTGAGGTGGGTGGGATGGTGAAGATGGAGGAAGAGAGGCGGCGGTGGGGTGTTGGGTGCGTTGGAGGGGGGGACACGGGTTGAAAAGAAGGGGTTTGGGCTTTTGGAATGGTGCGTTGGCACCATGTGAAAAAGTAGAAGGAAAAAAATAATAATAATAATAATTATTATTATTATAATAATAAAGGTTTTGGAATGGTGTGCTGCACCATGTGAAAGGAAAAAAAAATTTAATAGAAAATGGTACAACGAAACCGATTAAAAATTTTATTCGAAATTACAAATAAAATTATTTTGTATTATTTTAAAAAAACTAATATTTTATTGCCCATTGTCAGGGCTATTCAAGTGCAATGGTAGAGATGCAAAATGTAATTACTGTTCATTAAGGGCAATTACGGTTCACTAGATGGATTAAATAGTGAATAGCCTGGAGGAGGGTTTCCCACTGTGGAAGTGCTCTTACGGCATGAGAAATTGTAAGCAATTGGGTTCTCATATAATTTTTGTTCGACTCACTTTGCAGATGTGTATTCAGTGCAATAACAAAGCTAAACCGACTTCCACAGTTGGCATGCTATTTTCTCGTTATACTATTTTCAGACGTAATGACCATGCATTTTTTCTTCCTGGTAAGTTACTATACTCTTCAGATTTTGGACTCGTAACTTTCTCTCACCGCACCTGTCTCTTGTAACGATATGAGAGTACCCAATAAAGTAACCACACCATACATACTACACGTGCATGGACGAATGCTTCTTATCACACAGCATCAAAACAATCGTTTCTAGCAAAACCTACTGACAGTTTTTATCGTTATTAGGTCCGGAATACAGGAAGCTGGATGGAAATTGGTAACAGCATCAGCCACTTCGGAATCATGAGTGCTCAGGTTGTCTTTGTGCTTTTGCTCTTTGCTCTCACGAACATATACACGAAAGATATCGACATTGGTTCCGTGGACCGCTCCTCTCGGAAAGCAATGTAGGTCGTGTTAAATTGGGACTTTGGGCATCAAAATAAGTCACCAGTGTTCAGGAAAAGCGAGCATTAACGCTGCGAAGGCACACCTCTTGCGGTCTTCTGCAATTTTTTGCCCTTTATTCCTACAACTGCTGATTGCTCGTACAAAGTTCGACTGAAATTTAATGGGAGTCAGAGCAATGGGATTTTCCGAGTGTTCCCCAAAGATCGCACAACGTTCGATTGAAATTTTGGCACTCTTCTCACATGTCTTGATTAGTTGATACGATTTAACCAGTTATCCCATATAGATATTCATTGATCAATTTTGAAACTAAATTTAACAAGTACAAACTCCTTTTTTAGCTGTCTGAAATATTTGATTGATCATAGATTAAATGTTACTATCTTCCATCTTGAAACAATAAAAGTCGGTCCTCTTGGAAGAAATTCTTGGTTGCGAACGACCAAACCTCATGGTTGTCTAAGAGCCATCTTTAATCGGAGTCCCATCACTAATTTTGAAGACTCATTTACGAACTTAAAGGGAATATACTTGTTCCTAAAAGAAAATTAGTTCCAACAAGAGTGTCTTTATAATATAATCTTTAAATTTAGGGACTACAAGTTAAAAAATCATCGTTAATTTCACAGCGGTTGATCTAAATTGTTAAAAAAAAAAACCAAAAAAACCCAAAAATACTTTCGTAACTCTTGTTTTCTCATCAACAGACGAGAAAAGTAACGGCATCTTCCCCATTGGAAGCTAGTATTCTAGAATCTCATCACGTGCTGGGGACTTCACCTGAAAAAGTTGGGATTCCAACATAAAACCAAGGATAATGCTATCGACATACACATCCCTACGCAATCCTTAATTGTAAGGTAATTTTTGGGGTCTCCGGGCAGTCTCCTATATTATAGGGACTGGAGCACCGATCCACTGGAAGTCACCAAGTCATTAACTTTAAGGACATACGGTGGTAAGGAAACGTACAGGGACAAGCATTGGAGATGCTCTAATTGCACACACAAAACACCCATTCTTGCCGATGGTCCCACCCTGCGCCCCTTGCGCGCGTGCGAGCGTCCGAACTCAAGGATTACCCCTTGTAGATGTTAACTACATTGCAATGTTTGAGAAGTAGAGAGAAAATCAAGAAGAAAGATGAAGAGAGGAAAGATGAACACAGAGAGTTTTAGAGAGAGAGATTTAGAGAGAGAGAAATATGCTTTTGTATTCATTAATAGAATGAAGGTTACACAACTGTTTTTATAAGGGAGAGCCTAACTACTCTAACCAACTTACTAACTGTATTGCTAACTTGTAAACTTAATACTCCCCCTCAATCTCAACTGGGGAAACCCAGTTTGAGATTGGAAGAACATCTACAATCACTGAACACAATGTTGAACCATCTGCAATCTTCCATCTGCCTCTCACAGGAGTTTCAATCGAAGAACAGCCTCTTATAAAATTGTAACACACCCTCAGGCCGGTTATAACAACTTCTTGCGGGATTACCCTTCGTGGGATTTACCGTCAACAACTTCATTTAACATTGGCTTCGGCCTTTAAACAGAAAAATAACAAACTATAGTGTGGCATCGGCCTTAACTATAGCACCACGGGTTCGCCCTTTGTGGATTTTACCAAAATACAACTACTCTTAACAATGGCATTGGCCTTCACAATTTCAACAACAGAAAATCATCATCTATGTAGGATTACGCTTTGTGGGATTTACCTACTTACATCACGGAATTACCCTTCGTGGGATTTACCGTTTACAACTTCATCAAACTTCATCGTATAACCGGACTTACTGTAGATTCATGCTAACAATTGAGTTGGTTAGACTCGACATTATAGGCTGTGATAAGAAAACATAATGTACAAACTCCTCAATTAACTCCTGAACAAGCTTCCATTCATCAGTCAACACAATCTATGCTTCAGCAGCATCCACAATCAGTTCTCGGGGGTCCAATTTCAGGATCCTTCAGTTTCCTATTCTTTGGCATCGCTTTTGCAGGTTTTAATCTCCACCATTCAAGACAGAATTTCTGGAACAGTAAGGGAACATTATATTTTGCAATACATCCAAAACATGCAGAGAGTAAATTACCAAGTTTGTTCCTTCTTCATCGATTTTCAAAACATTTTGAGCAATGGGAAGAGGAAGTCATCAGCAAAACCGCCTCCTAAGAAGTGGAATGACAAGCTTAATATCGTCTTCAACTATCTCTTCTGCAGCCATGACACTAGTGTTGAATGTCGTATTGACATGAAGAACTTGATTGGGAAAGCTTCTTGTAGAATATGCGAAGAAAACTTCAGCACCACCATCACAGCTTTATTGAAATTCCAACAATATACCCAGAAACAGCAAGAAATTTCATCACAAATCTTGAAGAATTACAGTATCAAACCACCAGTTCACAATTTGCAAACCACAAAACTATCGTAGAACAAAGAAATGATATACGAATCACCTGATCTGAGAACACCTCTTCGAACATCCACTCGTCAAAGAACAACTCCTTCTTCAATCACCAAATGCCACCAGATAACAGATACAGAATCGCAGAAATTCGCAACAGCAAGCGAAGCAGATGCAGTCACAGAACCAACCCAAATATCCCAAATATCACAAATACAGATATGAAAATTTTTGAGATGGGCATTTCAGCAAACACTTGAACTACACAAAAAAAAAATCTAAACTTTCTTCCACACCAGAGAGCAGAGCACTGATCAAATTCGCAGATAAGCAATAACTAACAACTCAGATCGCAATTTCCCATGACATCTTGGGCAACTCCATTAGATGCAGGAAACCCAGAAATTAAATCCAAAGATACAAGCTTTTCATTCGCAGAATTGGGAATTTCTTGAAGGTCTTCAAGATTGGTCCCAGAGACTTGGCCCAAACTCCAAATATATCACCTTGCTAAATTTTTCATTGACGCATGGGATCGAATCAGGCAAGAACCCATTAGCCAATTACGTTCAGATCATGCTACGACTCCAAGACCCGCTACGATTTCGAAAACCCAGATATCACTTTATTTCTGAAATCACAGAATACGCATGGAAGATGAAAAAAAACCATATGTGATCTTGACTTCATTCTTTCATTCTTCTTCCCTTATCAGCATCTCTATCAGTGAAGAAGGTTTTAGGGATTTTGACCACGTCGACGGCGACTGCATTGTCTTCTAGAAATTGAAATTTTATATATGAACCATGGATGGCGAGAGGTCCGTGAGATCTCGCGTGAGCTCTGCATCCCCATGAACTCTGCAACCGTCGCAATCAAGGCAGTCGACCTCGACCAATCCACGGCCGATTTCGAGAGCAAGCTACGTGACACCAAGACTCTGTCTGATTTGTATCTGGTGACAAATTTTTTTGGATTTCGTAACACCCTCAACATCTTGTTCTCTGAGGATTCAACCCATGCTAAGAATCAGATTCAAGAAAATCCGGAAGGAAAGTATTTCTGGCATTCGAAGCAAGAAACGGAGAAAGAACCCAAGAACAATCACAAAAGCACCAAAAATCTAATGAAAATTTGGAAAGAAATTAAGCTATAAACAGATGAAAACTAATAGGAAATGGAACCACCAGAATCAATGGCGTGAGCCTGGTGGCTCTGATACCATGTTAACTACATTGCAATGTTTGAGAAGTAGAGAGAAAATCAAGAAGAAAGATGAAGAGAGGAAAGATGAACACAGAGAGTTTTAGAGAGAGAGATTTAGAGAGAGAGAAATATGCTTTTGTATTCATTAATAGAATGAAGGTTACACAACTGTTTTTATAAGGGAGAGCCTAACTACTCTAACCAACTTACTAACTGTATTGCTAACTTGTATACTTAATAGTAGAAGCAAAGAAAAGAAAAAGACGACCACATTGTATTGCTGGTAGGTGAACTCAGAAAAAGACGACCATCGGTCAACGGCCATACCCGAGCCCTCATATTCACTCGTTAGATTCCTTTGTAAATTTCTTTGCATCCTTCCTCGAATGTTCAGTCGTTAAACTCAGTAATGTATTAACCTGCACCGGAATATTCGTTGCGGGGAGGAGGAAATAAATAATGCAAGTGGGAATAATCTACCTGAATTTTAACACGTAAACGTACAAAAGAAGCCGAGGAAAAGCATCGATACAAAGGTCTAGGGCCCTCCCTTTTCCTCCGAGAAGCTTTCAGGAACAAGTTGCGTTGACGACGACCTAGACTTTGCTGTGCATTTGGACTTGGTGAGAAGTTTCGTCGTGGGGCCTTTTGATTGGTGGGAGAAAGACTTCCATAATATTAATAATAACGATGGGAATAATTATTCTATAAAAGCAGAGACAGGACCATTCTGGTATCCAGTTTTCTCCATCTACCGTGTGTTTGAAGCAGATCAAAAGCATGAAGATGAACGACCAGTAAGTAAACTTCGACTTCAAACTCCTCCGATCCTTGTTTTTCTTTGAATCCTTTGCCATGATTTTTCTTGTGTTATCTTGATTAAGCGGAAAATGGTATGGAATTGCTAAAAGTGTGTTTTTTCAACAATCAAAAGTTCTTATGGTTGAATCTGGCAAAAAAAAAAAAAACTTGCAAAACGCTTTTCGATAGACGGTATAAGCTCTTTTCGGAGAAGCATGTGCTATGTCCGCCTTCCACAAGCACTTCTATATTTTCAAGTGCTTTTTCGAAGAGCACTTGAGTATTTAATAAACATTGCTATATGTTCATGGTAAAAGATAAGTGCTTATGAGTAAAGTGAATCTTACGAAATACAACAGCTTAATAATCGTCCTGATAGTTTACCAAAGTGCAATTTCAATCTTACAAATATTTTGCTAAGTGGCTACGTTAGAAATAGGTAGTATTATCCACGCACTTATTTTTACTTGTCATGCACCTCTTAATTTTTGGATCGTCAGATCAAATGAAGTGAGGAAGACCCATGAACAATAATTAACAAGGGTGTGTGAGAGGTGAAAATGGGTTGGGGAAGAACACTTTGCTAGAAATATGACGAAATGTCTTTAGAAAACTAGCTTGTTTGAAATATTTTTTAAACCAATTCTTAGTAAAAATGTAAGTAAAGTTTGGAAAAGCACTTGCAGTGCTTCCTTGTAAAAAGCACATAATTAGTGTTTTTTTGAAGGAAGCACTTTAAATACTTCTTGTAAGTGCTTTTGGAATCTAAAACTATTTTCTTTAAAAACGTTTTCAATTATTTTAAAAGCAATTCCAAACAACATGTAATTAAAAATACTTTTGGTGGTTAGACTGATATTTTTAGCTATTTCAACATAAGTTTCAAGCATGTTTGTTATTATAGTTGGATGCTATTTGCTTACACCCTCCATTTAACTTTGCTTCAAATTTTTGTTGGTGATGACAGAATTAGCAGTGCTGGGCTTGAACTAGCAAATGTGCTGGTGACTTCTCCTCCCCTGCACCAGTCATGGGATGCGGTTCAGAACCAAAAGCTCCAGACAGCTGCTGATCCGAATGCAAAAATGGCCTTATACATTAGTGAAACCAAGCACTCAAACACCATCATCATATCTTTTCTTACTTCACCCGTCACGCTTCACGATCAACAGCCGATGGTTTCGTCGTTGACTCTCAAGGACAAAGGTTTTTCTCTCTTTGAGTTTTTGTGCAGCAAAAACGCCCCAAGTTTCTCCGTCAATGAATTGGCAATCGAATTCTTCAAATTTAACCACAAAAACCTCGATAATTTGCGAAAAGAGGTGCGTATTATTGCCTCTCTGATAACTGATAATGTTTAACGGCTTTGACGACTCTTAATGTTAGTGAGAAACAGTTAAAAATCATATTTATATTTCACTTAATTAGTTTGGCTTCTTTGACAAACTGTTAATGTTCACGAAAAACGCTTACAAATCCCTCATTTATAGAGTTATGAGAGCCGGATATATTAACAATGGATTCCTTTCTTTGTTTGTTTCAAAACCGAGTTTAAGTGTGTTTTTTTATTTTTTTATTTTTTATTTTAAACTATGAATGTAGTTTGAGGAACTTAATTGTAAAGACGTCTCCGAATTGATTATATGTTCAGTAATTGATTAACTTTTATGTAATATTTCAGCTGGTAGAAAGCAGCAAATCCTCACGGATAGTTATCACCGGACATTCTTTTGGAGGTGCTGTGGCTACCCTTTTCACCTTATGGCTGCTACAAAGCCTTGACTTGTCGAAAGCGAAACGCCCACTTTGCATCACTTTCGGTTCACCCTTGATCGGTGACCAACAACTCCGAAAATGTGTGTTGGAATTCTCAACATGGAGTTCTTGCTTCTTGAATGTAGCCTCCATCAATGATCCTGTACCTAAAATCTTCCTAACTTCGCAAGGGAGTGGTTATAAGCCTTTCGGAACATTCCTACTGTGCTCCTCTTCGGGTGGTTCTTGCTTTGAGGACGCTGATGCCATTTTGCAACTATTGGTGGAAACCAGCTCTCAATGTGTTCAAAATCCAGCTCCGAATTCAGGGACTCAGTTCTTTGATTACGGAAAGATTTTGAATGATCTCAAGACTAAGGCATTGTTTAGAGATGTCTTTGAGTTGGTTGAAGAGGATAGAGTTCCACTTAAAGCTGGAATTAAAACACAGTTGGCAGCAATATTAGGAGTTCTCAGCTCACAGGTATCAAACTTTCAACAGAAATATCTGATTTGATGATGATTTAGGGAAATGGTTTCCACACAAACCTGTTTATTTCCATCTCTTGATTCTTCTTTGATTTATTTAATCCAAAGACTAGAAATAAACATGGGTGTGCAATGGGAGAATACGAGTTTTGCGGAAATCACCTCCCATGTTTACTTCTAGCTACTAACTTTTCTCTCAACTCCTTTTGTAAAAGTCACTGCAGCAGCAAGAACCCAACATAGAATTCGAAAGTCTGATAAAAAAGATGGTCACTCACGAACGTAATCTAGTGAGCCAGAAGACGAAGGTTTACAGTTCTTTCTTGAATTTGAATGAGGCTAAAAAGTACATGGTCAACATGGAATGGTACAAGAAGGAGTCCAAGGACATGAAAATTGGATACTATGACAGGTACAGAAACAAGCGTTACCCAAGTGACATTATTGCCCAAGAGTACAAGAAGAAGCTCTATAATTATTGGCATGACACGGTTACAGAAGCTGCGAACAAGCCCCAGACAGAAGGAGCCGCAATGCGTGTCCGTTTTCTTTTTGCTGGAACGAATTACAGAAGGATGATCGAACCGCTCCACATTGCTGAGTACTACAAGGAAGGTGGAAAAAATTACGTAGAGGAAAGGCCTCCACATTTCGTTCTTTTGGAGCAATGGTTCAAGGAAGATGAGAAAAAGAAGAAGGAAAAGAGAGAGAGGGAAGAAAGGGAGAACCCGCAACTGCGCAGCGCAAGCAAGTCCAACTCAAAAGCGAAGAGTGTGGCTTCTAGTCTGAATGATGATTCATGTTTTTGGGTGCACGTCGAGGAAGCGCTTATCTTGTGCGACGAACTAGCGAGTAATCCAGATGCCAAGCAAAAGCTGATCGAATTTGAGCATTACGTGCTGGATACGCTCGAGAATTTCGCAGTGACTCCTGATATTTTCTTGGCGCAGAGCAGCTTCATGCGATGGTGGAACAAGTATAAAGAGATTGTGGGAAGTAGCTACTCCTCAAAATTCACAGACGCCATGAGGCTTCACACTTATCGCAAGTACGAGGATGGGGTCTCGGTTCTTGCTGTTCCATAATTCAAGATAATTAAGTTTTAAGCAAGCAATTAAGTCAGATAAAGCAAGATTAGTTTTCCTGTATTGCTCGTGATTTTGTAGAGAATGACGTGCAGTACTTGCAGGACTTGTCGGTGCTACTACGTTTGAATGTTTTGTTTGTGGTTTCTTTTTGTTTTGGGCTCTAGCATCTACCTCTCTTGTAAGAAAAATAATGTGTGGGGGAATGGTTTCAATTATAATGTTGTAATTTCCACATCATAAAAGTAATGACACTACTTGTATTTTGATTTCGCTAAGTTTGAGAGCTACCCTAATCAACATTTATAATAAATTGAGACTTGCGTTTCTTGTGGTTTGCGTTGTATTAATCTTCATATGAACCTATAAAGTACAAAAGCTTAATCTAGTAAATACATATTTTAGCCAAATGACCTAGTGTGGAACTGGGATTCGAAGTTAAAGTAGAAATACTCACGTATCTCATACCTTTCTGATGTTTTTCACATAACACGCAACGTGTGATTAAGGAACAAAATGGTATGCACCTCGAGATAGGTAAGTCCATCTCCTAGTGAATTAGTTTGAAATGATGAAGTCACGTGATGCGTAAGAAACGAAGAATGGATTTTACAGCCTGGGACACAGTACATATATATTTTACAACTTCATGTATGTATGCTTTGGATGAGGCAGGCCCTCCCCATCAAACTCAAACTCTAACTAGTTATGAGACTCACTCCACATCGAACTCTAACGATCCGAATCGTCTATTTTGTAAATCTTGATTCAAACACCATTCTTGCAAAAATTTAAGTCCAAAACCATTTGTCAATTTAAGTATCACGATAAAATTTCAATATTTTATTAGAACAAAATGTTCATCAGTTTCTTTACAATTCGAATCATTAAAATTTGATATGGTATCATTTTCTTAAGATAAGGTAGTGATTTAGATAGAAACTGTCAATTTGCCATGCCAAATATTAGGAAAGTAGAGTAGAGTGTGGACATGAGAAGAAAACCCAGCTTGGATATGGGACCCACATGCACATGCAAATGCAAATGCAAATGCAAATGCAAATGCAAATGCAGTTCTCATCAATCTCAACAATCTTCAACAAACCTTTTTGTTTTGATTCAAACAGTTACCCACTTTCTGGCTATCTGCTCGGTGGGCAAGGAGCATTTTTACTCTTTACTTTATAAGTTTAACTGCCCATTAAAAATTTATTTTTTTGAAAACCAAAATTGGTTTCAGAATTTTCTTTTCAATTTTTGGCTTTCAAACGAATCTTATGATGTTTATACGGGCAAAATTCATTAAAGTGTGCATGAACAAAGAGGAGCACGTCTAAACCGAGAAAAAGTCTAAATTTTTGTATGTGGTTTAATATCTTAATAAATGAAGTGTTAGATTTTTATCTATGCTTTTAGGGTTCGAAATCCTCTCATTTGTTAAATTATTGTAATACTTTGAACATTCTCTAATAATATGGTACGAATTTATCGCTACCGTGATATTCCAATCAAACAAAACAATGACATGTGTACATTTTTAAATACGTGACATTGTATAGTTAAATTGATCAAGGTGCTACGTGGAAGAGGATCATCTTTGAATTCAATTTGTAAGAATTCTAGGGATTCTCACATCATAGTCGTTCATCGTACATTGTATGATCAATTTTCGTCAAGTACTATTTATGTTTAATTTTAAATAACAAAAAATCAAATAATTTCTGATCACACACGATAAATAACTAAAATATGAGAATCTTTAATATCCGGATAGAATCCAAATCCGTACTGCATGACGATAAAACCGTTCTCTCTAAAATTAGCTCGACATTGTCCTTTTTTAAGTTGGGTAAACACATAATTAGCCCCTGGATTCGAAAATACAACTGGATGATTCAATGGAACGCTAGTCGAAATTGTGACGGGACACGAGACCTCTCTCTCTATTTCTCTCTCTCTCTCTCTCTCTCTGTCTTCCTCCTCCTCTGAGCATCCAAAAAGCTCATTTCTTCCTTCGAGCTACCGCCCGCCAGCTGAAGCAGTTGCAGAAGCAGCAGCAGCCGCAGAGAGAAGCTAAGCATGGCGGCATTCCTCATTGTCCTCCTCACATCTCTACTAGCTCTCACCACTCTCCCCGCCGCCGAATCCCGACTCTACACCAACTACTACCAAAAATCGTGCCCGAGAGGCAGATCATGAATCCCACCACCGCCGCAGCCACTTTCCGCCTCTTCTTCCACGACAGCCTCGCCAACGGCTGCGACGCCTCCACCCTCCTCTCCTCCACCCCCATCAACAAGGCGATGGAGAAGCTCGGCGTGTTAGGGATTGAGACCGGAAGGCGGGGAGAGATTAGGCACAGGTGTCGATATCAACCTCTCATAGAACAAAAAAGCAGGACCCACTCGCTGTGCACCAGATCATAAATTGGTCCATCGCTGGTATGCGTTTTAACTCTTCCCTATTAGGTTAATATTTATACTTCCATTATTTTCAGCAAATGGTCTCTTGTCCGGCTTACTTCCATATTTCTCGTTTTTGCTCCCACATTTCTTGGATTCCTGGCATCGTAGGGATCCTGAAATCGTAACAGTTCATTGTATATCGTGAAGTCAATTTTTGTTAAATATTATTTATATTTAATTTTAAATTTTAAAATGATTTCTGATCCTACAATGTACAATAAACGGTTATAATTAAAGGATAGCTACGATGCTTTTCCACATTTCTTCTATTATCTATCGGGTACAATCCATCCATATGCTAACTTTTATAGTTGCCTTTATTTAGCAGTTTTTTTTTTTTTTTTTTAAAAAGATTGTTATTGGCATTTCAAAAATCTTATTCTATACTTCAAACTTTCTATATTTGGAAAGAAAAATACACTTGTAAGGAGTATAGAATGAGATTTTTAAAGTGCCAATACTATTTTCCTTTTTTAATATGCATAATGTTAGGATGATTTTTTTTTTATCTTTTCCTTCATTCTCAAAACATATGCAGATATGAAGCTGTTTTCTACGGTGCTCTGTCCCTTGTACTCATCTCTTGGATACTAGTTGAAAACACATTTACTCAAGTAAGGTGAAAAGGTCGTCAAGTTCCTTTAGCGATATGGAGGATAACGTCATACTTGACGGTAGATACTCTGACGTGAGAATTCCGTTAATCTTTGTAAGTCCTTTCTCTTTTCTTTTTGGAAAATATTTGTCTGATTGTTGGAGAAATTTAATGATATACATTGCCCAGTCTTTTTGATAATTTTACTGCTCATCATGGTACTCTCGGATGTCTTTTGTGGTTTTAGATGGTTTTATTCAATGCTGCTTTCTTTGGAACGGGAAACTTTGCCAGTATTGCAAGTTTTGAGATTTCATCAGTGTATCAGTTCATTACTGTCTTCAGTGTAAGTGAAGGTTGAACTTTCCTGAGTACTTATCGGATTAGTCGCTACTACTTATCTGATATTATTTGCTTCTAATTGCAGCCATTTCTCATGGCCGCCTTACTTATCTTCAAGTTGTTCATTCCATTCCTGCTAGTCATGTAAGTACAATTACAATTTTGTGTGTGATACGTGGTTGCAAGCTGTTGAAACGTCCTTCGAGGGACAGGCCCGCAAACAGTGGCAGAGAGCCTGAGCAACCAAGCCCAGCGTGTGCTGGCGATGGAGCCCGAGCGGGCCCGAGGGAGAGGCCTGGCACGAGTTGCCAACCCGAGAGCCCAAAGGCAACGCGACGTGGGTTGACGTCAGGGCGATGTCAGTCATAATATAAATTTAATAAAAATATTAAATATTAAATATTAATAAATAAAAAAACAAGTAAAATTAAAAAAAAAAATTAAAAATTGTAAAACCCAAGCTTCAAACTCAACGGCTCTCGCCGGAGTTCGTCGCCGAGGTTGATGAACACCCACAGACAAATGGCAGAGATCCAATCCCTTCTCCGCCGCAATTGCCGCCACACCCCACACCGCCTTTGCCCCCTCGCGATCCTCCTCCTTCCACTGACACACCCAGATCAAACAATTTGGGATTTGTTTTTGGGGGAAAGAGGAGAGAGAGAGAGAGTTTGGTTAGGGAGCGGGAAGATCGAGACTGTTGATGGAGGCTGAGGTGGGTGGGATGGTGAAGATAGAGGAAGAGAGGCGGCGGTGGTGGGGTGGTGAAGATGGAGGAAGAGAGGCGACGAGGGTTTGGGTGCGTCGGAGGGGGGGGACCACGGGTTCAAAAGAAGGGGTTTGGGCTTTTGGAATGGTGCGTTGGCACCATGTGAAAGAGTAGAAGAAAAATAATAATAATAATAATAATAATAATAATAAAGGTTTTGGAATGGTGTAGTACACCACGTGAAAAGAAAAAAAATTAATAGAAAATAGTACAACGAGATCGATTAAAAATCCTATCCGAAATTAAAATAAAATTATTTTGTATTATTTGAAAAAAAAAACTAATATTTTATTACCTATTGTCAAGGCTATTCAAGTGCAATGGTGGAAATGCAAAAGGTAATTACCGTTCATTAAGAGCAGTTATTATTCATTGGATGAATTAAATAGTGAATAGCCTGAGGGAGGGTTTTCCACGGTGGAAGTGCTCTTAAGGCATAAGAAATTGTAAGCAATTGGGTTCTCATATAATTTTTGTTCGACTCACTTGCAGATGTGTATTCAGTGCAATAGCAAAGCTAAACCGACTTCCACGGTTGGCATGCTATTTTCTCGTTATACTATTTTCAGACGTAATGACTATGCATTTTTTCTTCCTGGTAAGTTACTATACTCTTCAGATTTTGGACTCGTAAATTTTTCCCACCGCACCTGTTTCTTGTAACAATACGAGAGTACCCAATAAAGTAACCACACTATACATACTACACGTGCAGGGACGAATGCTTCTTATCATACAGCATCAGAACAGTCGTTTCTAGCAAATTGGTAACAGCATCAGCCACTTCGAAATCATGAGTGCTCAGGTTGTCTTTGTGCTTTTTCTCTTTGCTCTCACGAACATATAATCGAAAGATATCGACATTGGTTCAGTGGAAGCAATTTAGGTCGTGTTAAATTGGGACTTTGGGCATCAAAATAAGTCACCAGTGTTCAGGAAAAGCAAGCATTAACGCTGCTAAGGCACACCTCTTTCTGTCTTATGCAATTTTTTGCCCTTTATTCCTACAACTGCTGATTGCTCGTACAAAGTTCGATTAAAATTTAATGCGAGTCAGAGCAACGGGATTTTCCAAGTGTTCCCCAAAGATCGCACAACGTTCGATTGAAATTTTGGCACTCTTCTCACATGTCTTGATTAGTTGATACGATTTAACCAGTTATCCCATTTAGATATTCATTGATCAATTTTTAACTAAATCTAACAAGTGCAAACTCCTCTTTTGGCTGTCTGAAATATTTGATTGATCACAGATCTATCTTCCATCTTGAAACAATAAAAGTCAGCCCTATATTGGGAGAAATTCTTGGCTGCGAACGACCAGACTACATGGCTGTCTAAGAGCATTTTTAATCGGAGTCCCACCACTATTTTTGAAGACTCATTTACGAACTTAAGAGGAATATACTTGTTCCTAAAAGAAAATTAGTTCCAATGGGAGTGTCTTTATAGTATAATCTTTAAATTTAGGGATTACAAGTTAAAAAATCATTGTTAATTTCACAGGAGTTGATCTAAACCGTAAAAAAACAAAAACAAAAAAACCCCCAAAAATACTTTCATAACTCTTGTTTTCTCAGCAACAGGTGAGAAAAGTAACGGCATCTGCCCCATTGGGAGCTGGTATTCTAGAATCCCATCACGTGCTGGGAACTTCATCTGAAAAAAGTTGAACTTCCAATATAAAACTAAGAATAATACCATCTACATACACATCTCTACGCAATCTTTAATTGTAAGGTAATTTTTGGGGTCTCTGGACAGTCCCCTATATTATAGGGACTGGAGTTCCAATCCACTGAAAGTCACCAAGTTCTTAACTTTAAGGACACGCGGTGGTAAGGATCAAGTATTGGGACAAACACCCATTCTTGCCGATGGTCCCACCCTGCGCTCCTTGCGCGCGTGTGAGCGTCCGAACTCAAGGATTGCCCCTTGTAATTTGTAAAAGCAAAGAATAGAAAAGACGACCGTATTGTATTGCTGGTAGGTGAACTCAGAAAGAAACAGAACTGTCAACGGCCATACCTGAGCCCTCAGATTCACTCGTTAGATTTCTTTGTAAATTTCTTTGCATCCTTCCATGAACGTTCAGTTAAAATCAGCAATATATTAACCCGCTTCGAATATTCGTTGCAGGGCACAAGAGGAAATAAATAATGCAAGTGGGAATAATTAACCTGAATTTTAACACGTAAACGTACAGGAGAAGCCGGGGAAAAGCATCAAGGCAAAGGTCTAGGGCCCTCCCTTTCCCTCCGAGAAGCTTTTAGGAACAATTTGCGTTGACGACGACCTAGACTTTGCTGTGCATCGTCGACTTGGTGGAAGTTTCGTCGTGGGGCCTTTTGATTGGTGGGAGAAAGACGTCCATAATATTAATAATAACGATAGGATTAATTATTCTATATAAATAGAGACAGGAGGACTATTCTGCTATCCAGTTTTCTCCATCTACCGTGTGTTTCAAGCAGATCGGCAAAAGCTTGAAGATGAACGACCAGTAAGTCAACTTCGACTTCAAACTCCTCCGATCCTTGTTTTCCTTTGAATCCTTTGCCATGATTTTTCTTGTGTTATCTTGATTAAGTGGAAAATGGTCTGGAATGGCTAAAAGTGTGTTTTTTCAACAATCAAAAGTTCTTATGGTTGAATCTGGCAAAAAAAAAAAGGGAAACTTAATATGAGTCCAATTTTATGAGCCATTATTAGTTATAGTCCAATTTTGTTTTAAATTTTGGGTTAGGTACAATGATTTATTATCCACTTAAGCTTATTTGTATTTTCTTGCCAAATTTACCCTCAAATTGACTAATTAAGTAATTACTGTTTTTTTTAATTTATGATTAATGTTAATCTTATCCTTAATTATAGGATTAGGGATTGAAATCTCTTTTTTTCTTCTCATTTCCCCAACCGTTAATTTCTATTTTCTTGTTTCAATTCTCTTTTCTTGTTTCTCCCTCACAATATCTTTCTCTTTGTTATTTTGCCGAGTAATCTTCTTCCATAATATTCCTTTTCTCCTCCTCTTCCATAAGAATGATGAATATACATTTGATTGGTTAAAAAAAAAAAAAACAAATTGCATTTGTGTTTTGGATTCTTCGTCTTTTTTTTTTTTTTTGAAGTTCTATCGAATTAGCATTTTCTCTAGTGTTTCCTCCCTCAATATCATTTTTCTTCCCCATTTTTTTTTTTGTTTTATCTACCTATATCACTTGTCCTTTTTTTTTTTTTTTTATATTATAATGTACATGTATAGTGAATAATTGTATTTATCTACCTATATATATATATATATATATATATATTATATTCTGTTGATAATTTAAGATTAATTGTGTTTATCTACCTGTACCATAGGATTTTTTTATAATACTCTACCCATATTAGAGATTAATTGCATATGTATCATATGTACCTATATCATAGTTGCATTATCTACCTACAACACAGATTAGTTGCATTATCTACCTACAACACAGATTAGTTGCATTATCTACCTACACCATAGTTTAATTAGATATTATTTAAATATATCTTCATGACATATTTTGTATTTATGTACCTATATCATAGGTTTTTTTCTTTTTGTAATCTACTTTTATCAAGAATGTATATCACAATAGATTTTGTTGTTGATAAACATGCCATGAATTTTAATTTTAATTTTTTTCCTTGGATATTGAATGGATTAAAGGCTTTAATGATTCAAAATTTTGATAAATCAAGAAATTTAAATATATTTTCATTTAGATTATAAAAGGGCAAAATAGACATAAAAAAGATCAGTTGAACCTAAACGCACATGGAATTGGACTCAATTGGAAAGTAGCTCAATTTTTTGGACTCGGATCTAAATGCCCCAAAAAAAAAACACTTGCAAAACGCTTTTAGATAGACGGTATAAGCTCTTTTAGGAGAAGCATGTGCTATGTCCGCCTTCTACAAGCACTTCTATATTTTCAAGTGCTTTTTCGAAGGGCACTTGAATATTTAATAAACATTTCTATATGTTCATGGTAAATAATAAGTGCTTATGAGTAAAGTGAATCTTACGAAATACAATAGCTTAATTATCGTCCTTATAGTTTACCAAATTGCAATTTCATTCTTCCAAGTATTTGATGAAGTGGCTTCGTTAGAAATAGGTAGTATTATTCACGCACTTATTTTTACTTGTCATACATCTCTTAATTTTCGGGTCGTCAGATCAAATGAAATGAGGAATATCAAGGAACAATAATTTTCAGAAATAACACTTTGCTAGAAATATGACGAAATTTCTTTAGAAAACTAGTTTGTTTGAAATAATTTTTAAACCAATTCTTACTAAAAATATAAGTAAAGCCTGAAAAAACATTTGCAGTGCTTCTTTGCAAAAAACACATAATTATTGTTTTTTGAAGGAAGCACTTCAAATACTTCTTGTAAGTGTTTTTAAAATCTAAAAATATTTTCTCTAAAAAACTTTTAATTATTTTAAAAGTGCATCCAAACGAAATGTAATTAAAAATACTTTTGGTGGTTAGACTGACATTTTCAGCTATTTCAACAGAAGTTTCAAGCATGTTTGTTATTATAGTTGGATGCTATTTGCTTACACCCTCCATTTAACTTTGCTTCAAATTTTTGTTGGTGATGACAGAATTAGCAGTGCTGGGCTTGAACTAGCAAATGTGCTGGTGACTTCTCCTCCCCTGCACCAGTCATGGGACGCGGTTCAGAAGCAAAAGCTCCCGACAGCTGCTGATCCGAATGCACAAATGGCCTTATACATTAGCGAAACCAAGCACTCAAACACCATCATCGTATCGTTTCTTACTTCACCCGTCACGCCTCACGATCAACAAGTGATGGTTTCGTCGTTGACTCTCAAGGACGCAAGTTTTCCTCTCTTTGAGTTTTTGTGCAGCAAAAACACCCCAAGTTTCTCCGTCAATGAATTGGCAATCAACTTCTTCAAATTGAACCTCACAAACCTCGATAATTTGCGAAAAGAGGTGTGTATTATTGTCTCTCTGATAACCGATAATGTTTAACCACTTTGACGACTCTTAATGTTAGTGAGAAACAGTTAAAAATCATATTTATATTGCTAGATTACTTTTCACTTAATTAGTTTGGCTTCTTTGACAAACAGTTAATGTTAACGGAAAACGCTTACAAATCCCTCATTTATAGAGTTATAAGAGCCGGATATATTAACAGTGGAGTCCTTTCTTTGTTTGTTTCAAAACCGAGTTTAAGTGTTCTTTTTTTTTTTTTTTTTGTTACTATGAACGAAGTTTGAGGAACTTATTTGTAAGGACTTCTCCGAATTGATTATATAGAAATTCAGTAATTGATTAACTTTTATGTAATATTTCAGCTGGTAGCTAGCAGCAAATCCTCACGGATAGTTATCACTGGACATTCTTTTGGAGGTGCTGTGGCTACCCTTTTCACCTTATGGCTGCTACAAATCCTCGACTTGTCGAAAGCGAAACGCCCCCTTTGCATCACTTTCGGTTCACCCTTGATCGGTGACGAAAATCTCCGACAATGTGTGTTGGAATTCTCAACATGGAGTTCTTGCTTCTTGAATGTAGCCTCCATCAATGATCCTGTACCTAAAGTCTTCCTAACTTCGCAAGCGAGTGGTTATAAGCCTTTCGGAACATTCCTACTGTGCTCCTCTTCGGGTGGTTCTTGCTTTGAGGACGCTGATGCCATTTTGCAACTATTGGTGGAAACCAGCTCTCATTCAGTTCCGAATTCAGGGACTCAGTTCTTTGATTACGGAAAGATTTTGAATGATCTCAAGACTAAGGCATTGTCTAGAGATGTCTTTGAGTTGGTTGAAGAGGATAGAGTTCCACTTAAAGCTGGAATTAAAACACAGTTGGCAGCACTATTAGGAGTTCTCAGCTCACAGGTATCAAACTTTCAACAGAAATATCTGATTTGATGATGATTTAGGGAAATGGTTTCCGCACAAACCTGTTTATTTCCATCTCTTGATTCTCCTTTGATTTATTTAATCCAAAGACTAGAAATAAACACGGGTGTGCGAGGGGAGAATACGAGTTTTGCGGAAATCACATCCCATGTTTACTTCTAGCTACTAACTTTTCTCTTAACGCCTTTTGTAAAAGTCATTGCAGCAGCAACAACCCAAAATTGAATTCGAAGGTCTGATAAAAAAGATGGTCACTCACGAACGTAAACTAGCGATCCAGAAGACGAAGGTTTACAGTTCTTTCTTGAAATTGAATGACATTAAAAAGTACATGGCCAACATGGAATGGTACAAGAAGGAGTCCAAAGACATGGGAATTGGATACTATGACAGGTACAGAAACAAGCGTTACGCAAGTGACATTAATGCCGAAGAGTACAAGAAGAAGCTCTCAAACTATTGGCTTGACACGGTTACAGAAGCTGCGAACAAGCCCCAGACAGAAGGAGCCGCAATGCGTGTCCGTTTTCTTTTTGCTGGAACGAATTACAGAAGGATGATCGAACCGCTTCACATTGCTGAGTACTACAAGGAAGGTGGAAAAAATTACATAGAGGAAAGGCCTCGGCATTTCGTTCTTTTGGAGCAATGGTACAATGAAGAGGAGAAAAAGAAGAAGGAAAAGAGAGAGAGGGAAGAAAGGGAGAACCCGCAACTGCGCAGCGCAAGCAAGTCCAACTCAAAAGCGAAGAGTGTGGCTTCTAGTCTGAATGATGATTCTTGTTTTTGGGTGCACGTCGAGGAAGCGCTTATCTTGTGCGACGAACTAGCAAGTAATCCAGATGCGAAGCAAAAGCTGATCGAATTTGAGCGTTACGTGCTGGATACGCTCGAGAATTTCGCAGTGACACCTGATATTTTCTTGGCGCAGAGCAGCTTCATGCGATGGTGGAACAAATATAAAGAGATTGTGGGAAGTAGCTACTCCTCAGAACTCACAGATGTCATGAAGCGTCGCACTTATCGCAGGTATGCCGATGGGGTCTCGGTTCTTGCTGTTCTATAATCCAAGATAATTAAGTTTTACGCAAGCAATTAAATCAGATAAAGCAAGATTAGTTTTGCTGTATTCCTCCCGATCTTCATAGAGAAAGACGGGCAGTACTTGCAGGACTTGTTGGTGCTACTACGTTTGAATGTTTTTGTTTGTGGTTTCGTGTTGTTTTGGGCTCTAGCATCAACCTCTCTCGTAAGAAAAATAATGTGTGGGGGAATTGTTTTCAATTATAATGTTGTAATTTCCACTTCATAACAGTAATCACGCTTCTTGTATTTTGATTTCACTAAGTTTATAATAAATTGAAACTTGGCGTTTGTCATGGTTTGCGTTGTATTAATCTTCATATGAACTTATAAAGTACAAAAGCTTAATCTAGTAAATACATATTTTAAACAAGTGACAAAGTGTGGAAACGGGATTCAAAGCTGAAGTAGAAATATTTACATATCCCATAGTGTATGCCTTCTGATGCTTTTTCACATAGCACGCAACGTGTGATTAAGAAACTAAGGATGTGTTTACGTATCCGTAATCAGAAAGAGAATGTAGAGTTGAATTCCAATTACGGAGTACTTTGGTGTTTACTAAACATGGAGGAATCAAAAAAGCAGTGGGGCCCACACAAATTTTGGAATTCAATTCCTTGTATTGGTGCAATTGGATTTCCTAGATATAGGTGGTAATTCAATTCCTGATTGTTTGTGTAATCGGAATGACACTTTTGTTCCCTTTGTGCCCTCACTTACTTTTTTTATTTTCAAGAGTATCCTTTATAAACCCATTAAAGTACATAAAATATTTTATTTGGGACAAGGGCATTTTAGTAATCATACTAGTTTATATTCCGATTATGCTGAATTAGTAAACGGTTTTATGAAATTCTATTCCGATTCCAGAATATTTAAGTAAACAGCTTCAACTGGAATCCGATTCTGACTTCTCCTCATTCCAACTCGTCCTCAATTCAATTCAATTCCTCTTATTTTTATTACCGTTACGTAAACGCGCCATAAATGGTATACACCTCGAGATAGGTAAGTCCATCTCCTAGTAAATTAGCTTGATGTAATGTAGTCATGTGACGCGTAAGAAACGAAGAAACGAGTGTACAACTTGGGACACAGTACATATACATTTTACAACTACATGTATGTATGCTCTGGGTGAGGCAGGTCGAGATGGATCTCCATTTTTTTCAAAAAATAAGAATTAGTTGTGAGACCCACTCCACATTGAATTTCAACGATCCGAATCGTCTATTTTCTAAATCTTGATTCATAGATCATCTTGCAAAAATTCAAGTCCGAAACCATTTACCAATTTAATTATCACGATAAAATTTCAATGTTTTATTAGAACTAAGCATTCGTCAGTTTTTTTGAACTAAATTAGATGCCTTAAATATTATCATTTAACTAATATTTTACAAAATTAATCTATAAAATATAACTTAAAAAATACATAATTCAAATCGTTAAAATTTCATATGGTATCCTTTCTTAAAATGAGATAGTGATTTAGATAGACACTGTCAATTTGACATGCCAAATATTAGGAAAGTAGAGGGTAGACATGGGAAGAAAGCCCAGCTTAGATATGGGACCCACATGCACATGCACATGCACATGCATGTGAACATCCACATCCAGTTCTCATCAATCTCAATAATTTTCAACAAACCTTTTTGTTTTGATTCAAACAGTTTCCCACTTTCGTTTCTTCCGGTCCTACTGCAATTGTCCTTTCGTGCTTTCTGCTCGGAGGGCAAGGAGCAGTTTTTTATCTTTATAAGTTTAACTGCCCATTATTATTATTATTATTTTGAAAATTAAAATTGGTTTCAGAATTTTCTTTTCAATTTTTGGTTTTCAAACGAATCTTATGATGTTTATACGATCAAAATATGTTAATGCGTATATGAACTAGGAGGAGCATGCCTAAATTGAGATATCATTCAAATTTGCATGTGATCTAATATTATAATAGATAGCGTGTTAGGTTTTTACTTATGCGCTCCCAATTAGAAACTCTCTTATTCCTAAATTATTGTGATAATTCGAACATTGTCCCTAGTAATATGGAACGAATTTATCGCCACCGTTGTGTCCTGATTTAACAAAACAATGACGTGTGTAAGTTTTTCATTACATCACATTATATAGTTAAATTGATCAAGATGCTCCCAATTAAAAACTCTCTTATTCCTAAATTATTGTGATAATTCGAACCTTGTCCCTAATAATATGGAACGAATTTATCGACACCGTTGTGTCCTGATTTAACAAAACAATGACGTGTGTAAGTTTTTCATTACATCACATTATATAGTTAAATTGATCAAGATGCTCCCAATTAAAAACTCTCTTATTCCTAAATTATTGTGATAATTCGAACCTTGTCCCTAATAATATGGAACGAATTTATCGACACCGTTGTGTCCTGATTTAACAAAACAATGACGTGTGTAAGTTTTTCATTACATCACATTATATAGTTAAATTGATCAAGATGCTACGTTACTGCAAAATCGTTCCATATAAATTGTTCTTTTAAATGGACAATATCGTCCTTTTAAAATCGGCCTGGGTCGACTATTCGATTAAGTACAACACACAATTAGCCCCTGGATTCGAAAATACAACTAGATCAATGCCATTTATACGATTCAATGGAACGCTAGTCCAAATTGGAGCGGGGCCCATTTCCTTTTTGATAAAACAGCCCCTTTGACTTTGGACCGTTGGATTAGAGACAATGATGAGCTTTCAGCACGCTGTTTAGCTTTAACGCTACGTGATCCATCACGCAATGGCCAATATACGCACCAGATACAACGTTGCACCTTTTAACCTCTCTCCCCTATTTCCACCTAATTATCTCAGCCTTCATTTAATGAGAATTTAATATCTACGATCCCTTTGCTAATAGTTGGGGGGTTTTTCTTAACTAAGTTGTGTGTACTGTGTACAAAACTGTGCAGGATAACCACAACCGTATGTTGATGACCGAAGAAATATTCCCAAAGTGGACCACAGTTTAGGTGATTTTGGAAGAATTTGAGCGTGATTGTCACACTGTCAATAATGGTAATCAGATTTAAAGAAAGATTTAGTGTTATCGAATCAGAGTTGCATGAGACCGGAGGAAGGAAGTCCTTGCTAAGGGAGGAAGAGGTTGATATTGGCGCTGTGCTTGACCTTGTTGAGGGGGATGGAGGTGCGGTCGGTTCAATACTCAGATTAACCAAAGGATGATGTTGTGTACACATGTTTTTTTAAGTCTCACATATTCGTTGTTAATTTATGTCATTTGATCATCTTCAAATCTTTTGACTCAATAATCGAAATTGATAGATGTGTGTGAAAAGTAAAAAGGGGTTAACAACACCCTTAACTGGAGGTGGCAAATCAACTCATTGGATTGTTAATGTGTATCCATTAAGACCCACGTAGTTTGATTTCACCTTACACCATTATCATCACTACCAATCTCATCTCTATAATTTGGTGATATCAAATTAAACGGGTCTTAACTGTTACTCATTAAAAACCTAATAAGTTGATTTGTCACCTCTACTCATAACCAAATAGTGTTATTAATAAGTGTATCATAATAATAAATGAAGGGTCGACATCTCATATCGCCTCCTCTCAAAAGCACGATAGTCGTAAAATAGCGTATAAACATGTGTTAGACCAAAAGTGACATAATTATATTGTGTGACAATGTGACATTCAAACTAAAAAAATATTTGTTACTCTCAAATTTAAGGAACAGTTAGCTACACTCAATATGCATCTTGACACAAATAGTTATATTCACACAATCATTTTTACCTTTCACACATCCTGATTAAGTTTTAGCTATAGATTTTTTTCAATTCATTTGATTCGACAACTGAAAATTGAGAAATGTGTGTGATAAGTAAAATGAGTGTGTAAATAACATAACCCTGTGATAATACCTGAAATTTAACTTTTTCACATTGCAATGCATAATAGACTTTTTATGAGATTAGATAACTTCAAGGTTTAGGCGTGATTAATTGAACCATAACATAAGGTGATAATGAATTACTCATTCACTTAACTCGTGAATTATACAACTAATTTAGTACTTTACTTCATTACAAGTCACGTCTACATTGCTAGGCACGGCCAACGTATAATTGACTTTATACAATGTCACAGCCATAGTACTATTGACGGGTAGAAAAGTCGTCCTCACTCACTCCATAAAATGGAAGCACATTGTCTGCTCTCCTGTTTGGATATCCTTGTATCTTCTCTTATTTTGTATGATCACGGTTAAGTCATGTCAATATTTTATATTAATTTTTTTATAAAGATAATAAGACAAAAAGCAATATGAATATAAAATATTGACGTGATTTAACCATGACCACACAAATAAGAGAGGATGAGAAGGCACCCAACAGAAGGACAGGCAATGTGCCTCCTCATAAAATAAGGGCATTTCCGTCATTCCAAATGCCTTGATCCAACCCAAAATTTAAGCGGGCCGTCCATTACTCCTAAGCACGATTCCCGTGATTGACGGTGGACAGAGTGCCACGTGGTCACTCCCTTCCCCACTCTATCTCCCCCCGGTAAATCCATCTCTTCTACTACGAGACCTCACTCCGTATTTCTCTCTCTCTGTCTTCCTCCTTCGAGCTTGCAAAAAGCTCATTTCTTCCTTCGAGCTACCGCCCGCCAGCTGAAGCAGTTGCAGAAGCAGCAGCAGCCGCAGAGAGAAGCTAAGCATGGCGGCATTCATCATTGTCCTCCTCACATCTCTACTATCTCTCACCACTCTCCCCGCCGCCGAATCCCGACTCTACACCAACTACTACCAAAAATCGTGCCCGAGATTCGCCCAAATTGTCCAAGACACCGTGACCAATAAGCAGATCATGAATCCCACCACCGCCGCCGCCACTCTCCGCCTTTTCTTCCACGACTGCCTCGCCAACGGCTGCGACGCCTCCATCCTCCTCTCCTCCACCCCCTTCAACAAGGCCGAGCGCGACGCCGACATCAACCTCTCCCTCCCCGGCGACGCCTTCGACGTCGTCGTCCGCGCCAAGACCGCCCTCGAGCTCGCCTGCCCCAACACCGTCTCCTGCGCCGACATCCTCGCCGTCGCCACCCGCGATCTCGTCACCATGATGGGGGGGCCCTTCTACAACGTCCCACTCGGCCGCCGCGATGGCCGCTTCTCCAAAGCCTCCGCCGTCGAAGGCAACCTCCCCCGCCCCGCCATGTCCATCTCCCAGCTCATCCAGGTTTTCGGGTCCAGGGGCTTCTCCGTCCAGGAAATGGTCGCCCTCAGCGGGGCCCACACCATTGGGTTCTCCCACTGCAGCGAGTTCAGCTCCTCGATTTACAACTACAGCAAGTCGGCGCAGTCCGACCCGAGTTACAACCCGAGATTCGCGTCCGGGTTGCAGCGGGCATGCGCGGATTTCAAGACAAACCCAACTCTATCCGTATTTAACGACGTTATGACGCCGAACAAATTCGACAATGTCTACTTCCAAAACTTACCAAAGGGGTTGGGGGTTTTGAAATCGGACCACGCGCTGTTTGACGACGCGAGGACGCGGCCGTTTGTGGAGCTGTACGCAAACGACCAGAACCGCTTCTTCGGGGATTTTGCCAAGGCGATGGAGAAGCTCGGCGTGTTAGGGATTCAGACCGGAAGGCGGGGAGAGATTAGGCACAGATGCGACAAGTCTAATTATTAATTAATTAATTTACGATTCGCATTTAAATAATTTGAAAAGGAGAAAAAGACTTTGTTTTAATTTCTTTGTTTTTTTTTTTTGGGTGCTTTTTTAAGTGCATTTTGTGGTGAGATCCAATATTTGTGAGAAGAAATGATAATATGTATACTTGTTTATTTATTTATTTTTGTTAAAGGGATATTTCATAAATATACATTTTTTTGTGAATTCTGCAAAATAAAATTGCGTACCAATTTTCTTCAGTAGTTTTGGTTTTATGGTAAATCCTCGATTGTACACTAGTGCCTCTGTTTAAGTGTCTTGATTTTGGAAATTGTGCGGTTTAATTAAGGTAATGGAGAAATGTTGTAATTTGATTACCTATACATTCGTTTTATTCAATTGATATATGCTCATGTAATGCAAATTACGAGAATGACTTTCAAACTTACGTGTGAAGAGGAGAAAAGCTTGAGCTCGGATATTTCAACTAAGTTATTTGTTAGCACCTTTATATTAGCATGATATCGCTTTTCATTTTCGTCACACCCGACCCTAATTGCTTCGAATCCATGTAAAAGTTAGCTGTAGATCGTAAATACAGAAAGGAAGGGAAAAAGAAAAAAAAAACAATGTTCTAGCTAATGTAGCTATTACTTTGGGATTTGGTTTACGGGAGAGCGTTTGTGGAAACACGATGGCAGCAAATGGCATAGTTGAATGCAATTAACTAATTAGCTAGCATTTCAGCTCCATTAAAAAATATTATAATTTAATGATGAACAAATTAATTGAATTTTGTCTATTCTGTACGTCTCCTTCGATAATTTATTTATTTAGAAATTAGTTTAGACGTTTTCTAAAACAAGAAGAAATTGATTTAAATTGGTCCGTATGCAAATTTGCATGCGCGTCGAGTAATTTATGTGCCAAAGCTCGGGTTTTAAATTTGGGAAAACACTCAAACAGCTTCTCATGTCGAGGAGGGGGACGAGGAGAAGGTTACAGTCAAACTAGAAGCATCTGACAGTCGGTCATGTGGGGTCCAATTATTATATGAGTACATAATGATTGTTCTTCCGAGAAGCCTTGTTCTCAATCCAACACAATCCTCTCCACATTCTTTTGGTGGACATCATGAAGATCCGTATGTCGTGTTCGTTTACAGTTTCTCATAAATAAGATCCGGCGAGAATATGAATTTGTTCTCAATCAACATATAGGGAGCCAATCTCTGTGATTGAGTTGGGTTTTAATCATTTTTATATTCTTGTGTGTATCATAAATTAATATTTAGGTTATTTTTCATATTATCAATTGATTTTAGGGTAGGATCTCGACTTCTTTCATGGTATCAAAGCAGGTTGACCCACGTGTGAAGTTCAACGGCCACACGTGCTCTACATCACTTACTTTTGGTTGTCCACATGTTTGACTTAAAAATTTATCACACCTGAAAGAGCTTGTGACAATGTGAGGATAAAATCTCACATTAGGGAGGGACCAAACTATACAAAGACTTAGAAAGAGTTGTCTACTTTTCATATTATCAATTAATTTTATAATGAAATCTTAATTTTCTTCGTTCGTTGTATCACAGCTAGTTTGCTTTAATCCAGTTGAAGTCAATGACTATTTAAAGCATGGGCTCCATAAAATGGAATAGGATCCTATGCGGATTCTATTTGTGGGAATCCAAATGTCTGTTCATTGTACATTGTGTGGTTAAAAATTATTTGAAATTTTTTATTTAAAATTAAATATAAACAATACCTAATAAAAATTAACTGCACATATACAATAAACAACGATGATTAATTGATTTTTTGGATTTTCACAAAGAAGATCCGGAGAATTGTCCCTCATCAAGTATCTTTTTAAATGCAATTTTTTTAACGCAATGTCATTGGATGTTGAAACTCGAAATCCAACGAAAGTGACTACAGATGCGGCATCCAAAGCTAAGCTGAAGATTGGGCCCAATACTACTAAGAAGATGTGAGGCTGGTTGGATGGTAAAGATGGCCCAGGGACTATGGTGGTCCTGATTGGCCATCGGGCTTGTCTAATATTAACCTGGACTGGACTCTTTAGTCCGGCAACCCATAACTTTAGAATTATGCTATGTTCGGGTTATGCTTGGTAAATGTTCCTTCTCTCTTGTTCTTCATTTAGTTAAAAAGTAATTCACTATTTCACTAACAAGGTACTCTTTAGAGAATAATAAAAGAACCTAACTCTCATCACGTGTCACGCACCTCTCCACAAAGCGCTTTCATATGTAAGTTATGTCAACACACAAACTTATGGCCGAAAATGTCACAAGTTCAAGCGCTATATCATAAATAATGCGAAGTTCAACACCTCTACAATCAAAATCCCTAAACATAAAACTGCTTTTAAACTAATTGTACACAATAAAAATGGTACTCAACATCTCTCTTCTAAACGTCGAAAGATATTTTAAATATAGAACCTCCTAAAACCAACCCCAATGGTGGGCTAAAAGCCAAATTACCCCCCAAAATTTCCCCCTAAACCCACTCCAACCCAAGGGGAAATTTTGGGCTAAATGCTAAATGCTAAACTAATGCCGAATTCTCCCCAAAATTTAGCCCAGAAATCGGAGCGAACTCCACCCAATATTTATCAGAATTTAAATTTTTTTAGGTTAAAATGTTCATAAAATTAATTTACAATAATCTACATATTTAAAAATAATAATAATAATAATTTAACAAAAAAATAGCCTAAGTTCATTCTTTAATAATCCCGGGCTAAAATTTTAGGCTAGAACGGTTGGAGCAAAAAAGTTATTTCTGGGCTAAAAACTAAATTTTCCGGGCTAAAAAATTTGGTTTTTAGCCCAACCATTGAAGATGGTCTAACAACTTTCAAATTTGTGAAGAAAGAGAAGTATTATTGGCACTCCAAAAATCTCATTCTACACTTCTCACAAGTGTATTTTTGTTTTCATAATATAAAAAGTTTGGAGTGTAAAATGAGATTTTTGAAATGCTCGTAACAATTCCCTAATTTTAAAGCCAGTAAAATTGATATTGTTCAGATTGAGAACACATAAACTAAATTGAAAGCACTCCAAAAATTATAATACCGAAAAACTTTTATATAAAAAAACCGTCAAATTATGTACTCAAAATTCAGATGAGTTGGCACTCAACCCTTCTAACCCACCACCGAGTTGACACCGAGTTCGACTCCCAAACCCCGAGTCGAGCAATTCCTCCCAGTCCACTTCTTCTTCTTCTTCCTTCTCTTTCCCTCTCATCATCTCCAACATTCTCCTCGCTTTCTCCCTCGCCCGTTCGCTTCCCTTTTTCTCCACCTCTCTCAACGCCTCCACCACCCCCGCCGTCTTCGCCAACCCTTTGAACCTCAAACCGCCGTAACTCAGCCCATACAATGTGGCCACACAACTCTCTTGAGTCGCCTTCGAGTCAAACTCGTTTCCCCTTAACACACCCACCAAACACTCCACCCCACCCGAATCCAACAATGCGGCCCGCCCGTTCGCACACAAACTCAAATTACACAATATGAGCAATACCCGACCCGTCATGTGGCCCGACTTTACCATTCTCAACAGAACCGGAACCGACCCGAGCTTAACCAACTTGGACCGGTTGCTCTGAACTAGTGAGAGGTGGTACAATGCGAGTGCCGAGTCATGCCGCGTCCGCTCGCTCTCGGACCGGAGTAAGTGCAGCAAAGGCGGCAACGCGCCCAATGCGCCAATCGCGGTCTTGCAGTCGTCATCAAGTGCTAAGCTGAACAACGCACTGGAAGCGTGTTCCTGCGCCTCACGGGATCCTGTCTTGAGCACGTCGATCAGAGGAGGGAGGACTCCTGACCGTACGATCTTAATCTTGTTTGACTTTTCCAGCGACAGGTTGACCAACGCTGCGACGGAATCCACCTGAACGGCGGTGTACCTGGATATAATCAGAGGGCGGAGGCCGGAGAGCAACCGTGGGGTGCAGAGTCGGGCCCGGGCGTCCTCTCTGGTCCGCGTGATCTTCCTCAGCGAAGCCAGGGCCTCCTCGATTTCGAACACGTGGCAGCTTCTGAGCTTGATCGAGATTTCGTCTTCTTCTACAGAGCGGGAGGGATTACTGTTGCCGTTAACGGTTAGGATTTCGTTTTCCGAGAAGGAAGACGACGGAGATGAGTAGCAACTCGGCTGAGTTGAGAACGGGAGAGGCGGAGCCGCGGTGACCGATTCGTCGGAGCTCGAGTGGAAGTGAGTCGGGCGCCGAGTCAGATCGGTGGCCGCGTGGACGAAATTCACAGTAGGGGTATCCTTAACACCGTTGATCAGCAACCGATTCTCCAAAACTACGCCATTTTGGAGCTTGGTTTCGTTCCGGGAAGCAATGGAGGCGCGGACGAGCTTCTCGGCGGAGGCGACATCGAGGGGCTTGGGAGGATCGACCGAGGACTTCCGGCACCAACTGAGAATTGCAGATTTGAGAGAGAGGTTGGAGATTACGGAGGAGAAATCGGGCGGCGGAGAGTCCGGGAGAGCGGGCGTGAAGCTGAGGGACTTGCAGGCTTGGATGCAGGCGCGCTCGAAGGTGTGGCCGGAGGAGACGATGACCGGGTCCGCCATCAGAGAGCCGGAGATTGGACAGAGGAACTCTCTGGGAGCTTGCGGCTTTGAAGTTTTCGACGGAATTGCCGACGACGACCTCTGAAAAAGCTTCCATTTTCGCCGGGAACTCGGGCTTGCACCGCTCATCTCCGCCGCTCTTTCCGGCGTGGCGAAAGCCCATTCGTTCTCTTTTGATTTGTGGACCATCAGCTTCAACATAGCTTCCTGAAACTCCATACCTGAAAAAAGTAAGCTACTTTCTTCAACTCTGTATTATGGGAGTGAAAGTTCTGAGCTTTAAGCTTAAGTAAGGATTATGCCTAAACCCCATGATCCTTAATTCAAATTTAAGCGACTTTGAGAGGCCTAATCCGATGGGATTATGTTTTGGATAATTTGGATTAGCAGAGATATGGAGCTTGCTTGAAGGTAGAGTTTGGTGGGGATACGGCGGGAGAGAGAGAGGGAGAGAGAGAAAGGTTGGTGTTGTTTGTCTGATAGAGGAGACTGGGAAAAGGAATGGGATTCCGATTCCTCTGGTTTGGAGAAATTAGCCCGAATCACAAAACAAATGCTGGAGCTATATCAGCAACCCAATCTCTTGTTTTTCTCCTGCGGCTTCGCTTGTGTTGTAAGTAACTCATTTCCCTTGTAGAGTGTGCTTCCCTCGAGCTTCTCATGACTGGGTAGGCTATCTCCAACCGAGGGCTGGCCAGAGGGTTTGTTTTAGCTCTATGACTCTCTAAGATTCTCCAAAATATTAATATTTTAATAAATAGTACATGGTCATATTTGTCTCCATCTCCAATCGAGGGCCAGAGGGCTCGTTTTAGCCCTGTCACAAAAAACCGTCTCCAACGAGGGCCAAAGGATGATAGGGCCAAACATAATTTATTATTTAAAAATTACAACTTAAATGTTGTTTAAGTTTCATGTTGTTAAATGTTTTTTTTTTATGTTGTATAATTTTAATGCTGTTTCATGTTACTTAATTTAATTTAATGTTGTATAATAGCTTAGGAGGTTATAGAAAAAAATAGAATTAAAAAAAAATATGAAACAAATTTTGTGAAATAGAAGTTATAGAAATTATAGGAAAAAATGAAATTTAAAAAAAAATATGAAACAAATTTGTAAAATAAAAGTTAATAGGAAAAAAATAGAATTTAAAAAAAATATATGAAAAATAGAAGTTATAGGAAAATTTTTGTAAATAAAAAATAATAATAAAACTGTTAAAAAAAATATTCAAAGAATTCCTGTCGATTATAACCGACAGGAATACATTTGTATTATTTATATTAGTAATACAATGTATTCATGTTGGTTATAACCGACAGGAAATCCAACATAAGCAAAAAAAAAGGCCAGCCCTCTAGCCCTCTCCGATTCTGTGGGGCCCTCTCAGATTCCAAAGCCCTCTGGCCTAACCCTCGGTTGGAGACGGTTTTCGGGCTATTTTCGGCCATCTGGCTCTCTAGACCCTTCGGTTGGAGATGGCCTTAATGAATCGACACCCTCTCTGTATTCCTGTGTCGGGCCTTTAGAAAAAGAGATCCAGACTTTAATTTGTTTAAGGTGCGTCAATAAAATGAGTTAACATGGGCCAGAGACTTTAGAATAAATGGTTTGAATCTCCTGATCCTTGAGTTTCGAACTCAAAGATCAACGGTCAAACTTTTTGACTAATTTCTTAAAATTTTATAAATAAAGAAAAACTGTGGGGGAAGAATGTATATATATATATATATATATATATATATATCCTTGGAGCTTATTCTTTGATTAAGTACCAACCCTAGTCTGTCACAAGCCAACCCAATATTCCACCCATCAAATTTTATTGCAAGGAAAGTCTAAAAGCTAAAACACCTTCCTTAGGCTAAATTATACTAGAAAACAAAGGACGGTGTAAAACAAGTGATTCTATACATGATGGATTCTAACAAGTAAACGAGACTATATCGTCTCATCATTATCTAACCGGGTGTGTATTAATCCCTTTTACCTTGCGTTTTTTTTATTATGTGACGAAAGAGATATTGATATTGTGTACACCAATAAGTACCCAAGAACCCTCCTCTAAACAGATGTTAATCCGTGAATCAACAGAAGCTTAGAGAAGGGTTGATGTGGAAATGTCTGGACCATCCATCTCATTGCCCACTTTTGCAGACAAATACATGCTGTTACAGCCGTTTGATCCCACCACTGAGAAAGTTTGAAGGAAAAAGGTACTCTCTCCTCCTTACTTTGCATGGAGATGGAGAAGAAGAGCTCCACTTTCATCATTATTTGTATATACTTAATAGTTAAGTTTGTGTAGCCATAGAAATACGCAGTTTCTTTACCAGTGTTCTAGGCTGGATAATATTAATATATCCCTTTCTTCTTTACCAAAGCGTGGTTGATTCCCTTTTTCTACTCAATACATGGATGATGGACCACCCACCCTTCACATAAATGACAGATTTTTCAAATGTGTCTGAACACGGGGCAGTACAATGTACACCATACGTTATTATACAATTGGAAAGGAATTTTTTTTTTTTTTTTAAATGTTCCTCTACCTTTATAATGTAAATGACGTATGTGCTTGTTTTCCAGACACACTGAAAAATCTGTTTTTATAAACTAGTGTTTTTTTCCTTTTCCTTTCCCTTCGTTATATGATTAGATCTAAGCCAAGTGCTTAATTCATTTCAAAGATTTGGGATTAGTTTATGTTAATAATTGTAATTAGTTAAGAGAGGTAATCTTTCCATTTCTATCGGTTGAACACAGCTTTCATGTTCGTATGGGGAGATCAGATTCAGACTCGTGATTTGGTTGTAGCCCTCCAGGAGGGCCCCTCCTTTGTCTGATTAAGATTGGAAGTTGCCTATTTTTATTTAAATACATATGTATTATTTTATGAATGTTGTTTTGCTTCCAAAATGGTTTTCTTCTGAAACATATAAGAAACATTAATTATCTTCTTAATTACTTGGCGTATTTCGGAGAGTAATGCCCTATCTTTCGAAGTTATTTTCAGACCAAATGCTCTGGCTGCATTTCTAAATTACATGCACTTTTCACGTGGGGAAAGCTAATTTTATATACAATAACAAAACCTGAAACCAAAAAAGCTGAAGAAAATGAAGATTTTGAGCTGTGGTTTTCCCTGGCACCCAACAAGGATGCATGATTGCATGCTTTAATCAGAACCCACCATTTCACACAGGGACAACTTTTTCAGTGTATCGGGAACATGATCCGACACCAAGTATCATAATACAAGTAGTTGAATTTTTCTTCAGGTACTCAACCACTTGTATCATCAGACTTAGTGTACTAAGCAGTGTTTCCAACACAAGGAAAAATCTCTCCAGAGCAAGTTCTATCCGTGGAGAAATTTTTTGGGATCATGGCTTGGTACGTCAAGTGTCGTAATTTAAGTGATTGAATTTTTTTTATCAAGTATCCAACTATTTGTATTATAGCACTTGATGTACCAAACCGTACGTGCTTCCAACACGCTAAAAAATCTATCCTAACCGGGTCCTTTGCTCTAATAATCCTTCCATTGACATCCAATTATAGAGCAGCATATCTTGGTGGTACTGCCAATATACTCTAATCTAATATCATACATTATATATATATATATATATATATCATGCATTATATTATGCTGGATTTGCACGAAGAATTTTGGTTCTTTCGTCCTCTTTTGATGTTAATATGATATATTATATTTATATGTGCCCAATGTTGATGTGAGTTAAGCTTTATGAAAGGAAAAGAAAGAGTGTTTTGTTCCAACTTTACAATTTGGCACCAACCTTTTTGTTTGCTTATATAATCTCTAGTGCTGCATGGCTTTTGGTCTTTTCGTTCATACAATCAAAGCCCTAGGCTTTAGGTAGGTCAGGTCACCATCTGAAAGGTTAAAAGCACATTGGTTTTTAGCTTTTGTCTAATCCTTCACGTACATGTTTTCAACTTTAATGGAGAGGAACTTCTCCACCCTCGTCTCGTTCCTTTCCTGCCTCTTTTCTTACGTGACGAAATCAATTACAGTAAGATACCAATAGAGGGGGGAGCAGAAATTGACACAAGGATAAGGAAGTATTTTCCCTTATTAAGGATATATCCCTGCAATGAGTTTTAAGTAATCAGAAGAGTATAGGTTAAGGGTAGTTCGAATGAAAATTTGTGGGGCGCGGCGAATTTGGATTCTCAGAAGCAATTTGTAAATAAAAAGGAAAAAAGCACATTTGCTCCGCTTTGACAAGTGCTATTTCATAGAGTGGGCTTAAACGCCGAGGACTTGGGGCGGGTTAAAGCGATGTCATGAATTCTAGTACACAAAGAGAATCTCTTATTGGTGGGCTGCGAAGTCGATGGTAGCTCAGGTGTATTGACTTTTTTGGGCCAATACCCATCTAGTAACTTTCTCACTCGAACTTTCTCGAACTCCATTCTCGTTATGCAAGGTTACTTTGATGTTTGGAACCATTTACTTCTGACATCACCTTTTGAAGACCAAGTCTGCAAAGAATCAACGAAATTAGAACTCGTGTAATTGTTCGATGAATGTTGTCAAATTGTAGTGTTTTAAGTGCGAAACATAGTTTGTGGTAAAGAGATCCATTCATTGATAAGAAAAAGAAAAAACGTGAACGGTGATTCGATAGATGATTAAATAGAATCCTAGGTCTTGAACAGTGATTCAATTGATGATAAAGAAAGAGAATTCTTGGTTTAGTTCTCCACCTTAACGATCGAAAAAAGGATTGATCAAATTCTACTGAGTCTAACTCATAAACAAAACGATATTATCTACACTAACAGAGTGGGGGATTGGGTTAAGCCTCATAATGAGCTAGCTATAATATGGTTTAAATTCGTTTTTGGCGAAAATCGAGCCTAAGACCTTTCACTTTACAAGTGAAGATGAATACCACTAGACTATAATACTAATTAGCTTCTCTATTTATTAGATAACCATTGAAGATTTAATTAATTTTTTGCTCAGATAATTTTTAAATGGTTTACTAGACATCTTGATCATCGAACAACATTTCAAGATGAGTTGGAGAGCTGAAGCAAATTGATCAAAAAATACTTGGGGGGGGGGGTGTATGTCCTATTTTTGCAAGGAGAGAGGATCCTCGCCATATCCTCTTTATGAAGATCCTCGAAATTTTTCAATCATATCCGTTCATTGTACATCATGCAGTCAGTTTTTGTTAGGTAATGTTTATATTCAATTTTAGATAAAAAAATTTACAATGATTCCTGACCACACAATGTATAATGAACGAATATGATTTAAGAATTATCAGGATCTCACAAAGAAGATCCGGCGAGATTCCTCACTCTTTTGCAAGGATGGTCCAAATAGGTGGGTGGCGTGGGTCCTCTCTTCTGTGTCAGCGTTTGCGATGACGCGTACAAACTACAAATTGTAGGAGCGAAGAAAGAAGCATCTAAAAATCTCTCCTAACCGGGCTCTTTGCTCTAATAATCTCTCTTAACCGAGTCCTTTGCTTTAAGTATTATAACACTTGATGTACCAAACGCTACGTGCTTCCGGCACGCTAAAAATCTCTCTTAACCGGGTCCTTTGCTCTAATAATCCTTCCATTGACATCCAATTATAGAGCAGCATATCTTGGTGGTACTGCCAATATACTCTAATCTAATATCATACATTATATTTCACTCAAAAAAAAAAAAATATATATATATATATATATATATATCATGCATTATGTTATGCTGGATTTGCACGAAGAATTTTGGTTCTTTCGTCCTTTTCTGATGTTAATATGATATATTATATTTATATGTGCCCAATGTTGATGTGATTTAAGCTTTATGAAAGGAAAGGAAAGAGTGTTTTGTTCCAACTTTACAATTTGGCACCAACCTTTTTGTTTGCTTATATAATCTCTAGTGCTGCATGGCTTTTCCTCTTTTCGTTCATACAATCATAGCCATAGGCTTTAGGTAGGTCAGGTCACCATCTGCATGGTAAAAAGCACATTGGTTTTTAGCTTTTGTCTAATCCTTCACGTACATGTTTTTAACTTTAATGGAGAGGAACTTCTCTACCCCCGTTTCTTTCATGTCTTTCTTCTTACGTGACGAGATCAATTATAGTAAGATACTGATAGAGAAGGGAGCGGAAATTGACACAGAGATAGGGAAGTATTTTCCCTTATTAAGGATATATCCATGCAATGAGTTTTAAGTAATCAAAAGAGTATAGGTTAAGGGTAGTTCGAATGTAAATTTGTGGGGCGCAGGGAATTGGATTCTCAGAAGCAATTTGTAAATAAAAAGGAAAAACCACATTTGCTCCGCTTTGACAAGTGGGCTTAAACGCCGAGGACTTGGCTGGGTTAAAGCAATGTCATGGATTCTAGTTTGATTTGGGCATCAAAACAAAGAGAATCTCTTATTGGTGGGCTGCGAAGTTGATGGTAGCTCAGGTTTAGTAACTTTTTTGGGCCAATACCCATCTAGTAACTTTCTCACTCCAACTTTCTCGGCTTCCATTCTCATTATGCAAGGTTACTTTGATGATTGGAACCATTTACTTCCGACATCACCCTCTAAAGACCAAGTCTGCAAAGAATCAACAAAATTAGAAATCGTTTAATTGTTCGATGAATGCTGTCAAATTTAAGTCTTTAAGTGCGAAACATAGTTTGTGGTAAAGAGATCCATTCATTGATGAAAAAGAAAAAACGTGAACAGGGATTCGATTGATGATAAAATAGAATCCTAAGTCTCGAACAGTGATTCGATTGATGATAAAGAAAGAGAATTCTTGGTTCAATTCTCCACCTTAACGACCGAAAAAAGGATTGATCAAATCCTATTGAGTCTAACTCATAAACAAAACGATATTATCTACACTAACGGGGTGAGGGATTGGGTTAATCCTCACAATGAGCTAGCTATAATATGATTTAAATTTGCCTTTGATGAAAATTGAGCCTAAGACCTCTCATTTTACAAGTGAAGTTGAATACCGCTAGACTATAATACTAATTGACTTCTCTATTTATTAGATAACCATTGAAGATTTAATTAATTTTTTGCTCAGATAATTTTTAAATAGTTTACTAGACATCTTGATCATCGAACAACATTTCAAGATGAGTTGGAGAGCTGAAGCGAATTGATCAAAAAATATTTAGTGGGGGGTGTATGTCCTATTTTTGCAAGGAGAGAGGATCCTCGCCATATCCTTTTTGTGAAGATCCTGGAGATCTTCCAATTACATCCGTTCATCGTACATTATGCGACCATTTTTTTTTAGGTACTGTTTATATTCAAATTTAAATAGAAAAATTTACAATGATTTCTGATCGTACAATATATAACGAACGAACATAATTTAAGAATTTCCGAAATCCCACAAAGAAGATCTAGTGAGATCCCTCACTCTTTTGCAAGGATGGTCCAAACAGGTGGGTGGCGTGGGTCCTTCCTTCCGTGTCAGCGTTTGCGATGACGCGTACAAACTACAAATTGTAGGAGCGACGTAAGAAGCATCGTGCGACACCGTGTGGAATCCGAGTCAAACCTGGCTTTTGGCTTTAGCTTTTCCCGCAAGCCAACCCCAGAACCGACCCCTCTCCCTCTCCCTCTATAAATAAAATTTAAATTCCCCCTTTTGCTTACGAATTGTTTCTTTGCAAAATTTAACAAACTGAAAAATCAAACTACGATCAGGATGACGGGAGGAACAGAAGCTTTTCCGGATTTGGGTCGGCACTGCCAGCTCTCCGATTGCCACCAACTCGATTTCCTCCCCTTCCAGTGCGACGGTTGCCGTAAGGTTTTCTGCGTTGAGCATCGGTCTTACAAGTCCCACGAGTGCCCCAAATCGGACCACAACAGCAGAAAGGTGGTGGTTTGCGAAATCTGCTCCGCCTCCGTAGAAACCACCGGCTGCGACGACGAACAAGACCATAAATTGCTGTTGGAGAAGCACGCCAAGTCCGGGAATTGCGACCCCAAAAACAAGAAGAAACCCACCTGTCCCGTTCGCCGGTGCAAGGAGACTCTCACGTTTTCTAATACCAGCACCTGCAAAACCTGCCATACGAAGGTCTGCCTCAAGCACCGGTTCCCGGCCGACCATGTTTGCAGGAAGCAAACGGCAGCTCAGCCGTTGTTGCTGGCGGGTAATGGCGTCAGCTGGAACGACAGGTTCATGGCTGCTTTTGCTTCGAGGAAAGGGAAAGAATGCGGGAAGAGTGAGCGGGATTCCAAGTCTTCCGCTTCGAGTGCGCCATCTGTTCGAGCGCATTGAGAGACTGTTCATCTGCTTCTGCTGGGTTTGTTTACCATTCCGCAGTTCCGTGTTTCTTCGAAACAGCGTCGTGTCGTTGTAATTCTTTTAAATGGTCAAGATTTTAAGACCCTTCATCATTAATCTACAAATTAGAATTCATACTTTGATCCGATTGTAGTACTCTAAAGAACGTTCGATTCCTCCAGTAACTGCAAATCACAGTGTTACGAGTACTTTATGTACACAAGTACACAAACAAAACGAGAAACTGATGTGCAACGAACAAAATAACTAAAGATTAATTTTTGTGTATATAAAATACAACAGCACAAGCCCTATAGAAGTTATTCAACCTAATCAAAACCGTCGCAAACCTGAACTTCAAACTCGATTTCGGATACAATGGGTGAAGGTACATACAAACAAACGAAATGCTCTTGAAATAGCAGCAATTTTCTTTTCTTCGTTCTTAATAGGATCTTTCGTTGCATCGTTACAAGTAGGGATTATGGTGGCTGGCCGTTTAGTACGGGGTAAAAGTGCAAGAAGGATCTTTTTTCTTGGTCCCTACATATTAAGCAACCTTTGTGAGAATGGACCGAGTTCCATTGCACTGAGCATGCAGATAACAGACGAAGCTTAGAGTGAACGAAAATTACCATCGGTATGCCC
Source organism: Pyrus x bretschneideri (assembly GCF_019419815.1). NCBI lineage: Eukaryota > Viridiplantae > Streptophyta > Magnoliopsida > Rosales > Rosaceae > Pyrus > Pyrus x bretschneideri. Next base: position 2,122,300 of record NW_025999413.1, read on the forward strand.
AGCTCTTTGAGGTCCTTATCCCCCATCTGCTTCAAAGCAGTCATGTCTACCTGTAAATCAGAAAATCGAGAATTACGAAAACTTGAAGTCCGCAGCCAAAGATGAAATGTAGAACCTAAAGTCATCTTCATTTATATTGGTATTCCTCATTGGATTGATCAGATTTCCCCTTTAAAAACACACATAATATTCCCTATTTTAGATGCTGTGTCGGAAATCAGACAACGACAGCCTATAATCGTCATCCAAATTAAGGAAAGCAAATTTGAATGGAAAATCAAATTCGGCCAGGTAACTTACTTCTTCAGCCTGGAAAATAATGGCATATTTTCCCAAACCAAGTCTATGCAACAACTCAGCAACAGTTCGAGTGTCATCCACCTGCACAACCACAGAGATAAACTCATCAAATTTGAAGTAGCAATACATGACCAGATTTCCCAAAAAGGAAGCTAAAATGGTGCAATTGCCACAAGGTAGTACCATTTGTGAACTTCTCTGCATGCCGCCAGTTGCTGGAGCAAACTGTGCTATTGGCCTGGCAGCTTGAGGGGTAGCTTTCATTGTGAAAATAAAGGAGTCTGTCGGCTGAGAAGAACCAACCATACCATTTCTCGGGAACTGGCCAGCTCTACAAGCGTCAACTGGCCTCAATGATGATGGTGGGTGCAGCTCTCTTGGTGGGGATCTACCTCTGAATCCATCCGTAGTTGGAGAAGAGTAGAAGTTTCCTCGAGAATTTACCTGGTATAGACCAGCTGGACTTTCTCTCAGAGGAGCCTGCCTCATGTGGCTACTTGCATTTGTTTCAGAAGTATGCTGCAGCACCTGGTATCTCAGTGAAGGATGAACAGGTTTTGAAAGCTTTGCATGAGGGTCCATCTGCTTGCGCTCTTCAGCAACTCCGTCAATTTGCTTCTTAGATAATCTTTTATGCAACAATTTCAATCTGAGGTCATTTCGACTGATTCGTGAATCTTCACTTGTTTTAATGCACCAGAGTCAATACAAAGAAACCATATAAAAAACAATAAACGAAATATAATAGTTGGTAATATCACGTAAGATAGTTTTACCTTGCATTGTTCTATCATCCTCATTCCATTTTATGCCATCTCCTCGTTGCCTGAAAATTGATATTGAACGCATCATGATAGGATTAAATACGCATCTGACATGTTATTATCTTACTGCCTGAAATACCAATTCTTGAAATGGGACGACCATAAAACGGTTACGACCATTCTCAAAATGAAAATACTTCACGAGCTAGTTGTGGCATTGGCGGTGGCTTGCACGGTAGAAGATGTTAAACAATTAAGGGCATTGGATAGGAGTTCATAGAAATAACTGATAACCACCATAAGAAGGAAAAAGACTATTGGAGAATCACAGGCATTCCCAACACACAGCCTCCGAAGGACTACAAAAACAAGTAATATGCTGATAAGCCAGGTAAATAGATAGAACAACGTACCGTTTACCCGCAGAAAACGAAAAACCATGAGCATTACTCCCAAGTCTGCCTGCCATTCGTTTACTTCCGGAAACCATCCCACTATCACCACGCACTTTTGCAGAATTGGATACAAATCCTCCTCTCTCCACAACCTACAAATATGTCAACAAATAAGCAAACAAACACACAAACCAACCCGAATTCGCATCAAAATTGGTTCTTCAGCCCAGGACAGCACAACCCAAAAGTTCATCAAAGCATTCCAAATAGCTAAATAACAAAAGGGCTGGATTTGAAGCTCAAGAAATTGAATCAAATATAGTAAACGTCAGACAAAATTGCTCCCTTTCCCATTGAAGCTTGATTAATGTGGAAAACTATACAATTTGAATAATTGCATCCACCCCCTTCTTCCTCACAGATAAACTGGCGCAGAAAAACACAGAAACAAGAACAAAAGCAAAGAAGAAGAATTTACCTGACCAGAGCGACCGAGGGTGATGGTGACCCTGGAATTCGACATTTTTGAAAGTCAAATTCCTCAATTACTTTCAGAGATCCGGGAAGAAGAAAAGGAAAAGCAAAACCCTAATTTCAATCTCTCTCTTTCTCTATGTATGCTGCAGTGCAGATGCTGCGTTTGCAAAAGCAAAGGTGCTCTCATCCATTTCCATGGATGCCGCGTTGCATCGCCATCTTCCAGTTGACGCCCGGTCAAGTCAATCTGCTGGGATGGGCCCAAGATATTCCCGCGGACCCACCGCCTTCCAAGCCCACTTATTTAGAGATCAATACAGTTGAGGCCCATATCAAAAGTACGGTTTAGGTCAACTAAATCACTTAATCACAAAGGAATTATACCATAATTCTACATAAATAAAAAATATTATATTTTTATCAAAAACTGTAAACTATTAAGTCATGACTTTTAATCAATTCCCAAAAAACATTATCAATTTGCCCGAATTAAAAGTTAAAAATGCAGATCGCGTTTTTGCCGCGAAAAATAATAATGTCTATACACTCAAGTGCAGGTTTGATCTCCATGAATTTTCTCCCTTTAACATTCAACTATTTAACTTAGGGCTGGTTCGGTACGGGATCCCAAACGAAATTGAGATTCGAAATTCCAAACCGAATTTTCTTGGGACAGAGTTTCAGAAATCAAAACCAAACCGAACTTTTAAGATTCTCGAATTTCGGGATTTCGGTATGATTCGGAATTTATCGACCTCCCATCTTCCTTGCCAGCCCAGAAAGCCACACCTCATCCCAAATTTGTCGATCTCCCCACCCTCCATCCCCATCTCCATCCCTCTCATTCCTGGGCTTGTCTTTGCTGCCTTTGGGAGTCGGAGCGCTTTGCCAAGAAATTTTTGCGACGGTATAAGGTGAGAATACCACAACTGTATTCAGAGCTTGAACCAGAAACACAATTTGGACATCAACATTTGGTTATTTGACGGCAGCAAAACATGCATATACTTTTTTATTGCATTGGACATTAGAACAATTGAATGATTATCATACCCAACTTAATAAGCAACGTAGAATCTTTCTGTTCTGTTCATGCTGAAGAAAGATGGTTATTGTCCAGAGGAACGGTGGTTGATTAAATAATATATATATATATATATATATATATATTATCGGTTTGGGATTCGCGCATTAAGAAAAAATGTGATACTGATTCTCGTACTGAATTATTTGAGATCGGTTTGAGATTGGTATCAAAATTTTCGATTCGAGATTTTTAGGATTTTTTTCCAGTCCTAATTTAACTCACTTTATAAAAAAAATTAAAAAAAAAAATTAAAATGCACCAATAGGTGGTGATGACAAACTATAATTGTCCCATGTGTCTCAGGAACACATCCAAGTGAATGTTGGTTTGAAGCACAAAAGCTACGTGGCAAAATTTCATTTGGTTTTGAGGATAAGGCAAAGTTATATTACAAGAAAAGAATGTTGGGGTTCATGAGAATATGGCAAAGTATAGGGGCTGGAGCATAATTCTACAACCAGTATATATCCCAGAAAAAAGGAAAGTATAGGGGCTGGAGCATAATTCTACAACCAGTATTCCGAGTTCACATTGAACCTTTAGAGGGCTAATTTTGATTGAATAATACAAAAGATCATCAAGAAGGCGAAAAAGAGTGCGGAAATTATTTCCCTCGAAAAATTATATTCAAAAGATGAGCTCCTTTTTTTTTTTTTTTTTTTTTTTTTTTTTTTTTTTTAACAAATACAGAAGTGGATTGTTTACACATAATTTGCAATACACACAAAAAGCTTGTTACATGTTTGCCGTCGATTCTCTGATCTCTTCCAAGGAGATGGCCTGCATTGCATAAGAATTATTGAGGTCGGTAATTAGGTTATAAAATACCGTAACCGAAGAACACGACTACATAAGATTTCTCAAAGAATGATGGATAAATTACCTGTTCCGGTCCGGCAAAATCATTGTCAGGAGTGAGAAAGAGCATGCAGTGGCATTCCTTCCTGCCAACACCGATTTACAGTTTTCATAAGAACTAACCGGGTTGACATATACACACATCATTTTCATATAACGATCGTTTGAATTCAAATGTTAGAGCTAAAGTGAGTAGATAAGCTTGTGACTGTCAAGCTGGATTGAAACTTGCAGCAACTATCGGTGTTTCGCTGGAAATTTCCAAGTAGATTTTTTTTCTTACTATATTTTTAGCATTTAAAAATATCTAACATAAAGCCTACTTATCTTCGATTTGAATGTCTGAGTACCAAAGTGTAATGCCGATAAAGATCTACCAATATATCATAATCTAGCGTGGGTTTTAACACCACTTTCCCGTCAAGTATACAAATCTACAAACAAATGAAATTGAAACTGTATAGAAAAACTAGTTGATATACTAATCTTATAAAATTATGAAACGATATATACCTCTCTCTCATGGGAACACACGGGCAGTTCCAAAAGCCTTGGCCTGCCTCGGCAGGTTTATCATCATAATGCCTGCAACACAACAAATTCAGACTTGGAAAACACGATATGACATGAATATGAATTGACTTTGACACTGGTAAGACGTTTGAGGCATGGGGCGAAGTAAGAACACCATAGACTCATGGTCAAGAAAAACTATCAAAGAACAGATGCTTACCGACAAGGGCAGAGTGGTGCGCCCAACGAATCTTTATGGTCTGCCAACCCCTGTTGAAATTCGAGGATGAGTTTCTTTCACATACACTATTGAACAAATACAGTTTAATCAACTGCAATGACGATAATGAAGGATCCAAATATATAATCTCAGGGTGCCATAACGATCTGTAAGAAGATCCTTTCGCCCCAAATAAAATCTCTTGTGAATTGTGATAAAAAAGATAAAGAACTACAGCAGCAAGATACTGAACCGAAAAGTTATGCATATGGGGGTCGATTTGAGGGAATAATTTAACGCTATTTCATAATCTATAGGATCTAGGGGGTCAGGTTACATGTTCCTTAGTGTTCGGTTGAAGGCCGGAAGCTCATAAAGTAATCGGCTTTGACGTTGATTTGAGTCATTCCAGCATACAACCACGACGAAAATACTTAACACAGTTCCAATTAAGCATACAACAATACAAGTAATAATATCCAATAAGGAAATTAAAACACACCTTGATAACAACAGAAGTAACTCCCTTATCGACGCAGAAATATGTTCCGGACTTGCGAGCATACTGCTCGGAGAACTTCCTCATGATTTCAACAGACTTATCTGACGGCTCCGCTGCCAGAAAACACACAAATTTTGGAGTATCCATCAACGCAACATTCACGAGCTAAATTCTGACCGAAGCTCAAAAATGTTATAAAGTCACGAGCTTTCCAACCAAATGGATAATTTATGAAAATCCCAAAGTCTAATTGGCATCGCATCTAATCTAAGAACGTTCAATTGGTGCTGTAAATCTGAAGGGTCACTAATTATAAACTCATAAATTCAAATATAAAAAAATAATTAAAAAAAAAAAGAAAAAAAGAAGGAGATTAAGAAGTTGAGCAATGCTAACCAGCCTAACCTTTAGCTCGGATTACAGGGCGGCGCGTGGAGCGGTTGAGAGGAGAGACGAAGGACGAAAGGCTGGCGGCGAACGACGGAGCTTGGAGTTGCAGAGTCATGGCCTCTGAGACTGATGAGAGAGTGGACCGCTGTGAAATTAAATTATTTTTTCTGGGTAATAATCCGTTCGCTTATATAATTTCTGGGGGTTTTAGTTTTGGAATTTTGGGGATTTGTGATTTAATTTTTGGAGGGTTTTGGTAACTGGGATTTAACAGAGTTGTGGTAGGAGGAGCCGTTGCCCGCCACACGTTGTGTATATCGGTTAGGGAAACACACCAACCACTCGGTCCGTTCGCGGCCTCCACCAACGAATCCAACCCCCTTCCCTTCGTTTCCTTATATTATAAGGCCTTTGGGGCCTTTTCCCTTCTCGGTTTGTCGGCCCAATCCATTTATATCTGGAACGGAATATACCAATTCTGGCCCAAACATGGATACAGCGATATTTGTGTTGAGACACTGGATTCGAAAGGAAGATACCTTGTATGTGTTTAATGCAAATGCGACAGTACTTAATTGGTTTTATAATGGAACCTCAACTTGTTTCATGATATTAGAACATGTTGTCTCATGTGTGAAGCCCAATGGCCGCACGTGCTCCATTTCATCCGATTTGTGTTGTCCACACGTTAAGATTGAAAATTCGCTTGCATGTGAGGATGGCGTGTTGAGAGTGAATTCTACATCGGAGAAGAGAGGGACCTTGTGCTTGGAGTAGTTGGACTACTATCCATATTGCTAATTAGTTTGGTAGAACCTTTGTTGGCGGTTTGAGTAAAGTCACACTGCAAGTGGTCGTAATTAAGTTTGAACTCCTTATTCATGAAAAGTATTCAAACTTGAGGCGTCCAACGTACAAGTAAAGATGATTATGGCTAAACCAGGGCGCAAGTGTCATAAAATGCAATCTTTAATCTTCAAACAAATTGGAGTGAATAATGGTGTGAATTGAACTCAGATTTTACATCCGGCTTCAGTCCTGCTGCGCCGGAAAATAAGGTTTTCCGTCCACAGCCAAAAAGAAAGGTATGAACAAGTCTTAAGAGCTTGATGAACATGGCTTGCATTTACCAAAGCCAATGGCCTTAGCCAATGAGTTGCCTACTTGATTTTCTAAAGTGCGAGACCGTTGTCCAATTTCATGAGTCGAGTTTCTTCTCTACTACGAGCACCAAACATGTACCACATGAAATAATTCAATTTGCTTGAAATACAGTCTTGTCGTTGCCCAGCTAATTGCCAAACGAAGCCAAAAGAAGTGTTGGCAGAACCAGAACCATTAGCTAGCTGGGGCAAGGCATAATTTCATGGAGAAATTCTTGAGCGAAGCAAACCCTGTACAGTACTTTCTCCATTTCATCTGTATTCTATATTAATTATATATGTAATCTCAATATCTCTGTTAATCTACACTGTCAAACAAAGGTGGAAAAAAGATCACCATGACCAGCTCTCTCTCTCTCTCTCTCTCTCTCTAATATACACAAGAAGGGTAGGGACACAACATTTTGAAGTTTCACATGTAAAACTAAATGGGAATACGGAGAATAGCTCAATCTTTTATAAATCCTTACATAAATTAATCTTTCACCGGTGTCGATTTTGTCTTCGCATTCTCACATGCCCTTCGAGATGTGAAACTTTATCTTCACATTCTCACACACTCCTATTTTCAAGTCTAACACGTAAACAACACAACATATGAACAACACAAACGGGATGATATAGAGCATGTGTGGCCGTACGTTGAGATTCACATGTGAGACAACCTGCTCTATACTATGAAAAAAGTTGAAATTCCACTATAAAATCAAATAAAAATATGAATAGTAATACAACCTCTTATAAGCTCTTACATAAATTGATCCCTCATCCATGTGAGACTTTATCTTTACATTCTATCACAAGTACATCACCCATATCTGACAAAATGTACACAGCATTCATATAATTTGGGTAAAAGAACAAGATTTTCTTACTTCACAACCTGGACAGATCGATGAGATTCCAAGCTTATAGTGCATGTCGTTTTTTATGTTCATGTAAAAATCAAGTGCACACTTAATTTCAGTAATACTTATGGGATTAATTTTAGATAAAAATTATTATTTTCCAAAACCAGTTCATGTTATAGGCTAATACAAATAATTTTTTCCAGCAGAAAAATTTATACAATGACTTCCATTCCATCATAAAATTTGAAACATAGATAAATTGATCCACATATAATTAATACTTCTGATCATTTCAACAGGATAATCTAGAGAGAGAGAGAGAGAGAGGAGTTTCTTACTTAAACAGTAACTTGAGTCTTGATAACTAACAAACAAAACCAGGACCGGAAAACCCTCTATCTTTCAAGCTAAAACACACGATCTAAAGTTTTTCGCACAAACAAAGTACGTAAAGAAACAGGTTGCAAGAACATGAAAATTTAAGATTTGCTTGCTTTGATACAACACACTAGCAACAGCAAATCGTTGTCGTCGGACCAAGATGCTTGATTCCCCAAAAGCAACAAAGACTTGGACAGAATCTTTGAAATATATCAAGGAGAGGAGAGAGAAACTCATCAGACTCTTTCACTTTTTCTCACAAAGGAGTGAGAAAGGTAGTAGCTATAGCTGAGCTGAGCTAGGGTTTCAGCTGGCCGCTCGAAATCATGATGAGAAAGTTTTCTTTTCGTTTTGGGTCGTCGCTTTTTCTTCTTCTTCTTTTTTGTTGGTGATAATATTAAGGACAATGATGATGCTGCTTTTGTGGTGGGGTGGTTGAAGGAGGTGATGAAGTTGCAGGAGGGGATGGTGTGGTAGCAATGATGGCGATAAAGAAGGTAAGGAGAGGACATGATGATTGCTGTTTGGCTTCTGGCTTTGAAAGAAAGGCAAAGAAATGTCTAGGTTTTTTGTGCCTCTCTCTCTCTCTGATCTGACACATATTAGAGGGTAGATAGAGAGAGATTGTGTGCGAGTGATGATGACATCCATTGATCAGGCCAAACCCTAGCTACTTTTCATCTGAAACCAAGGTGCGTACGTGTCAACCATAATCCTCATTTTCATCTCTTTATTTTTAAGCCACTATATGCATTATTGAACTATTTGATAACCCTTTTAATTTTTAATATTTTAAAAAACTTAAAATTAAAAATTTTGTTTAAAATTACTTTCAGTTTAATTAATAAATAAATAAAAATTAAAAGACAAATTCTAAAAACGAAAAATGATAGTTTGTAATTTTTCGTTTTTAGTTTCTTTTTTAAATTAAATATAATTAACGAATCATGTGATTAGTCTAATATCTAATGTAACAAAATTTATCGTTTGATTAAAAAATGTATTTTAATTTTTTAATAAAATAAAACTAAAATTAAAAACAAAATAACTATTAAAAAGAGAGTTTGTATTGTTTTCTTTGGTACAATGGATGGTTTCTCAGCCAACTTTGTAAATGTCGTCTCACCTAGCCGGGTCTTGCAGATTAGATGGATGCTTGGGAGGTCTAAGTGTTATTTCTTAATTTTTAAATATCAATTAATTCGAACAGTGGTTAGCCATCTAATGCTTATGAGTTGCTAAACGAAGATTTTTATAACAGTGTCTAGAAGTTATATTAGGCAGAATTGGATCCTCTCATGAGCAGAAGATCAAGATCCTCCTGACCTACTAACATGGACCGTTAGATTTTGATTCAACGGTTACGAACAAGAAGTCTCTCTAAAAATTATAACAATTATAATCGTTGGATCAAAATTTAACAATTCGAGTTAGTAGATCAAGAGGAAGATCCTGATCTCTCGCTAAGAAGAGGATTCAATTCCATATTAGGCTATCCAAATGTCAAAACGCAAAAGTTGATTCAGGTTTTTAAACCATAAAAACTAATATTGATTCATCATTGAACATTTGGACTGGCTCGATAATGTCAGGTTACCCATCATTACTTAAAGCTTAAACATCCAAACACATCCGTAATCCACTTTCACAGACCTTAACATTATTTCTTCGATATCGACGGAGAAACAAAACGCATGCTTCTAGGCAATGGCTGGTGCGGCCTGTAGTGTCATGTCATTCTCCAAATAAAGCATCGTGGGTTCGTTCCACTTCCACACAAGTGGAAAAAGGAAAAAGACTTAAACGGGCGAAAGATTTATATGAAACGAGTAACATCTCGAGATAACGATGGAAAATTAAATTTTTTTAACTTTCAATACGACAACATAGGTTGGAAACACTATCACATTAATATCCTGTTTAAGAAAGAGATCGTTCCAGATTTTTTCATCAAAATCATCAAGTCTATTCATCTAGATCCTTGAAATTTGATCCAAAGACTAAAATTATTATAACTTTTTAAGAGATCCTCTGTTTGTAATTGTTGAATTAAATTTCAAATTTCTGGATGAGTAGACTTGGTGACTTTAGTAGGAGAGATTCGGAGAGGATCTCTTTCGCCTGCTTATGCATGTTCTCAAAATGAGGAGTTTTGGTTGGACAATACCTAAAGGGAAAATGTTGGTTTCTCATTCATAAAACGACTTTACCATTACATGACCCGTTCTGATCAACACATGTTATTGTTTCTGAACCTCAACTCAACCAGCTCTCAGGACTTGCAACGTAAAACTTCGGCCACTGGATGTCAGGTGTCGACGATGTGCGTGCATTTCTTCTTGCAGCAATAAATCAATCTATGTACAGAGGTTGTTCACCATTCCAAAGTAATAATCTCAATTCCTGGAATTTGAAATACCAAACCTCACACTCGTCGACGATCATGGGCTTCAGTGACTGCTATGTACACAGTGAGTCTACGTGCACGCATACTACCATAGGCAATGATCAAGGGATAGATGATACCAATGGTACATTCTGGCACAAGCTAAGATTCCAACCTAAGAAGCCGCATCTTTGTCTTCACGAAACTTGAATCCGCACTCAAGTCTTATTGCCGCCAGGAGTTCGGGAGACACAACACCCTGAGAAGAAGCCTTTTTTCCCTGTGTTAATTCCGTTCCTATCATTAAGGCCGGGATCATCTCCTGCGCCCCAACCCCTGTAAAGTACAACTTTGCTAGGCTCGTGGGAGACTAACACTGCACCTGTTGCTTGCTATAAGAGAGACAGAAAGAGAGAGATCAACCAATTTATAATGTAAGAAAAAATAAAAAGGAGGCGATAAGAGAAATAAAAGGAACTTGGGCGTGCAGACCTCGAGTTTGAAAACCACTTCCCGTGTCGAAGTTCCTTTTGCTATGCCTTTGACGTTCACTATGGCAAGAGGGTGCTTCTCAAAGTGCTGCTTGATTGTCTTAGCAACACCAGCTACAATATTGTTCCTTCCTAAAAGGTGATAACAGAAGCTAAGTACTTAAAGTTTCTTACCAACTATATAAACAACCGTTTTAGCATAATGGTAGATGAACAAGAAGAGGCAAACCGGAAAACTTAATTTGGATATAAAATTACCGACTGTAATCACAGGGCGATTTTTCATCTTGAGGGCTTGTTTTGCAGAAGAAGCCTCTAATTGTTGGAAAGATGCACTGCTCTCGAGGGCCTCTCATTAAAATTCTTTCTTACTATTGCCACAAATGCAACGCTGTTTGCCAGCAGTTGCTGAACTGCCCGGACCATTTCGCTGAACAATATATATCGGACCACATAAGAAGTTTCCATAAAGGATCTAGAATATAAACATGCATAGAACTTCATGGTAACTGTTATTACCAAGACAGATATAGAAACGAGGACTCCCTTTTCTCCATGATCATCGAACAAATTTGCAACCGTTTCATTTCTTATAACTGGTTCATTTGAAGATACTCTCACCACAGATGGAAGAAAATGTAATCGCCATATCCTGTTGTATGGCTAACTGACCATTTACTACAGTGCCCGTTTCTCTTGGATTTTGGATCGGCGAGCCTGTGGGGTTCCATTCTAACGACATCGATACTATCCTCAACTTTACCACCCATCAAGTATAAGGTTTTATTATAAAAAATCTCGATATTAGTTAGAGTGAGCTAATCATATTTAAACCTATTATTTTCTTTTTGCACCCACCATGTGGGATTCCAACAGTTTCATCTTCCAATTTCACGGGAGTCACATGAACTTCTTGTTTGTCTCTAGCCTTGACAAATACAATGTACACTATTTCAGATATCGCTCCTGAAGCTGCAGAAGATACTACCATAACATCTTCGGCACATGATGTCGTTAGGAAGTCTTCAACTTCTCCATTTATATCCTTGAGCGAATTTGCATGTCTTTCATATGTAACTGATTCATTCGAAGATCCTGTCTCGACTGTACCAGTTTCATCCTCTTCATTTGTAATTGATTCATTTGAAGATCCTGGCTCAACTTTTCCAGGTTCATCCACGTCACAGGTCAGAGAGAAACTAGACACATTAACTTGTTGAGTGTAATTGATCGTTCGTCACAGGAACTATTTCATCATTCAAATTCATGGGAATGACATAGATTTTTGAAACCCGGGACAACTCACCAACTGAAGCTTCAATTCATCTATGTTTTCGTTAAGCCTTAAAACATGAAGTTTCAAGGACTGCTTGTCAAAGCAGGAAACGAAGAAAGAGGAATCAGTTGAAGTAGATTTGAGATTGGGGAAAGCTCAAAACAGAAAGTAATTACACAAATTAATATGTCAGTAGTTTTTTCCACAAAAATAAACAAGTCTAGATTGAGCCAAGATCCTTGACATAATGGATTCCATGGCAGTGAAACTAGGTGTATACTTTATAACATGTTTCCAACCAAAAGCACCATTATCATCAGGTTTCAGAGGAGATGACTTTGTATGTTAAAGTACTTAACTTGATATTTTAAATGATGGAATTAGATCACTCGTCGTTAATTCAGTGTTTTAAGTTTTCCGCCAGAGTGCATAGGCATCTGCTTAGATTTTCCGCACTGCAGTAAACCGCCATCTGCTTAGATTTTTTATATCTTGATATACTCATGTATTGGCAAACGTGGACTTAGCCACATTCGTTAGAGCAAGAATACTTTCTCCTCGTGCATTCGAGTTTGAATGTAGCCTCAGAAATTATATGGATTTTATATGCCATTATAATTGTCTCCTGTAATACACAACAGAATTCTTATGCACAATCCAAATGCAGATCCAGCCAGCTCATAAACAAGCAAGACGAATCACAGTTTGAGCACGAGTAATCCCCGAGTCAAGGCGTTCTCTGTGCTGTAGATGGCGGAGATTCGTTTTCAGGAAGTCGAAAAACAAACAGAATCTTTTGAATTAAGCACTTGAAGACAAGAAAGTAAATTTATTGATTCAGATATGACAACATGAGGCTACATTTATTTTTTTGGATGAAGGTACTGATCGACCGTGAGAGGTTTTGGACCGCCGAACCAGTTGATCAGAAAGATGTTCTCGATGTCTAATTTGAAGAACTGGAAGTTGTGAGTCTTGGGCCAGTCTGTTAACCATGCAGCAAAATTAAACAAAAATCACTCTGTTAGTTGAGCAGAAGATGAAACGAAAAGCTGAAATTACAAAAAGGTAATGCTAAGAGACTAAATGCGGAGACATAATTTATCAATAGGAATAAGTGTTAAAGTAATAAACCAATCATCAACTTTCATGTCTTTTAGTTTTCAAAATTTTGTTTACAAATTTAGTCTCCCTAACATTATCCATTACAAAATAGGGACCACAAGTGGTGTACTAGAGTGCAATGTTTATAATATCGGTATTGGTGGAAATATCGATATATAAATTGATGGAAATATCGATAGATATATCATTATTGATAACGATATCGGTTTCCTTTGGAAAATGACATATGACAGTTTGTCGATATTCAACTAATATGTCAGAAATATTGATGAAACTTGTCAATTTTAGCCAAAATTAAATAGTTTCTCCGATGTGGGGTAAAGGGCGAGCCTTAGCACAACAGAAAGGTTTTTTGTGACTGAAATATCACAAGTTCGAATCGTGGAAATAACCTCTTTGCAAAGCAAGAGTAAAACTGTATACGATAAACGTTCCCTTGACTCTTGTAGAGTAAGAAGTCTTTTTGGGTTAGAGTCACCCTTTTAACAGAATATCAACCGGTATTGGAGAAATTCAAACACTATATTTGTGTTTACCCTTCATCTCCGGATGCTTCGTGAACAAGGCCCTTTTAGCAAATTCTAATTCTTTAGGATCCGCAAGCCTCAGCTGAAAAAAATATCATGCATTCCAGGTTAGCCAAAATCAATGCGATTTCTCCTTCTTCTCAAGGATAGTAAGGATAACAAATAAATTTTCTGTTGCGGCACACCTTCCCGTTGAGTGTAAGCTTTGCACAAGTGGGATTTTCTGGGTCTGTCTTGCCACAGGTTCCGATAGGATGTTCACTAATTGTCAACGAAACTCTTGGATCTTTCAGTGCCTTTCTTGCAGTCGGATCAAGAGTTGTCAAGTAGAAGTAAGGGATACCACTGCCTTTTCCAGGTTCTCCGTCGCTAAATGAAACCACATTCCTGCATCGTATTTTCAAAATTATTTTATCCGAGAAAATAAGGATTTGTCATTCATTTCTTCTTTTAAAATGCTTTTAATACAGTGAATAGTCCTACACAAGTCAATTCTCTCTATCGACTGAGGCCTAGGAGTGTATGTCTGGCCTCGATCGAACCCTGCAAAATATTTCGCTTTTGCCTAAACTTGTACTCGTGAGGAACACTTGACTCAAATACTAGCATTTAGTAGTATACCTAACGCGATAATATATATAACAAGAAGAAATAAGAAATCTTACCCGAAGGGTGCTCCTCCCAAATCGCTTGAGATAGTACTGTGAACGGAAAAAAAAAAAAAAAAAACACAAGTAAGCATGAAATATCTAACTTCCAAACACAAATATCAACTACTTTCTAATGAAAACACTTCTAGCATAAACACTTACGAGCTGAAGTACTTCTTACAAAAGTAATTACAAATGACACCAACAAGTGCTTCCATAATCAAAAGCACTTTTAAATTTTAATGGCAAACGTCGCTAAAAGTGCTTTCTAACACCAATTTACAAGCAAGATTCTAGAGCACCCAACACATGTTTGAATTTCATCACAACACACAAGGTTCGAAATCAGATCTCCAATTTGACCAATAAGAAACCAAATTAAAATCACACAAATTTGGTTCTCTAATCAGCAAACTTAGGCTTGGTCTGGTACTGACGTGATTATGAAAAAAGTTGGTATAAAAAAAAGCTAGGAACTGTTTTTCTGTTTGGTAAACATTCAGCTTTAGCTTTTTTTTCACAGTTTTGGGTGAAAAAAGCAAAAAACAAGAAGCTGTAAAACCCAGCTTTGAAAAACTAGCTTTTTTTCACATCTGTTTTACATAAAAGTTTACCAAACACTATAATACTGTTTTTTTTTTCTTTTCTTTTCAAAAACACTTTTACAAAAAAATTTACAAAACACTCTGCTGCTTTCTCACAATACAGCAGAAACATTTTTTTTCAAAGCACAGTAATGTATGGACACGATGGTATCCCCTCGTATCATGTGCCATGTCGTATCGTATCTCGATGTCGTATTCTCTTGTGGTCATATATCATTTCTTCTTGTTAATTTTATGCATCTGATCCATGTCGTATTGTGTCGTATCATGTATCGATGCGTTGTAGGCCAAAAGCCTCTGTACCATCAAAACTGAGCGGCCCCAAATTAACGCACGACGGTAAAGTAAAAACCAACAGAAACAACACCAAAATACGAGAAGATAGTAAAGAGATCATTACTCCAAGACGCCCCAAATATTCTGGGAGACCAACCAACGAGCACTGGCAGCAGCATTCTCCGGGTCGGGTTTCTTCTGCAAGAGAACTCGCCCGTGCACGGGCACTTGGACATCCGACAGCACAGAAACCAGGTAGATTGCGAAAACGAAGTGGACAAGCCCTTTGATCTTCTTCGTCGTCGTCATCGGACTCTGTCTGTTTTCTGTCATGGTTTTTTGTGTAGAAAGAGAGAGGGAAAGAAGGAGATGAGCATGATACTATACGGGAACGTGCTTTTTATACTCGAAATCTTATGGGCTGACCCCCGAATTACCGGTTGTGAGCATGCGAGGAGGAGGTTCTATCCTCTGCAAGCGGGGGTAGCATAAGGGATAATGGATCGCTATTTACCTTCCTCATTTGTCTTTCTCACTCATCATTTGACACGTGTATTTTATTAACAAATTAAACTCCATAATTAATGAGTTAAAATCATAAATTCAAAATTTTCACCTTAAAATCATGAATTATGTAATTTAATTTGTTAGTGAAATGCAAGTGTAAAGTGATGAGTGTGAAAGATAAATATTGAAAGGCAAATAGAGAAGGTAGATAGCATTCTAGTAATGGATGTAACCGCACATTTCTCTTCTTTTTTTTTTTTTTTTTTCTTTTCTATTTTGTTTAAAATTTATTAATTTCCTAAAGAATGATAATCAATGCAAATGGATTTTCTATAATAAATTGGAAGTGATTTTCACACACTGTTTTGTCTCTTTGCACCCTTTAGTGTATCTCTGACTTTTGGAAGAAGTGCGTAGATGATAAAAAGGAGTATGCCAAGTGCCTGCATTACTTTCTTAATATAATATCGAATAGTGTTGGGAATACCACATATTTATACCACACATGATGTGATAAATGGTTGGTACATTAGTCAATGAAAAATACTTTTATTAATTGACATGATGTTTACAATCCTTTGCAGAGAAATAAATCTTCAACTTTATTAAGAATATGAGATGTCTAAAAAATCTTGTAGAAAATGAATAATAAGAAGTTGAAATTAAAATTAAAAAGAAAGTTGCATGCACTTCATTGCAGCTTAATTATGATACTTCATATATATAGTTGTGTTCCTGTCCATATTCTCTCTTTAATTTTGAATAACGCCTCCATCTACGTTATTCGGCCCACGTTTTTTCTCCCCTGGCTTTTTTTTCCCTTTTTCTGTTCACTCTTTTTTTTTTTTTGGAGAATTCACATGAATTGTCCATTTGGATCTTACACAACACTCACAAGTCACTAGTCACAATACCCACGACCATAAAGTATAGATGCACAAATATACAAAACGAAAAGGATAATACTTGGGTTCTGAGTGTTTATTCATGGACACGAACTCGTGTTTATCTACCTTGCAACATTTGTTAAGTTTATATGATGGGCTAAAAAATATCAACTCAAGAAGCCCATAAAAGTTGGGCTTCACAATTGGGCTTCCCCACAAAACAGTTGGACTAGCGGAAGCCCACCCGGCAAGTTCGCAAATTCGCGGTAGCAGCGAGCTCATTCCGAACTGCAAATAATGCAACCGAAAAGTCAGACTCCTCCTGCAATTGTCAGCGGAAACATCATCATGGATTAGACAATTCCGAAAGAGTCCGACATGTCGGCGCACGCCAGCAACATCAACCACCCGACCGTCTCAGAAATTCGAACCCTGCATTGGAATTGGAGCCCCTCGACAACTCTCTTCTGAGAGGACAAAAGAAACACCAATCCGAAGATCAAGCACATGGGTTTTCTCACCTTCGCCGCCGCAGGCGGCGGCCTGATTTTGATGGGCGCATACGAGGCCATTTCTTCCTCAATCCAAAAACCAAACGCAGATTCAGATTCGGATTCATCTCCGCCGTCGCCGCCTCAAGCTCCGATTCGTCCCCCGCCGCCGCAGTCTAAAGCGAAAACGCAGTCTCGATCATCGTCGATTTATTACCTCGCCGCCGCCGTTATTTCGTTGCTGTTCATCTTGAACTCTTTGGTTTCTTTCTTTGATGCGCTCGACTCAGCCGACGGAGTCGGGTCAGCTATGCAGTTGCAAGTCCTGGCGGTCGCATCGCTGTTCTTGCTGTACGCGATTACGGGTCTTCTGGTAAAATTCACGAATTCAGCTTTACCTTGTTCGTTGCTTAGTTTGGTCGGTCTTTTCGCATTCGTTGAAGAGTTTTTAATGTTTTACCTGCAAAGAAAAGACACTTTCGGAATCGAAAATCGGTACTTTGATCTGTTGCTTGTGCCTATTGCTGTGTGTATATTTTCTACAATGCTTGAATTCAACAACCCCAAATCGAATTATCCGAAATTGGCTCGTGGGGTTGGGCTGGTTCTGCAAGGAATGTGGTTTCTGCAAATGGGTATTTCTTTGTACACCGGCTTCATGGCGCACGGATGCTCGTTGCACGAAAAGAGTAGAGGGAATTACACAGTGAAATGTAAGGGGCACCCTGAGTATCACAGGGCTAGAGCCATCGTCACGCTTCAATTTAACTGCCATCTTGCTTTTACGGTGGTTATGGTTGTGGGAGTGTACTCGATTATCAGTAGGAAGAGTGGCGGAGTTCGCGTTGATGTTTCTCACTATAAGCCGCTTGGCACAGAAGTACATCAGTTTGATAATCAAAGCCGGTTTACTTTGGATTCTGATGAGGATGATGAGATTAAAGAGGAGGGGAATTTGGCAATGCAGAAAGCCGGCGAAGTGGAATTGGGCGTGAACGGTTATGGTTCTCATAAGTGAGGTATATCTTACCGAATTTTGATATGCTGAACGTACTACTCCATTTTTCATGCTGCATTTATGCATTCAGTTTCAACCGACTTCCTGAACTTGATTATCCTTGTTGGCATACGGATGACATTCTGATAGTAAGTAGTTCTTTGTAACTTTATTATAGCTAGATATTCTTTATGGATAAGCTCATCAGCTTATATGGAGAATGAGTAAGGATTTGGAAAATGATGTAGTAGTTCTTCAATCTTTGATCTTAAATCGCATTAAGTTTCTTAAATCTTTTCTAAACTGCGATCGTGAAAGTAAATTGATGTCTGGTGTTTTATTAACCGTGTTAATGTTCATCAGTTTGTAAATCTTTTACTCATGTAACTCAGTTCGGCTGCTGAGTTCAGTTGCATCTTATTTATATTCTCTTGGAGTCGGACATATTAGGATTCAGGACGGGTAGTTTCCTTCTTCTTTTACACTTGAATGTTGATGTCCTAAATCTATTTGTAAGCAGGTTCTTCATACGGAGGACGCATAGGAATTTTATGTATTTGGGTGCCTTAAGCTGGAAGATTGCATAGGAGCAGGTTCAATATGTAACTTTCATGCTTAGCCAACAAGTTTCCGAATTGCCGATTCAGAAGGACCTTAGGAACTCCACATTGTAGATTGATTTTCTTCAATTGCCTGGATTTTCTTGAAGACTTCTTTCATACTCTGCGCTGTAATCGGAGTAGCGTGAACATAGTTGGGCTCGGGAGTCTGTTACTCGCAGAATGAGGACTCTATGGATCTACGGACGCAAATTTGCGCCTTGTGCAAGCATGCCCGACTCCAAGAAATCGAATGTACCCTTATGCAAGTGTGTCCGACTCCAAGAAAATGCAAATAAGGTGCAACCTTACTGAACTCAGTGTTAAGACCCTCTCTACGTCTTCCTCAATTGCACTGTAAAAGTAACTCTTTATTACACAAATGACAACTTTACAACTGACGCATGCTGCTTTATAAGAACCCTATTTATACCCCAACATGATCCTCTCCGGATCATTTTGGTGAGATCCTGGGGATCCGTAAGTTGTGTCTATTCATCGTACTTCATGCGGTCAGTTTTTGTCAGGTACTGTTTGTATTTAATTTTAAATAAAAATATTTAAAATAATTTATGACCACGGACACGATTCACGAATCTTCGGAATTCTCACAAAGAGGATCCGGATTCATTTATACTAACTATGAACATACTTATATGCTAAGCAACAAACCAACAGCTTTAACCACAATTAGTTACAATTTCTAATCGGACAATACTTGGGAACTCAGTGGAGAGTACCAAACTTACTGAATATCCTACATGGGCTGCTAGCACGCAGTTCAGCTTCCGCCTGATCTCAAGCACTAGGAATCCAGATCTAACGGTGATTTTTCACAGACGTGCTCATGGAGATGGATACCCATTTAATAGCCGTGGTGGAGTCTTGGCCCATTCATCGCCATGCTATTAAGTATTTTGATTTAAATTCTTTTCTTTTTAAGAGGTGGAATAAAATAACCCGATTGAAGCGTAATGATCATACGTCTGTGGATGTTGTGACGGGTGCTTATGACTTGTTGTCTGTGGCTTGGCATGAAATTGGGCATCTGCTTGGGCTTGGGCATAGTTCTGTTCGAGGGGCTGTAATGCTTCCCACTATTAGCTCCGGCTTCACACGCCGGAGGTTGACTAGGGATGATATTAAGCGGAATCAAGGCTCTATACAACACTGGATCGATGATGATCACCAAGTTCACTTATTAGTAAGTTCGTCAAAAGCCGTGATTTTCCAGTTTCCTATATCGAATAAATGTACCTATTGTACGAAAAAATCTGTCTTATAACCGGTAAAAATTCTCCGTTGACCATATAACTGGGGATAATTAAGATTCTCCAACCATATAAACCGTACCTAGAAGTTATAAAATAATAAACAAATAAAAGTTGTACCAGTATGTATATGTTGGACAAAATTACAAAGAGCTTTATTTACAGACTTCATTTTCCAAGTCCAAATCCTTAATACTTGTGTAACACCTAGACAAAATCACATAAAACACAAAGCTCAATGCACTTAGTGAGGCCAAAAACCAGTAGTATTTATCAAGTCTAGCTTCATTCATGTCATCGGAGAACCAGCTCTGCCTTCCTCCTGAGCTTGTAACTGCCTCAACCGTTGCAATCAAAAGGGTACTCAGGTAACTTCCCACCCCAAAAACACTAGTGTACAATGCAAAGGCCATTGTTCTCATTCTTCTGGGGACTTCAGAGTAAAAGAACTCTTGTATTCCAACAACGGTGAAAATGTCTGAAATGCCTAGAAGAATGTACTGTGGAAGCAGCCAAAAGATGCTAAACGGTACAGTTTCGGGTTGAGATCCCAGCATTTCCATTTCTCTGCTGATCTTGAGCCTTTTTGTTTCCACAACCGCTGCGATGACCATTGCTATGACCGAAACGAACATTCCGATCCCCATCCGTTGCATCACGCTAATACCCTTTTCATTAGACGTAACCAGACGCGTAATCGGGATCATTATTTTGTCATATAGAGGCATCAGGAGGATTATGGAAAGTGTGATAGCGCTTTGAAGAGTTGCTGGTGGAACCTTGAAGTTGCTTCCAATGTTCCTCTTCATCGTCATGCCTTGTTTGGTGAAAAATGTTGGAGGCTGTTGGAAAATCACTGCAAACATCAAAAGCATAATCCATATTGGCAGAAGCCTCAAAAGCACTTTTGCATTTTCAAGCACGTAGAAGCCACTTTTGGGATTCCCAACCAAGCTTGCTGTGCTGCTATTATTTTGACAGAAAAGCGGTGTCTCTTGAAGCCTACATGGTATAAAACCAGCCAAAGAATATATCATTAGCATCAGGATTCATGTACATTAATTCTAAGGAAAACTAATGAAAATGACTTGAAAATTTTAAGTTTTAACGATAATGACAGAATAAAGGGCAAAGTGAATAGTATGATGATTGACTTTTTAGTGTAAAAATGTGCATTTTCGTTAAAGTGAACAGTACCGATAACTTTTCGTTAAAGTTCCCTTAATTCTAAGGGAAAATTTTCGATCCACACTCTCATTTTCTCCTTTTGGCAGTCGTCGATTTATATATGTCCCTTCATTCTCCTTTGTTTATTCAACGCAACAGGTAAGGGAGGAGTGCAGGGGAGAAAAAGAGAGTGGGAAAATCATTATTGTAAACTTGACCATTAAAACCACAAAAAGAAGTACCATGTTAGAAATTAGTTAACTTACTCTAGCTCGGTAACATTAGTTTCATTCGGTAATATGATTCTGCATTTCATTAACCTTAATGCAGTTGCCTTGATGACTTGAACTACGTTGAAAATAGGCTTATAATCCATTGCCTGATCATTCTCTCTGTATGTATAGATTCGGCTTCCACACATAAACACCACGACCGATATAACCATCGATATCATGGGGATGGCGAAACCTATAATCCAACCGAAAGTGTCTTGAATGTAGGACATGAGAGTGACACCCATGAGGCTGCCACTGCAAACACCAAAATACCACCACTGAAAAAACATTGTCTTTTTGCTTGATTTTTGGTCGTCTTTGCTGCTAGGAAGTTCCTCTTCACCGTCCAGTTGGTCTGCTCCAAATGCTTGCAGCGATGGGTTGTATCCACCTTGACCTAGAGAAATCAAGTACAGAGAGCAAAACAGAAATGATGAATTGGAACTTGCTTTGTTTGCAGCAGGTGTTGCCCGGGTGAATGCCGTTGATGTCAATGCCACAAGCCCCTAAAAACAAAACCATGTATATGTGAGCTTATAGTTGCACCTTTCCTACACATTTAGAGCAAAAATTTATCGTGACCAAATTGAAAGTCGAGAGGCCAAATCAGAAAAAGGTAATAAACGGTAGTTGTAGTTGGGAGGTTTTATTTGTAAAATATCTCTGTGCAATTAGTAGTAAATCTACTTGCTTTTTTTTTAACAGTAAACCCACTTGTTATGACCTTATATTCTTCAACAATAAATTAAGAGGCATTTCTAAAAATCTCCACTATATTCTAATGGAAAGAAGATTAGTGCAGATGACTCATACCCCATTTTAAATCTATCATCAGCGACATCTTGATAAAAAAATTCCAAAAAAATTCCAAAAAAAAAAACATTATTTGTGCTGAGCTTTTAAACTTTTAGCAAAAAAGGAATTTCTGTTCAATAAGATACTTTTAACTATATAAATTCCTATTTATTCAGTGATATCCTATGATCAAGATAATTGGCCTAAATTCGCTAAAACTATTTTATAGATAGTCATTGATATTAAGTAAGAGTCAAAGAAGATCGAGTAAGTGCATATGTGGGTTAGGTTAGTTGACCATTGCAGCGTGCAAACCTTGCGCTAGAATTCGAATCTCACTTTCAACTAGTTAGAGATGTCCCTTTGTCAAAAACAAAGGAAAGGAAGGGAGGAAACAAAGTGAATGGGTACTTACTGCAACATAGAGGAAAGAAGAGACCAAGATAGTGGGATATCTATCCCAGTAAGAGTCGACAAGGGGTGCAACTAAGAGTGGGAGCATGGATGTGAACCCACACCAACTGTTTACCGTCTTGGCTGCTGCCGAGTTGCTCATTTTCACCACATCGGTTAAATAAGTCACTAGATTCGATGCCACTCCTTTGTATGCAAATCTCTCCATCCCAGAAATCACTATAATTATAAATAAACAGACAAAAATTAACCCATCTGGCCGGTAAAACTCATATCATGAAGAGAGTATGATTAATTACCTATCAGAAGAAAGCAAGAGGTGCCGAGTCTTTTTCCTCCTGATCCAGCCATGATGTTCCAAAATTATATCAAAGGATGACTGCTAATGATCCCTTTAACATATAACCTCTGCTTCGATGTGATGCGAAGCTACTAGAAAATTGAGCTATAGCCACGGAACTCGGCTTTAGCGCTCCTATAATCTGTCATCATTTGGAGATTACTGTGCTGCTACTGTTGTTTTCATATTCCCACCAACCAGCAATAATGCAAACTTCATCATCATTGGCAATATATTTCCTTCCTTCCCAAACACTTGTGAAAATGTTTTGTATATATAATGGTAAGCTCTCCAACAATGCTCGCACAAATTTATTAGGCAATGGAAAGAGCTATCAATTAAAGTTAAATGGATTCCACTTTATTTTATTTTTTCAGTTTTGGGCATGGTGTCTTCATGGCGACGTGACCAAGAAGGCAATGATCTGATGCAACAAAATAAGCCCCATACGTCAGTCTCTAACGTTCACTGTTTGATATCCTACTGATATATGTGCCACATAATGATGGAACAAGTGGAGCGTTTGACACGTAGGATGCGCCAGCCCTAGGAAAGGGATCCGGGGAGGAGCTTGCCAGGATTACTTGGTAAGCAAACAACCAGTTATGTAGGCGCCAACTCCAAGTTCGGATGGGCCAGTTCCAAAAAAGGGATCCTCTCCGAATTCCTTTCACAAAATTTACTAAATCCACCAATTTGAACTTTTAAAATTTGATCCAAAGTCTAAAATTATTATAACTTTTAAAGGGGCCTCTATTTTTAACCGTTGGATCAAATTTCAAGAGCTCAGATTGGTGGATTTGATGAAAGGGAGAAGATCCCTTTCCTCCTACTTTGTGTTCCATGTGATGCGAATCATGTGATATACATGGAAGATTCCCAAGGTTATTCCAATTAAGTTCCAACTAGTAATTATATAAACCATACAGAGTTGGATGATAAATAAATGGGATACACTTTCATGCAATTAAACCCTAAAAGTAGCTTAACCATTAATGTTTTCTTGCCAACCATACATCAAAGATATGTTAGAATAGGTTCCTTAATTTTTAGAATTTTCGCTGTGATTATTGTTTTTTAAGGTAATAAGTATTTTATTAAACAAATAAAATGAAAAACATCGTCATCAAAATAGAATTTTATAATTATAAACACAACATAAAGATAATAAAAGAAACAATCATTTTTAAATTAGTTTTATTTACTTTTCATTTCTCGTACGGGGAATGAAAAGTAAATAAAACTAACATAGGGAACAATGCTCGTATATTCAAAATGATCACATAAACATCTTATATATTGTCAGATAATTTGGCATATCATATTTATTTTGCATCAAAACTAATGATTTGATGTAAACATTTCACAAACAATAACATGCATGTGCCACACTTGTGCACGTAATTTCCATGTAATTAAGATTCAGTACTAAAAGATGAATGATGATCATCTCCGAATCCTTTGTGGGAGAACTCTGAGAATCTTTCAATCGTATTCGTTTATAATACATCGTTCGATCAGAAATCATTGTAAATTTTTTTATTTAAAATAGAATATTAATAGTACTAGATAAAAACTAGTTACACGATATACAATAAACAAACACAATTAAAAGATCTCCAGAATCCTCACAATGAGGATCCGGATCCTCAATAGTGCTACTAGCTACTACTACCACAAAATAAGATTCCATGGTGATCAGAAAGCAGCCTCATTATCCTACGCAGAAAACTCTTTTGACTGAGTGTCCAATCTCCATTAATAATGATATGCACACCGGTCGGTTCTCTCCTTTCAGTCTGTTACAATTTGTTCATCTTTTTGTGTCGAAAAATCCACACAATTAGGGCAACAGAAGCAATAAAGTTTTGAGTGCGTTTGATTTTTGGATGCGTTTCGTTTGAGAATTGAACTAAAAGAGAGATTCATCAGCATGCGTTACTTGTGAAGGGCAAAGCATGCAGATGACACACAGGGACACACAAGTGACTTACGCAGACACACAGTTTACACACACAACTGCAGACAAGCATGCATGCACCCGCACTTCTTTTCTATATACAATTGTTGTGTATATACATGCTGTGGTGGCTGACGAGGATGGCTGCTACGTATAAGTTTCAGCTAGGAATTAAACTAAGAAATCTAAATTAAAAAATTAGGTAAAAGATAACTAGCTGAAGATATGTAGTCTGGAAGGGACAGTTGGAGGGAGCATGAATGTTCTTCAGTGCTTCGAGGAGTAGTTTTAAACTTTTCATTTGGGTGGCTTGCAGCGATGGAAAGCACTCGATTTCTTTATGAAACGACTAGCGATTTGTAGTGAAAGATTTCTGAGAGATAAAAACAAAACAAAACCGTCGTTCCTAAGAAAGTACAGTCATGTGACGTTAGTATTTCACTTAAATTATAATATATATATTTTTATTTTATTAATAAAGTTTAGAAGTGAGATATATCAGTTATATCGTTTATCTTTATTATAACACATTGAATAATACATTATGTGACTTGTGTTCTCAGTTCTTATAAAATTTATATGATATTATATTTTCTCAAGACACGAGTGCCTTTTAGTGGTACCCTACTTTTGAGTTGTGCATGGTTGAGCTAGCTACACATGATAATCTTTACAAGAGGGTCGACAGGGACAGGGACAACAATGGAGGCAAAAGAACTGTCGTTTTGTAATCTTAAATTCTTTGACACACGTATGCAAAGCAATATCGAGACATGAGTGCGGACGCATTCTTGGATATTCTTCCGATTTACATAAACACAATCCACATGTTATGCTGTATTTATAGGTATGGAATTTTTGTACAGCGCGGTTAATTACACCTTTGAATGTAACAAAAGGGACTATTATTTATAAATTAATAAATTAATTTATATTGTTGATGCACGAAAGTGTAACCAACGGATGGTAGATGAAGTTGATCTCTGCAGTTGTGCTAATTACAAAAGACTCACTCTCATGATGTTTAGTTTGTTTCACTTAAACACCACATATATGTAAATATTTAGTACTTATTTAGAAGTGTTTTTCAAATGATTGAAAATGTTTTTAGTGAAATTTTTTTGGATTCCAAAAGAATTTGAACTGCTTTCTTCATGAAGTACCAGTGATGTGTTTCTTGCAGGAAGCATTTTAAGTGTTTTTTTTTTTTTCAAAATTCACTTACATTTTTTATTTTTTACTAAAGATTAATTTCAAAAAGCACTTAATCAAAAGTACTATCAGTCATTCTAAAATCACTTCTAAAATGATACCTTATTATAGGTTTTTTTAGTCAAAATGGTCCATGAAATGGACATATATAACTTCTCACGTTGATTCTTGAGATTTTAAATCGAGAGAAGTAGTTCATGAATTTGTCCATTGTCAATCATTTTCGTCCTTTATTTATTAAAATTGTGGGTATTTTGTCGTTTTGGTCCTTATTTAACATTTTTCACAGAATTACTAGAATGATTGATGGAGGGACCAATATGAAGAGTTATTTCAATCTCAAAAGACCATTTTGACTAAAATACCTTTTATATATATATATGTTCGTACCATATCATATATAGACTTAGCTTAGATTAAATCTTTAACTTGTTTGTGGTTTCTTTTTTTCGCATAGGTTTAATGAAGTCTAAGTTGGGAAAGAATGTTTAAGATAATATCAACTTTTAAAGACGTGAAGTAGTGAAATTTATATTTACTGGCCAATGTAGTGAGTTTCTCTTTCATGATTAGTTCATCATCGTCATATGATAAAAATGCTACGTCAATCAAATGGCCCAGCGGGACTCTCAGAGTGGAGGAATGCTTGAGAATGAATTTGGTTATTGAGATTTAAAATTAATAGAAGTAGATCATGAATTTGTTCATCGTTAATCATTTTTGTCCTTTATTTATTAAAATTGTAGGTATTTTGTCGTTTTGGTCCTTATTTAACATTTTTTACAGAATTACCAAAATAATTGATGGAATGACCAAAATGAAGAGTTATTTCAATCTCAAAAGACCATTTTGACTAAAATACCTTATTTTATGTATGTTCATACCGTATCATATATAGACTTAGCTTAGATTGTATCTTTATCTTGTTTGTGGTCTCTTTTTTTGCATAGGTTTAATCAAGTCTGTTGGGAAAGAATGTTTAAGATAACAAACTTTTAAAGTTACGTGAAGTGGTGAAAGTCTCTTTCATGATTAGCTACCATCATCATCATATGATAAGAATGCTTATGTCAATCAAATAGCCTAGGGGGAACTCCCGAAGTGGAGGAGGAATGCTTGAGAATTTCAGTGGCCGATTTGCAGAAGTCTTTTTAGCCAAAATGATTTTTTAGATTAGCATAACTTTCTTACTTTTGGCTTTGAGATTTACTTAATTACTTTAGTTATTCATTTCCGTCTTGATTATATCTTCAGTTATCCCATTACTCAGAAACTCGGCAGAAATCTTGCTCCAAAGAATTCCCAGAGCACACGAGCAGGATTTGAGAAAGCTGTTATCGAGGTTAAGAAGATAGGGGGATTTCTGGCATTCGAAACTGGCATGCACGTATGGAGTTCCACAAACTCAGACGTAGTGGGGACTCTCCATCTTCATGTTTTGACAGAAATTGACAAGGCTGCTGCAAAGCCACAGGTCTCACATGTACTACACGAAGCTAGAGTCAAGGATATAACATTGCAGTTGGAATGCGTTGGGTCATAGCGTTAGAACTTTTGACAACTTTCATCCCTTGACAGAATTGACAGTGACATTGTAGCCCATTTATTGTGCACTCGATGCGATTAAGGACCCTGTTGGCGGTTCCAGATGGGTTCTCCGGCTCCTCTTTCGCCATCGTTCAGGACTTCTTTGTGTACATCTTGAAGCTGAGAAATAGATTTTGCCAAACATTATAAAGTTAATGATACCAGATGTTTTTCTGCTTGAAGATGGGCATGAATCTTTCCCTCTTGTCATGAGAAGTGGCAGCTCATGTTTGTGTGTCTAATGAATGTAATTGTGTTTGGACAAGTCAAGAAACATGCAAAGGGCAATAGTTGTGTTGGGTAGATTGGATGTATGTAAACTTCTTTTAGCAGGCAATACAATATAATGTAGTTTGTAGTTCATGTTCGAGCGATACTTTGATATAATTTATATGTTCTAGGGATATTATGATATAAATTATATTACGAGAGAAATTCGAGTGTGAGATTATGTTTTAGCTAATTTGCCTACGTCCAATTTGCCTTACTTTAACTCTATAACGAGAATTTGTTGGAAAACTAGGAGTATATAATATTAACAAGTTTCCTAGATTACTAACAGAGGTTAACATGATACCTGAGGCAGCCATGTTTTTGGTTGAAAAATGCAATTCTTCCACTTGTTTAAGACCTTATGTTCCAAAGGTGATAGAACCCTCGAATCTCAAAACAACTCTTCACAAGTAGGGAATTGGATTATATAGACATAGGCTTCATTTAATTTCCATCTATCGTGGAAATTAGTTACCTACAGTTGCCTGCAGTTTTCACCAAGTAATGGATAAGCAGTTATCATTTGCTGCATGTTATCAACATATCCTTGCTTATAGGAAGCAGTTTTTCCATGTGTGCAACTTGCATCAGATTGTATTGTTACCCAAAACATTTCATTCTTCACTAAATGATAGTTTAGTCCAATTAAGTTTCTAACAGAATTATCACTGATACACTAGATAGTTGATAATGATTATGTACATTTCAAACTACTTTAATCTATATAGATAGAGAGATTTGAACAAGTGAAATGATATATTTTTGACAAAGGATAATGTTATTTACACAATTATTTTTATCTTCCACACATTCATGATATGTTAATTTTTTGTTATTAATTTATTAAATTCATTCGATCCGACGATCAAAATTTAGAGGATTAAGTGAGAACTAAAAAAACTGCGTGGATAGAGTGACGAACGACGTCGTAGATGGTGTCGAGTTCAAGTAATATTCTCCCTTGGGATCCGATTTTAGCAAAATATTGATTAGTTCCAGGTCTCACCACAGAAGCCAAAAGTCAGCAAAAGTGGTTTAGTAACGAACTCTCTTCTCCTCCAAAGGTTCAAACTTTGAGCTTGTCTCCGAGGAGCTGAGATCTCCAGCCCAGCTCAAGATCTAGGGTTTCCGTTTCAGTCATGGAGGAGAAGGTAGTCGCTGTAATCATGGTGGGCGGGCCTACCAAAGGTACGACTCTTCGTACAATTCATAATCTTTTCCTTCAATTTTTGTTCTTCAATTTTTGTGATTTTTTTGTGTTTGCTTTTCTGGGCAGGGACTAGGTTTCGGCCTCTGTCATTCAACACCCCGAAACCGCTGTTCCCATTGGCTGGGCAGGCTATGGTGTACCACCCCATTTCAGCTTGTAAAAAGGTTAGCTTTTGGCTTCTGGCTTTTAGCTTTTGGATTTTGGCTTTTCAACCTTTAACCAAAATCCCATTAAAGAATTTTGATTTCGAACTAAGTAGCAAGATTTGAATGCTTAATTTTATGCTACAGATACCCAATTTAGCACAAATCTATTTGGTTGGATTCTATGAAGAGAAAGAATTTGCACTGTACGTGTCTTCCATTTCCAATGAGCTCAGAGTGCCAGTGAGGTACTTGAGAGAGGACAAACCGCACGGCTCGGCCGGCGGACTGTATTACTACAGAGATATCATCATGGAAGACAGCCCGGTTCGAATTCTATGCTTAATTCTCGTTTGTTTCCGTTTTCCACTGCAATGTTTGTAATAAGATTTTGCTTAATTCAATGTTGTGTTTTGTGTCTGTGGAACAGTCGCACATCTTTTTGCTGAACTGTGATGTTTGCTGCAGTTTTCCGCTTGCAGACATGCTTGGTGAGTTTTGTGTTCCGTATTCGTGTATGTTAATTGGAAGTTTATTGCGTGGAATTATTGATAAGATTTCAAAAAATTAATTCCTTTTGTTGCTTCTTGTTGTTCATCGTTGCAGAGGCTCATAAAGGATATAAGGGGATGGGTACAATGTTAGTAATTAAGGTTAGTTTGTTGACAGACGGCTTGAATTATTGAATAATGTTACAACTCTGCTCCATATTGCTGATGCTCTTTCCTCTTGTTTTTTCGTCATTCTATTCTTCGTTTTTTGGTTCATCTGTAGGTTTCTGCTGAATCTGCGAACCAGTTTGGGGAGTTGGTTGCTGATCCTGCCACCAAAGAACTATTGCATTATACTGAGAAGCCAGAGACTTTTGTATGTAAACGATGCAGTTAATGTTCAGAAATTGTTCATTTAGTTGGTGTTTGATGATCTCAATTCTTTGTTTTATTTGCTTGTTCCCGGCCACATTTTGTAAGGGTTATCTATTTTCTAAATGCAGGTGAGTGATTTGATCAATTGTGGTGTATATGTATTTACTCCAGATATTTTTTCTGCCATTCAAGAAGTCTCCAGTCACCGAGAAGGCAGAGGTTGGTCCTTTTCTCTGCTGGCATTATAGTTGTGGATTGGTTTGCACTTGGGATCAAATTCTGGCTCTAAAGATGTTTTGTTACTTGATTTGTAATTATTGAGAACAAATTTGGCCTCAACACATATTGCTATTCCTATTTTCTTTTACCCCTATGAAGTGAATGAATCATTTGCTACTCCGTAGAATATTCAAAATTAAGTCATGAAGCTTGGATCATGATGCAAATGAATAGCCGGCCAGCATTCCTAGACGTCTGTCTGTATCTGAAGAATGAACTTATAGCTATTTCTCATTTGAATTCCCTGGTTTCGGTCTTCTGGGGGTCTGACTTTGTATTTGACAATTGCAGCTAATTTACGTCGTGTTTCCAGCTTTGAAGCCCTCCAGTCCGCAACAAGGTTGACATCTTTATCCTGGTTGCATACTTATACTTTGAATAATGAACTTATAGCGATTTCTCATTTAAATTCCCTGGTTTCACTTGAGAAGTGCTTACCGCTTGTTCTGATCGTATCCATTGTGAATGCCCGTTTAAAAGCTAAGATCTTTTTGTGTTAGTACTTAGTACTAGAAGAAGGAACTTTTGTTTGGAATGTCATCTCTTGTGGCATGAATGCAGTATAACGTGCGTTTGGAAATAGAGTTGTAACTGGTTTAAATTAGTGTGTGCCACTTTTAATGTTGATTTACACTCCTTTCAACAGGACTCTTCCTACAGATTTTGTTAGATTGGATCAAGATATTTTGTCACCTCTTGCTGGAAAGAAGAAACTGTATACATATGAGACCATGGACTTTTGGGAACAGATCAAGACTCCTGGGTACCCTAATTTATCCTAATAGCTTCATTTATTTTTCCTTTTCCTTAATCTTTACTATCATTTGCCTTATACTAATCTTTGTTTTCTGTTACAGAATGTCTTTAAAATGTTCGGGTTTGTATCTTTCTCAATTCCAAATTAACTCCGAACACCTTTTAGCTAGTGGAGATGGTACCAAGAATGCTAGAATTGTTGGTAATGTTTATGTTCATCCATCGGCAAAAGTACATCCAACTTCTAAGGTAAGTTCACTTTCATCTCATCTTCTACTAATGTACATGTATCCCATTTTGTTCTGTTCTTATTTGCGGTTGCATGTATATATTGTAAATGAATATTGAACGGTGTAGGATGGTGAATATAGTGGAGGCAGTAGTCATTACTGACACTCTGAATTAGAGCCTCCTTCTTCAGCATTTCCTTCTAAAGTGTGAGTTACTTTTGCGCACAGATTGGTCCCGATGTGTCTCTTTCAGCAAATGTTCGTGTAGGGGCAGGAGTAAGGCTTATAAATTGCATTGTCTTGGATGACGTGGAAATCAAGGTATTGAAGTTGGTATATCGATGGATAAACAAGAACTATAGCGTATTGGGAACGCTTTAGTGAATTTATCCAAACTTCATTGTTCTATTTCATGACAGGAAAATGCAGTCGTTATAAATGCTATTGTTGGATGGAAGTCATCTATTGGAAAATGGTCGCGTGTCCAGGCAAGTCTAGCTATGTAGTTGCACGATAAGGAAAATTCACAAACTTTAGCGAATGCAACTAGTAACTTACCGTTTCTGTTAAGTTATAGATTTCTATAAACTTGTACAGCTTGCTTGTCATTCTTGTGGCTAACTAAGAACTTAATTTACTGGCTTAGGCTGACGGAGACTACAGCGCAAAGCTTGGAATTACCATCCTCGGTATGGTGCCTGGTTTCTCATTTCTTTCGTATATGAATTTGATGCTGTTGAATGCGCAAGGATATTTTTCAATGCATTTGACCGATTTGAAGAGCCCTCTCGTTTTCTTTTCGCAGGAGAAGAGGTGACAGTTGAAGACGAAGTTGTGGTGATCAACAGCATCGTTCTCCCAAATAAGACTCTTAACGTTAGCGTACAGGAGGAAATCATTTTATGATATTCAAGAGAGAGCTTGCTTCCTGGTTTTTGCTCGCCGCTCGTGTTCATGCCGGTATTTTTGTTTAATTATTTTGGTTGACCAGCGTATTGTATAATCGTGCTACGCAAGAACAGCTACGTAACATTTTTGTTTCGACGAAGAATGCATTTGTATCAGATATGTAAAAGTTTATTTGTTTACGAAGGGCAGTCTCAAATGTGCCAGAAAGCGTTTATGTCGAAATGAAATCGAACTTGAGACATCGAGTTAATACTTTTTCTAGTACCTAATTTTCTCTCATTACATGTAAGAGTAAATTGTAACAATGGTTCTTCAACTTTAACTCAATTGGAGCAATGAATCCTCAACTAAAAATTCATTAGCATTGGTTCATCAACTCATTAAAACGTGCTGCTATAGTTTCTCAACTAAAAATTCATTACCAATGGTCCTTCAACTTTAATCCAATCGGAGAAATAGTCTCTCAACTTTAACCCAATTGTAGCAATGATCATTTCAACATAACTCATTTTGACGAAAATGATCATAGCTACACGTTTTGATAAGTTGAAGGATCAATGGTAATGTATTTTTAGTTGAGGGATCATTGCTTCAATTTGATTAAAGTTGCTTAACCATTGCTACAATTTACTCTATATATAATATATCAGAGAAAATTGGCTTTTTAGCCAAAATGATACATGAAATTGACATAATTTCTCACTTTAGACCATGAGATTTGAAATCGATAGAAGTGATCCATGAGTTTGAACATCGTTAATTATTTTAGTTTTTTACAAAAAAGAATTTCGTCGAATAAGGATAAAATAACAAAAATACTTTGATTTTTTGTCAAATCATTTTGGCCAATTGTATACAAAGTGAGGTTATTTTTATCATTTTAGTCCTTATTTAACACCAATTTTGTATGAAATGACCTAAATGATTGATGATGGACAAACACAAACAATTTTTATCGAATTCAAATATCAAAGATCAAATGAGAAGTTAAACCAATCTCATAATTTTAGCTAAAAAGTCAAGAAAAATGCAGAAGTCAAGAGTGTTGAAGAGAAAAGTCCAATAATCCGACCGATCCGATTGGTATTGCCGTATTGGTCCCGTCGTCGCTACACTAACCAAAACCTCACTACTACAAACAAACTAATAACTCTCCGCCGCGGGGCCCCACCCACCGTCAGCAAGCAAACGACCGACTGTAAAGTCTTTCTCCTCCTCTTCCTCCTTCCCTTCGATCTCATTTCGCCCAAAGCAAAACAAACGACAATGGCTTTCTCATCGTACATCGGCAGCACCCGCCGCGGCGGCTGGGCCAACTCCCTCCTCCCCTCCTCCTCCGCTTCCAACCCCAAATCCAAGCTCACTAGAAAGCCCCGCAGGCGATTATTCCTCCGCGACTTCATCTTCGCAAACTTCTTCATCATCGGCCTCTCGATCTCCCTCTTCCTATTTCTCATCGTCATCCTCCGCTACGGCGTCCCCACACCCCTCTCCACCCACTTCAAATCCAAATCCTCCACCCGCTTCTCCAAGCCCCGAAAGCCCATCTCCCGCAAACCCGTCTCGGCCGCCGATTCGGGATCCGCCGCCGCTGCAGGGGCCACCGTTGACATCACCACCAAGGAGCTGTACGACAAGATTGAATTCTCGGATATGGACGGCGGGCCGTGGAAGCAGGGGTGGCGGGTGAGCTACAAAGGGGACGAGTGGGACTCTGAGAAATTGAAGGTGTTTGTGGTGCCCCATTCGCATAACGATCCCGGCTGGAAGCTCACCGTCGAAGAGTACTACGATAGGCAATCCAGGCATATTCTCGACACCATTGTCGATACGCTTTCTAAGGTGAGCAAAAGATTCAAACTTTTAATCGGGTTTTGCTTGAGCTTAAATTTTGCTCATTTGGGTTAAATTTTCTTGTTTTATATGATTAGTGCATGGAGTTCATATGTTGATTGTTTTAATTATAGAAGAACTTGCATTTCGTATGATAGCAGTAATTGCATTGAGTTCATATGTTGATTGTTTTAATTAACTACATATAATTTTGGTTTTGCTGTTCTGTTGAGGTTTTTCTGTTTTCGAAACCTTCCGAGATTGTGTTTGATTCAATTGAGTGGATTTTTCCTGGATGTGTAGGATTCTCGGCGCAAGTTTATATGGGAAGAGATGTCTTATCTCGAAAGATGGTGGAGGGACTCCTCTGATCTCAAAAGGGAGTCATTCACAAATTTGGTGAAGAATGGTCAGTTAGAAATTGTTGGAGGTGGCTGGGTAATGAACGATGAGGTAATATTCATATATGTAAGCTTTTGTTTAACTGCATGCTTGTTTTTACCGGTATAGCATATGCTTAGACTACTCTTAGATCTACGTTGATTTTTTAACCAATGCGTTCGTGTTGTTGAAGCTTAATAGATTGGTTCTTCTTCTTGGTGCAGGCTAATTCACATTATTATGCCATAATTGAGCAGGTACATTATATTAAATTTTTTATATTTTATATTGTTCTTTGTTAAGATTTTATGCATCTCTTATGCTGCTGAAATGCTTCTTATATCTTTCGGCAATTGATGTATCAGATGACAGAAGGAAATATGTGGTTGAATGAAACTGTTGGGGTTGTTCCTAAAAATGCATGGGCGATAGATCCGTTTGGATACTCACCTACCATGGCATATCTTCTCCGTCGCATGGGTTTTGAAAATATGCTTATTCAGAGGACCCATTATGAGCTGAAGAAGGAACTTGCACTGCATAAAAATTTGGAGTATATATGGCGTCAGAGCTGGGATGTGGATGAAACTACCGATATTTTTGTCCATATGATGCCCTTTTATTCTTATGATATTCCACATACTTGTGGGCCAGAGCCTGCCATTTGTTGTCAGTTTGACTTTGCTCGAATGCGTGGCTTTGTTTATGAACTCTGTCCGTGGGGAGACAATCCGGTAGAGACCAACCAGGAAAATGTTCAGGAGCGGGCGCTTATTCTACTGGATCAATATAAGAAGAAATCAACACTGTACAGGACAAATACACTTCTTATTCCTCTTGGAGATGATTTCCGCTACATAAGCATCGATGAAGCTGAAGCTCAGTTTAGGAACTACCAAATGTTGTTTGACTATATCAATTCTAATCCCAGTTTAAACACAGAGGTCAAGTTTGGAACTTTGGAAGATTACTTTTGGACCCTTCGTGAGGAGGCTGAAAGAATAAATCATTCACTTCCTGGTGAGATTGGTTCCGGTCAGGTTGGGGGTTTTCCTTCTTTGTCAGGTGACTTCTTCACTTATGCTGATAGGCAACAGGACTATTGGAGTGGCTATTATGTTTCCAGGCCTTTCTTCAAGGCTGTTGATCGAGTACTTGAGCAAACACTTCGTACCACAGATATGATGATGGCTTTCCTGCTTGGGTACTGCGAGAGAGCACAATGTGAAAAGTTGCCCATGGGGTTCTCCTACAAGTTGGCTGCTGCCAGGAGGAACTTGGCTCTTTTCCAGCATCATGATGGTGTGACTGGTACTGCTAAAGATCATGTGGTCCTGGACTATGGGACTCGGATGCACACATCTTTGCAGGACTTGCAGATTTTCATGTCTAAAGCTATTGAAGTACTGCTTGGAATACGCCATGAGAAAAATGACAATAACCCTTCTCAGTTTGAGCCAGAACAGGTGAGATCTAAATATGATGTTCAGCCTGTCCATAGAGCAATCATGGCCCGTGAAGGAACTAGACAATCAGTGGTGTTTTTTAATCCTTTGGGGCAGACAAGAGAAGAGGTTGTGATGGTTATTGTTAACCGTCCAGATGTTACTGTTCTGGACTCAAACTCGACATGTGTTCAAAGCCAAATATCTCCTGAGCTGCAGCATGATAAAAGCAAAATATTTACTGGAAGGCATCGTGTTTACTGGCAGGTTTCTGTTCCCGCCTTGGGGTTGCAAACATATTACATTGCTAACGGGTTGCATGGATGTGAAAAGGCCAAACCAGCAAAACTAAGATTCTTCTCAAAGTCTAGTTCTTTATCTTGCCCCACTCCATATGCATGCTCAAAAGCAGACGCTGATGTGGCTGAAATCACGAACAGGCACCAAATACTCACATTTGATGTGAAGCATGGTCTGTTGCAGAAAGTCAGCCATAAGAATGGTTCCCAAAATGTTGTGGGTGAAGAAATAGCTATGTACTCTAGTATGGGAAGTGGAGCCTACCTATTTAAACCCAATGGTGATGCACAGCTTATCATTGAAGAAGGTGGGCAGTTGGTGATCTCTGAGGGCCCTTTGGTGCAGGAAGTATACTCTTATCCAAGGACCGAATGGGAAAAGAGCCCCATTTCTCATAGCACTCGTGTCTACAATGGAGAGAATACTGTACAGGAATTTCTCATCGAGAAGGAGTATCATGTTGAGCTTCTTGGTCAGGAGTTCGATGACAAGGAGTTGATAGTTAGATATAAAACAGATGTTGATAACAAAAGAATATTCTTTTCTGATTTAAATGGCTTTCAGATGAGCAGGAGAGAAACCTATGATAAAATCCCAGTTCAGGGCAATTACTACCCTATGCCTTCTCTTGCATTCATGCAGGGGTCTGCTGGTCAGCGGTTTTCGGTCCATTCCCGGCAGTCATTGGGTGTGGCAAGTCTTAAAAGTGGATGGTTGGAGATTATGCTTGACCGTCGTTTGGTAAGAGATGATGGACGAGGTCTTGGACAAGGAGTGATGGACAACCGCGCAATGAATGTAATCTTCCACATTGTTGTGGAGTCTAACATTTCAGCCACATCAAACCCAGTTTCCAGCTCATTGCCCTTAAATCCCTCACTTCTTTCTCACCGCATCAGTGCTCACCTGAACTATCCGTTGCATGCATTCATTGCCAAGAAGCCAGAGGAGTTATCAGTGCAGCCACCCCCAAGATCTTTCTCCCCCTTAGCCGCTCCCTTACCATGTGATCTGCATATTGTAAGTTTTAAGGTTCCCCAACCTCTAAAATACACTCAGCAACCTCTCGAAGACTCTAGGTTTGCCCTAATTTTACAGAGACAAAACTGGGACTCTTCATATTGTCGGAAGGGCAGATCAGGGTGCACTAGATTTGCTGATGAGACTGTGAATCTCTTTTACATGTTCAAGGACCTTATGGTATTGAATGCAAGAGTTACTTCCTTAAATCTTTTACATGAGGACATGGATATGCTTGGGTATACTGAGCAATTTGGAGATCTTGCTCAAGACGGACACGTTCTTATCTCTCCAATGGAAATACAGGCTTACAAGTTGGAATTGCGGCCACCCAAATGAATGTACTAGCAACTGGTTTCTTACTGTATTCTCATTGTTGCTTCTTCAGCAGGGTTTATAGCTAAGAGCTATGACGCATCCTTATCTCTCCCGTAGAAATGCAGGCATACAAGTTCAAGTTACTACCACACGGGCAAAGGTACTTGTGACTGATTTCATTACTGCATTCTCATGGACGCTTCGTCAATGGGGTTAGTAGCAAATTACAATGGTTTATCACATCCCGCTATCAGCCTGATGAAAGTGGGAACCATGTATATGCTGCTACTTCAATACATGTTGCCAAGTCAGGGCATAGACAATTAGTAGAGTAGCGATACAGTCGAAGTAGTCATCCACGGTTGCCCTTGGGAGCAAGTCGATTGATAGACTTGCCCTCGGGATTCTTTTTGTTGTAAAATTGCTGCTAACAATTATGTATGAGATTAGGACCAGTAATTGTGTGTTCAAAATGATAGTGAGGTAAGTGGTGGTGTTTGGATTTTGTTTCAGGTATGATTTTGCTTGTAATGGTTTGCATCCATGAAATAGAGGGCTATTTTTGAAGTTTGCAGCTGTAGTTAATTCTTATCTATGTGAAATGGAGGGCTAATTTGTTGTCTAAGTACATCCATCCAAGAGATTCTTAGGTATGATCACCCGGGCTATGTCACCTGTCCGTCCAAAGACAACAACTTTGGTTCGAGCACCACATGGTGCGGACTGTGTGGTCAAGACACAGTGGTAAGTAGGGTCTGAATGCATAGGTTGGCCCTGGGTGAGATTTTGTGTGCGGAGGGATGAGGCCGTTCGGAAGGCCAAACCCTAGAATTTCTCTTGCCTAAGCCACAAGCAAGGAGGACCTCTTGTATTTAGGACCGACATGGACCCGAATACAAAGAGCTATCTTCTTTGTGTCTTGAGCGGGTGCAAAACTCTATTGTAAAAAAAAGGAAAAATTATCTGACAAGCATCCATTGTAACAAGTGGCAAACATCTATTGGACACTTGGCAAGAGAGTCTGCTCTTTTTTTTATTTGTCAATTTACCTCCTGCATTTTAATTTTAGCCGATTGTCCTCTTGAACTTTTATAATTAACTAATTTCTCCCTTGAACTTTAATTTTAGCCGATTACCCCATGAACTTTATAAATAGCCAATTTCCCAAATACGCTAGATTTTAAAAATTTTCATTCATCCAACTTTTTTATCCATTTTGATCACGCGGACAACACATGACAATGTATTAGGGCAAAAAGAATGAAAAATTGGATGGATGAAAAATTTTAAATCTAACGCTATTGGAGTAAATTAGCTATTTGTAATATTTTAGAGGAGTAATCGGCTAAAGTTAAAGTTCGTGGGGGAAAATTGACTAATTATAAAAGTTCAAGAGGGTAATTGGCTAAAATTAAAGTTTAGGAGGAAAATTAACGCCTCTATACAAGTTTAGGGAGCAAATTGACAAATACTTTTTTTTTTTTTTTTTTTTTTTTTTAAATTTTATGAAGAGAAGAGAGATAGAGTCTTTCTTTAAACACATTAACGATATGAGAAATATCTATTGAATGATCAACTGGGCCAACTGACTGGCTATGCATATTATGGATGCCCATATCCAAATCAAAGCCCACGTGCCTAAACATTCCCTAAGAAACACGCACGCACTCTCTCAGCTGCTGAAGCCTGAAAGTTAGCGACTCTCTCTCCTCTCTCTTACAAAGATAAGTGCTTTCTCTCAACTGAAGAAATTTTGGTTCTCCGATCAGAGACCTCCGCCGCGTCCTCTCTCTCTCTCTCTTCCTCTCAGAGGTCAGTCGCTCCTCCACTTATATTTCCGATGTAAAATCTGTTCAATTTCTGGCACGATATTTTCAGATCTATCACATTTTTTTTCTAGATCTTCCCTTACGGAGCTACTGAAATCAAAGTTTCTGGAATTTTTATTTTCGGCTTCAAATAATCTGAAATTATGATTGATTTCGTTTTATTGGTATGAAAATTTAAATTAAATTATGGGTTTTTATAGCGAATTATTTTTTCTCCTGTGATCTGTTAGATCTTCAACCTGCTGTAAGAGGAATTTCTCGCAAAATAATATTTTTATTGTGAATTTGTTTATTTCAATTTCTTGTTGTTTGTGATATAATTTGCCTATAGAAATTATCTGAATTGCAATAATTTGGGAATTTAGTTAGTGAATTTAGACTTGAATTTTGATATGAAGAACATTGTAATCCAGAGGAAGCATAAGGGAGACAAATTCAGGAAATTGAAGGAAAGGTGATTTGGGGACATTTTGGGCACGAGAATATAAATTGGTAACGATGCCTGCACAGAAGATCGAAACGGGTCACCAGGACACTGTCCACGATGTAGCCATGGATTACTACGGAAAGCGGCTAGCAACAGCTTCGTCTGATGCCACCATTAAGATAATTGGTGTTGGAAACGCTTCACAGCACCTAGCTACACTGTCAGCTCATAGCGGCCCGGTTTGGGAGGTAGCTTGGGCGCATCCCAAGTTCGGGTCAATCCTTGCTTCCTGTTCTTACGATGGTCAGGTGATCATCTGGAAGGAGGGCAATCCGAATGAGTGGCAACAGGCTCATGTGTTTAATGACCACAAGTCGTCAGTAAATTCCATTTCTTGGGCACCTCATGAACTTGGTCTAATCTTAGCTTGCGGTTCTTCTGATGGGAATATATCGGTTTTCACTGCCAGGGCCGATGGTGGTTGGGACACCACGAAGATAGATCAAGCCCACCCTGTTGGAGTAACCTCAGTTTCATGGGCCCCAGCAATGGCTCCTGGTGCTCTAGTAGGATCTGGACTGCTTGATCCCGTTCATAAGCTGGCATCTGGTGGGTGTGATAATACTGTGAAGGTGTGGAAGCTGTACAATGGGATTTGGAAGATGGATTGCTTTCCGGCCCTTCAAATGCACAGTGATTGGGTGAGAGATGTAGCCTGGGCACCCAACTTGGGACTCCCAAAGTCCACAATCGCAAGTGCTTCACAGGATGGAACAGTGGTGATTTGGACTGTGGCTAAGGAAGGCGAGCAATGGGAGGGGAAGGTTTTGAAGGATTTCAAGACCCCGGTCTGGAGGGTGTCATGGTCACTAACTGGAAATTTGCTGGCGGTAGCTGATGGGAATAACAATGTAACATTGTGGAAAGAATCTGTCGATGGCGAGTGGCAACAAGTAAGCACAGTCGAGCCATAGGTTTTGTGATCACCACTACTTCCAATTACTGTCTTAACGGTATTCTTCATGAACTAGAGTGATAGCGTCTTAGAACAGAATTATCTCGGTTTTATTTTCAATACTTTGCCTGTAACAGTTAGTGCTTTATCGAATTGGTTCTTTGCTTATTGTGGGATGAAGATTCAGGTTTCGTGTTGTAATCAGTTGGAGTTGTTCGATCGTATGTGTTTTCACTCCTTGTGTATCTGTTTCTGATTTACTTTTTTTAGGTCTTTTTTGCTGGTGAAATTGTAAAGGATGTGCTATCCACACTCTTTTTTACTTTTCACACACCCTTTGTTAATTGCTCTTCGTTGATCTTTTTCAATTTATTTGATCTAGGTGGCCGAAAATTTAGACGGGTGTGTGAGAAGTAAACAGGGGTGTGTATATATCACACTCCAATGGTAATAGTCATAAGTTGTACTACTCGTTGGTTTTGGACATGGATTCTCTCCGGATCCATTGGTCCTAATCCACCAAGTCACATCATCTAGGCCATTAAAATTTGATCCAACGGCTACAAACAAGGGCTCACTTTAAAAGTTATAATAATTTTAACCGTTAGATCAAATTTCAATGGCTCAGATGATGTGACTTGATGGATTAGCTGATGGATCAAATTTTAGTGGCTCTGATGATGTGACTTGTTGAATTGGGACAATGAATCCGAAGAGGAACCATGTCCGTTGGTTTTCACTTGGTGGAAATGCTCAAGTTATGACCAAATTATGATATCTTAGCTAATGTTGCTTTTACCTGCGTGGCAAGATTTTTGTTAGTCTGGGAGTTAAAAAATGAGGTGTGATTGGAACGTGAGAATGAATCGAGTACAAATCTCTTCTTTCTCTTTTGAACGGTCCAAATTGAATTACGTGATCTATCAGCTCACAAAAATTAAGAGTACAAATCTCCCCCTTTCTTTTTTTGAACGGTTTGAATCGAATTATGTGATCTGTCAGCTCAGAATCTCAATTACAAAGAAGAAACAAAGTAGCAACCAAGTTCTTTTTTCTCCTCTACTTTAGCTAATTAGATACGTGGTCCAATTGCAAATTGCCAACTCACTCGATTACAATAATTGCAATAGTAATTAAATTTTATTTTATTAGAAATTGATTCACAAAAATCCCCAACAAACTTATACTCGCTTTCGCCGTAGTAGGTACTTGTCTAATAAGATAAGTAAATCAGTGGCGAATCTGTAATTTCCTTAAAAGCCCAGGTCAATCTCATCAGCCAATCAAAATTGAACGGGCAGATAAAAGGATTGAAGATTCCAGGAGGCGCAAGCCACAGAGAGTGAGAGAGGCGGAGAGCCTCCAACAAATAGCCAGCTCGTTCATGGCGGCGCCAGCTCGCGCCTTCGTTTTCTCCCGCTTCGCCGACCTCTCTCTCAAGCCATCCCAACCGCCCCCACCGATTTCCCGCCACCTCCTCGTCCGCCCCTTACTCCCCTCCTCCTTTCCGCGGCGACGTTTGTCCGCCGGTTCAACTTCTTCCGTCCGATGCCTCATCTCCGGCGTCGACGGCGGCGGCGTATCGGACGAGTTCGTCTCGACTCGGAAGTCCGGGTTCGACCGCGGCTTCTCCGTGATTTCGAACATGCTCAAGAAAATTGAGCCCCTCGACACCTCCGTTATCTCCAAGGGCGTTTCGGATTCCGCCAGGGACTCC
This sequence comes from Pyrus x bretschneideri, assembly GCF_019419815.1. Classification (NCBI taxonomy): domain Eukaryota; kingdom Viridiplantae; phylum Streptophyta; class Magnoliopsida; order Rosales; family Rosaceae; genus Pyrus; species Pyrus x bretschneideri. The sequence continues at coordinate 2,164,930 of NW_025999413.1, forward strand.
ATGAAGCAGACCATTTCTACTATGCTGGGGTTGCTCCCGTCCGATCAGTTCTCCGTCACCGTTAGGGTTTGCAAGGCACCCCTCCATCGCCTCCTCGCATCCTCCATAATCACCGGGTAATAATTCACATTTCTATCCCCTTTCTTCAAATTTCAGTAAATTCAGTGCGTAATTGTATTAATTAGAGTAAAATTGCTTTGGGATTTATCGTATCAATTAGATATACACTGTGGAACGCGGAGTATCGGATATCGTTGATGAGGAATTTCGACATATCCACGGAGAATTCTGTGCCGTTGGATCGGTCGGAGATGGATGGGGTGTCGGATAGGGTGGAGAGCGGGGAAAGGGATGGTGGTAATGGTATCGGGCTGAGTAGCGAACTTTTGGATTCAGCAACTCCTCAGGTTTTCGGCGATTTGCCTCCGGAGGCTTTGAATTATATCCAGACGTTGCAATCAGAGCTGACAAATGTGAAGGAGGTGAGCATTTGCTCTGTGAATTTTCTGTCCTTTTCATTTCCACAATTACTAATGCTTTTCTTCGAATTGAGCCTAAAATAGTCGAAAATTCTAGTTTGGACTGCTTTGTTTTAGTTTCGAAAGCAAGATCAAAGCTCGTTTTTGTTTGGTTTATGATCTTCCAAGTTTTAGTTTCTGAACGTTTTTATATTCGTTGTATGTGTCTTTATCAATCATATATACGAAGGTGGCAAATCAACCCATTGGGTTGTCAATAGGTAACTATTAAGACCCGTTTAGTTTGATTTCACTGTCATAAGGTGGTGAGATTTGTGGTGGTAAGAATGGTAGTGGTGATGATGGTGTAATACCTTATTATGGTGAAATCAAACTAAACGGGTCTTAATGGTTACCCATTAACAACCCAATGGGTTGATTTGCTACCTCTAGGTAACGACGCTTAAGTTTTGTGTTTTTGAGCTTAATTTGATATTGAAGTTAAATGCCTGAAGGATTGTGCATTGTTTTAAGCAGAATGTGGGAATGACATGCTTTGGTTTTTTCAGGAACTGAAGGCGGAAAAGCAGGAAAATATGCAATTAGAATATGATACGGGACCTAGGAATGATTTATTGGACTATCTACGGTCTCTAGATTCTAATATGGTAATAATCTTACTTTGTGATGGAGTTGCAATTTTTATGAGTCCATCCTTTCTTATGATGCTACCATCATTTGTTTTAACAGGTAACTGAATTATCTCGACCGTCATCATTAGAGGTGAAGGAAATTATACACCAGCTTGTTCAAAATATATTGCAGAGATTCTTCAAAGACGGTACTTCCTCAGAATTTGTTGAAGATTTGGTGACAGGGGACAAAGAGATTGGCCTAGATGCTGATGGCGAACTTGAGACCATAGGAACTTCACGAGATTACCTAGCGAAGCTGCTTTTCTGGTTAGACTCCTGTCATAGTCCTCCTTAAATGGCTTGTTTTTATTGCTTGTCCAAATTTACTTTGCATGAAGTCACTTCTGGGAATGGTCCGCCGTAGAGTCGTAGATGCAAAGTGCTTCAGATTTTTCTGATAACTTGGTAGTAGAACCAATTCCATTAGCGATTGAAATCTGAAAATTCACAATTCTTTTGGCAGGTGTATGTTGTTAGGTCATCATTTAAGAGGCTTGGAGAACCGATTACATTTGAGTTGCGTTGTTGGATTATTGTGAAGAGAGGAAAGTGCGAAGCGTGTACATTCTTCATGTTCATCTATGTCAACCTTGTTTGTTTTTCATCTGTATCATTCTTCTTCTTCGAAATGAAAGCGTTTTACGGAATAACGCAATAATTTTCGCTTGTTCTTCTGACCTCTTGCATCTTGATCTACATAACTTAACCTATCAAAGATTTGGAAAGACGCTCTAAAAAAGATATTGAGCACTTGGAGAAAACCGAAACTTGATACAAAACTGAGCGCATTGACGATCTAGGCATATGTTGTTTGGCAAAATGGAACAATATGTTCCAAAAATTTTCATTCAGTTCAAATCTCTCCCTCTATTTACATCTGGTAGAAATAATATTTCTTCCCATCTATCAATGAATTTCTGTAAAAAATAAAAATAAAAATAAATAAATAATCCTGTTACTAATTAATGCTACAACATAAAAAATTGTTGATGGTGGTCGTGTTGAAGAAGATGCAGATCTTGAAGGTGACTTTGATGGTGTTTGTAGAGATCGTAAGGGGCCCAGAGAAGATCGACAGGGCAAGGCATTCCCAAATCCAGCCGCGTCCATGGCTTCCCGCCCCCGCTCCAATGCAGCAAACTCACCGGACCCGGATGCAGAGGCCTGCAGCTGTTCATCAAATTATCGCCGCCGAGGCCGTGCTGGTTCCACCGGTGGTGAATCGCCTCCACGTCGCCGCCGAACACCAGCAGAAACGGCGGAAGAGAACCCAGCTCGTAAATCCTCTTCTCCTTCTGAATCTCCATCCAATTCTCGATCTTTCTCGTAAACCCTCCGGCCCTCCATCTCACCAAGTCGATGACCATCACGCCGGTGTTGAAATAGCACGGTTGTTTTTTATCGAACGCCTTGGGGAGCTCGGAATCTCTCCAGAACTCGTCGGAGAAATACTTGGTGAAATTGGCGTGGCAGTACTCCGGAGCTCCGATCACTCTCGACCCGGATAAGGAAATCCCCCATAACTTCTGGATATCATCGACGACAACGACATCGGAGTCGAGATAGATCACTCGCTCGACGCAGGGGTCGAGCAAATCAGCCAAGTAGCTCCTCGCGTAGTTCAATGGGTTCTCCAGAGCTCGGCGAATCGAAGGAGAAATCAGATGGTTCACCAGACTCTCTCTGAAGATATAAACTCGGAAATTAAGCGCCGGAAAAGTTGACTGTCAGAATGCGAGAGAGGTGGTGAGAATCAACCGAGCCGGAATCCGAGGCGACGAAGTGGAAGAATGTGTTCTCCGGGCAGGAGGCTTGCTTGAAAACAGAGTGCACGGCGGCAATGGTGCCGCGCAAGTACTCGGAATCGATTGTCATTGCGACGTGGACGAGGGAGGAATCACAGACGTCGTTTGCTGCACCTGGAAGAACACGGCAGCTGATTCCGTTTGTGTATTTGGGAGCTTCTGAGAAATCCATGTGGAATCGTTTTTCATTTCCCGGTCGGGTTTGCGAGTCCGGGAATGATCGGATTGCGTTTGCGGGAATGGGGACGGCTGAGAGGAGGAGTAGGAGGAGGAGGAGAGAAATGGGTTTAAGGAGAAGCATCGTCGGCGATGGAGGAGGGGAATGGAAATGGAGAGGAGGAGGAGAGGAAGGACTATTTGTAAGTGAAATGGTCAAAGAAAAAGCAAAGAGAGAGAGTAAACGTCTTTTTTGTGTTAACAGAAAAACGCGTCTGAATATTATTTGGTTGCTTAAATTGTAATAATTAGTTGGGAACAAAAAATTAAACTTGCACTAACAGTCCCGGTAGCTTATTCGGGTTTTCATTTTCATTCCGATAGTTTGTTTTTCTTTCAGTGTTAATCCTTGTTGGTTCGCTTCGTTAGCATCGTTTCAATCTGGCAATGAGGCGAATTTTTTTTGTTTCTCAGTTAATCCTTGTATGAATCAGTCGCAAGCCTCAACTCGGGTGGATTTGTTCTTTTGTTTCTCAGTTAAGTTGTTTTTCAGCTGTTGTTTTCCTTGCAGGCTTTTACCAGTTACGCTTATGTAGGGAAGGAGTTATGCTCATAAAAAGCACTTTTAGTCTTTGTATAAGCAATCCCAAATATGTCTAAAGTAAAAATCAAAACAAACTTATTTGGATGAAAGTGCAAAAAAATAAATTGTAGAGAAGAAGGTGAAATTTCTGGAAAACTGAGAGGACAGTTATGCAATATAACACATTTGGTTTGGTGCAGAGGAATTTTCTTGTAGGTGGGTTGTTTGAATATTATTTTAATATTGGATTAAAAAAAAAGAGAATATTATTTTAATATGCCTTTCCACTGGAGCTTCTGTCCAGCATGGGAAGCCATGTGGCCATGTGCTTTGAACAGCTTGGATTATCATTACATTATTGCACTTATTGTTACTCAATGGCAAGTGTCCACATGCCATGAATGAGAATGAGGTTTAATACGGATTTTTGTGTCAATAGTCTAAAGATTGAGAGACTGTTTAGAGAGACAAGGGGATTCAAATCGTTCAAGTTTTTGAGTTTTTGCGAAGTAGGTCAACGAGAGAGGTTAATGGGACTGTAGGATTGAAGTTGATTAGTTCAGATCTCTTGATTTACGGACTCTGAAACAGGAGATTCAGAGTGAATCTCAATGCCATGAAAGTACCTTATTTTAACCAAAAATGATTATATTTATTTTACTTGTGGTACCAAATTAAAAAAAAAAAAACATTTATCTTGGACTAAAACACAATTGCTGTTTTTACCTTTCAAGTTTCAAACATAGTATCCTTTTAAAATGGAAAAAGTAACAAAAAATCTCAAAAATGATATAAAATACTTGAAGTTAACAGTACTGGAATATCGCAATTTTCATCAAAAGGAAAATTTGGTGCAAAACCAAACGCATAAACGTTTTAAAATTCATACAATAGATCATACTTAGTGATATAAGATTTGATTGTTATTTTTTAAAGTTATAAGTTGATCGATGACGATGTTTCCCTTGTTACTATAATTTTTTCGAGAGTAAGTAGTCAAGTTTATATATACATTCTATAAAGTATCTAAGATGCCCTAGAAGATAAATGTGACTTGGGTTTACTGGTCACACAAGTTATCCGAGGTTTTCAAAATCTTAAAGCGACTTGGTGACTAAATTGAAGCAGGTTTGGAAGCCGACTAGTCAATGGCCATTATTTTCCCCTGGGAGAAGTAGATTTGACAACAAATTTGACCACCTTCGATTTTCCATCGCGTCAACACTTAACGGATAATATAACGAAAAGTCAAACAGAAATATGCAAATGACAGAAAAATTATACTTTTAAGTATAAGAGTGAGACACCGAAAAAAAAAAGTACAGAAAAGTACGATTTTTCAAAAACTTGAGAATAATAAAATTGGTATTTAAAAAAATAAAAGTTAACCAGCATGGCTTCCAAACGTTAAGAGTTCACGTGGACAGATGAGTCTTGTAGGAGAGGCGGCAACCACCTGGCTGGCTGTCGTCACCACAACGCCCTGGCTCCACAATTCCATCTGGCAGTTTCACATTAGACTTGAAGAATTCAAGCGAATTTAGACACAAAAATCGGAAATTCCAGAATGTAACCGTTGGATCCTTCTCTAACAATTCAACGGCTATACATTTCAAGGCATGCTATGAGTCGGTTCATACTAGACAAACACGACAATTTTATCTCGTACAAGAGTGAAACTTCAATGCGACAATAACAGTATCTCAAGATAATCGTACATGGTCCATGGCACTGCATGATTGGGTTGAGAATACCGCGATTGAGGCATCCCGGGTGCAGGGAAGATCTACTCCCAGTAAACTTGAAATGTGTTTAAAGTTGAGATGACAAGGACTAACCGGAATGAAGCGTCATTTAAGAGAGATCTCCCGGAAGCATGTCATTGTGTTATTGACTCGGAACGCCAGTGACATACCGCCAAGTGTAAGTCCAGAAAAAAGGACTTGAGAAAGAGAAGGTAAAATTGCAGAAAAAGTCTTTTGATTCAAGAAGCAAGACAAGTAAAAGAACGCGGATATACTCAAATTTCTTATTTGGAAAGTTTGTACCAACCCCAACTATTCACATAACTGCATCAGTTTCCTACACCAACATATCCTAAACATTATACAGGAATTGGACTCACCAAAGTTCCAATTCCGATACCAGGCCGCTTCCCACCTCTATCACTATACTCAAATTTTCGTTAACGATGCTGCAAGTTTGACAGACTTGACTCGGCGCAAACAGAGAGGCGATAAACAAAAAGTTCAAGATATAGAAACTCACTTTCTAGGATCTAGTACTCACACTGCAAGATCAAGCCACTCTAAAAGTTGTAGCTCCTCTGTTGATGCTCATTGCTCCATTTCCATGATCGTACTGCTTCCTGCAGCCTGGACAGCGCCCGTCTGCCTCTAGAATCCTTTTGTGGCAAAAGAGGCAAAGCCGAAAGCCGCATGAACATGGAACAAAGCTCGAGTCTGTGACATCTAAATCCTCATAGCATATAGGACATGAAGAAGGCTGGGGCACGATGTTTTGCCATGCCCATGCAATGGCTCCATGGCCACAATGCCAGTCTGATTGAACCACGAAACTATGCTGTTTTGGCACATTGGGCAGATTCTGAGGACGGGAAGCATCATCAGGTCTCCAAGCACAACGCGCCGTACGTGACCCAGGAACCATGTTTCTGTTCTCTGGATTCGATAATTCAACTCCAGGATTCTCGCTAGATGGTTCAAGGCCTGTGGGTTCAACTGTGATTTCAGCTTTGGAAGGAAAATCAATAATAGGGGTATGCTTGTTGTCCTCTGCATTTAAAGCATCGGCCACAGCCTCCCAGTCATCTAGACACCCATCATCAGCATCCTCCTTGCTGACATTTCCCGAACAATCACTTCCACTGCTCTCACTAAGATTCTTCATCGAATCATTACAATCCAAACTGCTTCCACTCGGACTGGTTGTCAGAGACTCCGAATCACTGTCATGGATGCTCGAACTGTCATTCTCTCCTCCGGTTGAACTCATTTCCAAATTGTCCAATGATCCATTTTGCCCTTTCTCTACTTGCCTAGATGGTGTAGGAGACCCACCCCTCCCATCCGAGTTCACTTTGTGCCCTTTATTCTTGACTGCATTGCACACGAAGTTTATTAGGATCAAATGTATATAAGAAAATTTTGATAACTACTAAAAATCTCTAACTTGTTCCACAAAAGCCGTTAATGTAAAATTTTGTTGTCTTTTGTGGGGGTGGGGAGAAGAAAAATCAGGTCATCAATGTCAGGGAAAACGTCAGGTGCCCCATCATAAGTCAGTTGTGCAAGACGCATATTAAAAAAAAAAAAAAAACAAAAACAATTCAGAAGCTAAGCCACTCTTCTGTCTTTCCTGAATCGATGTTATCAAAATTTCTAGAAAAAGCTCGGCGTCTTGATTTGGTTCATAGAACTACCTAAGGCATGAAAACGAATTTTCCCTATATCCATTGATCGAGTAATGACGACCAATGGCAGTGAACTCTTGACAAAGTAACCAGCTTTACTGCAAAATTCTAGGTAAGAACATGTATGACGCTTAGATAAAGGTCCTTTTTCTTTTTCTAAATTTTTAACGAACATCATTGTGCTCACCCGATGCCTAAGTCTACATTTCGCAAACACCAAGTTCTGCATCCAAATACAAACATTGTCCGATGCCCAAGTTTCGATTTTCATACCTCCACTAAGCATATTAGCTTCCATTGTTTTATTTGTTGGAGCATACTAGCTTCATTGGCAATCCAAAAAAGTAAATTTTTTTATGGTCTTAGTGAAAATTCATATTTCAAAAAAACAAAAAAAAAAAAAAGAAAATTTCGAGAGAGAAGGAAGCAATACCATGTGAAAGCCATTGCTCGCGGCGAACATCGAGCTTGCTCTGCTTCAATTTCGCCAACCTGTTCGTCTGAGAAAAACAACTACAATTAAGAACAAAGCTCACAATTCACAACATCACAAAAATTCAACTTCAATTCCGCCCAAAAACCAAAATTGAATTCGAATTTCACGAATGCACCAATAACCCTGGGCCGAAATTGAAACTTTTCATATTCGAATTTCCCTCCATTTCCAAGCACACGCAGACGTATGCACGAAAGAGAAAAGACAGAGAGCGGAGGAGAATGGATGACATAGCGAGCGAGCTTACCCTCTTCTTCTTGGCCAAGTCTTTGGTGACGACAGGAGAGCAGGATATTGAACCCGAACTCATTGAAATCGGAATGAAAATTCGATCCACAAAACCCTAGCTCTGAAAACCCCCCACGGGGAATGATTCAGAAATGGAAGAGAGAAATGAGAAGATAGAAACTGGGAAATATAGTGTGCGTGTGTGTGTGTGTGTGTGTGTGTGTGTGTATAGAAAGAGAGAGAGAGGGGGTGGATAGGGAGGGAGTGGATGTTACGAAATCTTCTGGCTCTCTTCTCTCTTTCTTTTATGAACTGATTTTTTCTTCCACGCCCACAGCCAAACACTACTTCTGCCTGCCGGTTTTACGTATTTATTCGATTCCGAAACTGCCCTCGAGATCCACCTTTATTTACTTGCGTACGCTTTTCATTTCCATTTTTAAAACATTCGTTGAAAAAAAAAAAAAAAAAAGCATTCATGTCAATGAGCTGAAAATAGAAAAGGGATAAAATGAAAATTACAATTTGGTTTTTTTTTTTATTTTTTATTTTAGGGATAAAAGGATTTAAACTACATAATTAGAAATCAAACTTGTTATTTAACGATTCAAACATGAGACCTCTCTATTTACACAAAAAGAGAAACATCAGCATTGTCCGATTAATTTAATATCTTATTAAGAGCACATCAATTATGTCGGAATTGGCTGCAATGCAATCACTGTCAGACGATTAAGATGATGTTTGTTTAAATATCAAAAATACGAGAAAATAACTAATTGTTGATATTTAAACGAGCCAAGGGCATTTCAGTAATTAACCGGTGCGGATTCTTGTTACTGCTGGCGGAGCTCAAGCCACAAGTGGCGCGAGCAGGTCGACATGCAGAAAGTGGATCCCCAAACGAGGAGTCCGTTACACTTCCACGTACGAGAACCACGTGACGGCCCATTATCCATTATCCATTATCTACGGTTACCGGATTCAACCAACTCCGGCCCACTTTTCACCGGAATTGGATCTGCTCCGGACCTTGGTATCCAGAGCCTAAAGATCAATTCATCTGGACTGTTAATTGATGTGTAAAAGAAATCAAAGCCGTTGATTTTGTGTGATGAGGCAGGAAAATAAGTTAATGAAACCATTGGATTGAATTTGTGCAGGCCAGATGAATTGATTTCTAGGCTCCGAATACTAAGACTAAGGTCTGGAGCGGATCCCATTCCCTCTCACGCTAATCCAGTTCTCTAGGCCCCGCCCCGTTCTAGCTTTGTTACCCAGATTCGGCTTTTACTTCTTCCTTTCTGGTCTTGAATCTTTCTTGAACTTTTTTCATCTATTTTCCGCGCGTAAAGAAAATGATTTCCGCACATTACTTTTCTCCTTCTTCCACACCCTGTTTATTTCCATCCCAATGTAACTGAATCCGAAAACAAAACAGGTGCGCATATATAGTTTCGGTGATAGCCAACTCAAAAATCTTTCGGTAAGAACAGCATATATAAAACCACAAATTTGAAGTAATGAATCTGTTCTATGAAACATAATCTTATGGTGGAAAAGAATACTGATGCAGTAATGCCTGCAAAATGCTGGTATGAAACCACAAATTTGTAGTTAAAAAGCTCGGGATTTGTTAAAACTCGCGTGCTTTTCTGCTATTTGATCAATTTGTTACACTTACACAGTGTGCTTATGGAAGTGGGGAAGAAAATATCCTATCTATGACAAAGATTAAGAACTTTAACTTAAATACCTTTCTACGAAATTATCATACACCAACCTTATATACACAACAATGGCTCGGAGGCCAATCTTCTGAACCAGACATGCTCTACGTGTCCAGGGCCGCCATCATCCTTCTCCAGTCTCAGAAATCGAGTAGATGACTCCTGTTCAAGAAAGCTTGGGTTACAGTCGTTCGCAGAACTTGTATGGCAGTGGAAGATACGAAAAAAGGGCATATGTTTTTGAAATGTTTATCATGTCTACCTTTAGCTTCCCAATGTCAAACGATTTTCCTTCTAAGCTATGATGAGATTGATAAGAATTTGTGGAACCGCTGTACTCTCGTCTGATCACAATATGGTGATCTGGCCTCAGATGTTCTCCTTTTCCTTCTCATACGGAAGAAGTAATCTTCTGTGTCAAGAACGTAAGAGATCTGCCACATGATACTCTGATGAATAAAACTCCGTGCACAAAAAATGCATAAGTGTGTGCGCGTGCGCACGTGTGGCTATTATTTCTCCAGCTTCCATCTGTGCTTATATTGTAAAGAAGGTAAAACTGATGGTGATGCTTAAGATAAGAAATACATACGAGGGCAAGATACCTTGGATGAATTGCAAGCTATCTTGCACTCCAAACCATTGACTAAGTGAACACCGTCCATGGCCTTGCAAAAGGCAGAGGATTCAGCTTGCCCTGCATATTTGCGCTTGTTTCTGCAAAACGGATTGAATCAGCAAGTTATCCATTAACTAACAAAAACACTAGAAATTTTTGGCTCATTCTATACCACAAGGTAACCTGAGTTGCTGCATATGACTAATTATTAACATATCATAACAATGTGAGTGGATTTACATACAATTTTTCCTGCCAAAAAACACAGGAAGAAGCTAAATCCATCGGATGGTACTGTATTTCAGTGTCTATCATGTTTCTTCAGAGAAGTATAGCAATTCTAGCACTTTTAACATTAATGAAGAGTGCATTATCACCTCTGAAGGGTAATCCCATGCGGCTCCTTTTTTCCAGGATAAACCGGCAGAAATTCGTTGTGCAGATAGGATGCAAAATTAGGTTCCATGGAAACTGCAAACACCTCAGGCTTTTCACTCACACTGTCCATCAGCTGGATGGACAGCCGGGAGGGTGAAGAGGACTGCACAAAGAAAATTAAAAATAAGTAAATCATAAAATAAGAAAGTATATTCAAAAGGGTAGGTTTTAGTCTAATACATGGGCAATTGTCAAAGAACTTACAAATTCCAATCTGTAAATATTCTCCTCATGAATGAGGACACGTGCATTTTCATGATAAACAGAATCAATCAACTTCCCAGTTTTCCGGGACTTTTCATATTCATATAATTGAAGCAGCTTATTGTCCGTCTCATCACTTGCAACAGTTTGAAGCTGCATAAATAACCACTAATCAGAACCTTGGCAGCAAAAAGCAAACACACATAATTTTTTTATTTATTAAGTACATAAGTTCCAGTGAGCAAACCTGTTTGACAAATTTATATATTAATTTGTCCAAGGTGAATAATATATATGACTGGTTTCCAATAATAGCTCGGCATTCATCCTCAAATTTTGCATTATCAACAGATCCATCAAGCAAATTGTATAGAGCACTCATAAATCTGCATGATAGATGAATAAATTATATGATTAAAATTGCTTTGAACAGTTGCCACAGTTCTAATCTATTAACTATATAAAAGAGAAGATGGCCTGAAAAATACCTGGCATACAGATCCGAAGAACTGCCATCCTTTGAAGTTCTCCATTTCATTTCTGCACCTGTGGAACTTGTTTTTGCAGATAAAATCCTTTCGTATAGAATCTGCAAATCAAATAAGTCAAGCTTATATCCAGTTGTAAATAAAAGACAAACTAACTTCCAAAAATGAAAGAAAATGTCTCTTACTTGATGAAGCCTACAAAGCACATAGAAATTATCATTCCCATAGAAAACGCGAGAGTCTTTCCTTTCTTCAAGTAAAGAACCTGGTACATGCTTCGCAAGAGGTTTCACAGACAAAAGAAAACGTTCTGACAATTGCAAAGACATTCCATCTCCTCCAACATGGTGCCCATCCACCATCCCTTCAGCCTCACCTTCACTCTCAGCCTTACCATCAATGTCATCCGGTTCAGCATCTTCATCATCGCCTTGCTCTTCTCTGGAACATTCATCACCAGCTGTCTCACTGCCAGAGACATCTTCACCAGCCTCGGAAACATTTTCACTATTTTCATCATCTGCATCTGCATCATTTTCTCCAGCTTCCTGACAACTAATGTCTTCCCCATTCCCAGACTGAAACGGTCTGCTTTCAACACTGCGGTTTGCCTTAGGCATAGCTTGCACCCCAGCATCTCCAGAGACAACAAAGTTATCCTCCCCAAAGTCAGCAATTGGTGATAATTCCCCCTCTTCCTTTTCAATTTTGGAGGGCCCAACAGACTCTTCATGACGACTGTTAACTTTAGTGCTTTCTGGAAACACTCCATTAGCAATTAAAGCAGGTTTTGCATTATCGACACCCTGAAGCACCAAACAGTAAATCAGTAGCATTGCCAAAACCGTAAGGTGAAATAAATAAATTAAAAACAAAAGCCATCACAGATGACGATATTCCAGGATCCAGACTCATACCTCTGACAATGGAACAGCATCAGCATTTCCTTTCTGTAAATGGTCATTGCCACTAATAGAAGCACCAGGCCTTGACGTGGTTGCAGCACACCCTTCAATTAAAAAAAATTCACAGTATTCGCATTATTATAACTCTGGAAAGTAAAATAAATTATAACATCAAATAAGATGCCATTACAATAAAAAAAATCAAATTCAGAAAAACAGACCTGATAACACTTCCAAGCTCGTTCTACCATGATTATTATCTGCTCCAATTGGATGTGATGGTTGACTGGACGGCCACGCACTGTCCATGCCGGTGACCAGATACCTTTTCTTATGGACATCCATATTCTTCTGGTCTTTTTCTAGTTGAATTTTCTCAGATATAGAATCTTTCCTACAGACAAGATCTGCATCACGACTTCCATCTTCTTTAGGTGAGTTATCCCTGTTAGCCAAACTTTCCACTTCTGCTAAAGCATTTTCTTCTTCATTACACACAGATTTGGGCTGCTTAAAATTCAATGTGGCAGAATCACCACCAGGACTTCCATCGCTTTCTCCTATGCTTGACGCAGTACAATTCTTAGCCCGATTCCTACTTTTGTCAACATCTTCATCATCCTCTGAATCATTGGGCCGAGAAGAAACACCCAGCATTGGCTCCAAAAAGGTAGTGTAAAGTCTCATAGCCTTATTTAATTGTTCTTTTGTTGAGAAAACCTCTTCACATGAATATTGGACAAGTTTATACAAGTCTTCATGTAAGCTGATATCTAAGTATTCAAACTCCATATGTGGAACTATAGATTGCCTGTTTCCAGCAGCAACGGCCAGAAGGATATCATCCTCTATCTGCTTTTTCTCTTTCAATTCCTTGATCTCGGCCACCAAAGCTGTAAATCAATAGGAGTCAGAATCAGCACGGAGGAACAGTTAGTAAAAACCCACAGAGAGAGAAGTGCTCAAGGAAACTAATCATCAAATTAAAAACTTACATTTGCTACTCAAGTTCTTTGAATCTTGTTGCTTGAAATAGAAGCTCCGGTGATCAAGTGATTTGTAATGATTTTTGGCATATATATCAGCCCAGACCTTGTTAAAATCGGATCTACACCTTGTCCATTCTTCTTGTTTCTGCTTCAGGCGAGTTAATACAACAGGCAAAGCCAGAGTTGGATTTTTCCGCAGTATGTCCACCACATCAAGACCATGGTCACCATATAAACGTTCAATGCACCTTAAGTTTAACGCTGCAATAAAATTAATCAAATGAAAAAGGTCAATGCAGTTAAAGGAGCTCAAATACCAGAATAGATACCTGACATTTAATTGCTTCTCAATCAATTAATAGATACCAACCAGTGAAGTGGTCTTCAATACGGATTGAAGTTTCCATGCTGATCTTATTTTCATTAATGCTGTTCAAGAGTTCCTCCGCTCGCTTAGCAGTTGAGCTCACCGACTCTAACAACATATCCAACTCAAACCTAAACTTTCCAAAATGAAAGCCAACATAAGTTTACAATAATGAACTAGCATGTACTGTAAAGGAAATGATATTACATCAATAGTGATCTACAGAACCTACTAGGACCTCTATCCATCCATACGATCATGCAAGCTCACTTCCATACCAAAAGTAAAAATGATATCAACAGCCTTGTACCAAACATTACCTATCATCCTCGCATCTGAACAGACTTTCTTCATACTGATTTCTGCGCATATGTTTAAAAGAGTAATCTTCACTTCCTGAAGTCACAGAGACCCAATGGTCATTCAAAACCTGAGCACCAAGTTCTGATCTCTGGCTTGCTGAAGGTATTGGATACTGCAAAGGGACAAGCAACAATAAGTTGAGCATCAGAATATGTTACATAGTCCTATATTAAGTACATAATGTTAACCCGTACGTCTTCGGGCAGAAGCCGATAGCTTGGAGTACAACGTTCACAGTTAGAGAGATCAAGCTCTTGAATAGATTTTGCCCAATACTTCTCCCTGTATCTTTCCTTTTCTTTGGCTCCCTCCATTTCACGCTTTGGCTCTTTATCTTTGTCCTCTACCTTCACCGGTCTAGAAAAAGGAACAGGACCATCACTACTCAGAGATTCTGCAGTCAACAAGTTACCAATCAGGATTCTCAAATTACAGAAGCAAGCAAAAATTCCAAAGAAATGAGATATCACATGATAGCTCAAATTATGCCATGCAGAAGAAGAATAATTATTCTTCCAAACGCAGATAGTACAGAAACAAATCACTTAGTGTCTTATGAAAAAACAGACCAATGGAGGACTAATATACATACTTCTACTCATAACACCAGCAAGGAACCCATCTGCAAGAATAAATCCCATCAGATACAATCTAAAAGAAAAAGAACCACAAGAAAGCAGCTCAAAATTGATGGCATTTAAGTTACCTATATTCTCACAACGCTCCAAAAAATCATTAAACTCCTCCATAAGATCTGAATACTTTCCCAATAAATCAGTCACCTAAGATGGGTAAAGTTTACTGGAAAAAGTCAAACTAGAGGCAATAGCATTTTTTAAGAAAGTTTATTGAATAGAAAGATAAATATGTGGTTATCATGAAGTGTCCTTCGTCCAGTTTCCCCTAGCTCAAAGAGAGAGCACAAAATGCTTGACTTTAGAAGTGTTGATTAACTGCTGAACATGGAGTAATACTTACCAAACCTTGCAGATCATTCCTTTTAATTATTCCGTTGCTATAAATGTTAAGCAACTTCAAAAATGCCTGGTAGTCATCTTGACTACACAACCTCTCCTTCACCTTCTCACAGAAAACGAATCCCTGGCTGTACATGCCTAACATAAAAATGAGAGACCATAAGTAACACTGACATAATAACACGAGAACTGAAACTATAGAACTTTAAAAAACAACAATTATGTTCCAAAGAATGATGAATGTAAGCAAAATAAGCTGCATCCATTTCCCAAGGATTTCAAAATCAAGTACTGTGATAAAAAAAATTCAGGTTTTCCTAATATTGAACAGGGAAACATTACAAGGCGCATTGTGGGTTAAAAGAATATTCAATTAACACATCTCTAATGGCAGACTTTCAGACCAACTACCAGAAATCACGTCTCTTTCTCCAGGTAGAATTTTACACTTATACTAAAACTAATCAAACGATGTGCATTTTTGTTAGTTCCATAACCTAAAATCGTATCAATGTTGACAAACCAACAATTTATTTCATAATTTTATGGCTGTGAAGACTAACATTTATGATGGCTATTATCATGAGAAACACACATATTGCCATTTCAAAACAAATTACAACTCCTTATTCCATCTATAAACCAGAGAATAAAACCACACTACCTAGATGCAACACATTTACGAAAGGACCATGAATGTATATAACTGAAACAGTTTCATCATAAACTCACTCTTTAAGGAGTCCTTGTCATCATAAGGAGCAAAGTTAGCAGTCAAACCAAAACCTTCAACCTTCCTGGTGGATTTTCTTTTGTCAGGAAAACGCTGCAATTTGTAGACACTGTTATCATTCTCTAATTCTCTATCATCATCATCCCGATTTCTTCTATCCCTATTCTCCTTTTCACTACGCTTTCTATGCTCCTTCTGAACTTTCACCGTTCCTTTGTCATCGTCTAGCTCAGGACAATCAACACTAAGATCACGATCAGCATGGGATGTCATGATCCTATCCCTCCTACGTTGCTGTGAAAAGAAGCCAGCCCCCCATTACAAATCACTAACTAAACAAGAAAATGTCAAAAACATAATAGAAAGAGAATTTTGTAATTACCTTCTCCATATGCATTGGCCGAAATGTGGGTGTAGCAGAGCTTCGCTCATTGAAACGTGGAAATGAATTGCGGCCATATTGAGCTTGATGTGCTGAAGCTGCTGCTGACGCATCTGGTAAAAATCTGGTGAACTCATCAAGCAAATCGGGATGCTCATCAAAAAGAGCGGCAACCTGTAAATTAATTTAAATTACTAAGAACATAGGGAGGAATATTTTCTCAGGTAAATAGAAATACCGTGTAACAGAAAACAATTCAACATCAAACGCCGAAAGTGAAAATTGTGTATACTTACCTCACTGTAAACCTCATTTATATCCTTGTGCTCCTTTCGATACATGTTCAATATGTCTAGGAATGATTTATAGACATGATCATCATTTTGGAAACGTTTCTGTAGGGGCATAAATCCATCAATCAAACAGAAAATAATAAATGTTTACACTTGCCATTAGAATAAAATTAAACATATTCACCTTTATCTTGTTTACAAAACTGATAGCTTCCTCAAACTCAACTGTCTTTTTTGGTGGAGTCTCATCTTCATCGAGGGTTATCTCATAACCCTTCGGCAAGAAGGTATTAAAGCCCAAAATTAAGTTGTTATGCCCTTTAAATAATTCCTTTACTCTTGCAATGACACCTGCTGTGTCAGTTCTGAAAAAGACAAAAACAGGAATCCAGTAGCTGAGGAATCAACTAGGAATGTATTACGATAGAAAAAAGAATGATACTGAGCACATTGATACCTTTGGGCCTTGAAATCTTTCATGACCTCAAGAAACGTATCGTATTTTTCTTTTTGGTCTAAAAACATGTCCTTCACCTCTTTGAGATAGGTTAGAGCGTCATTGGTGGTCAATTTCTGTGAAGCACCTCCTCCTCCTCCAATGGGCCCAGCTCCACCTACTCCAACGCCCCCTCCTACACCTCCTCCCCCCGGTATCTGGGATTGCCTATTGCCCCACATCCAAAAAATGATCATCAAACTCAACATATAACTATAAAATAAATACTGTCAAATTCATGAAACATCATAAACAAAAGAATAATTACTCAATACATACAACTCCTTCCTACTTCCCCTGATAGTTGTTTTCTAAATCTAGTCAGCTACAACAGAAAAAATAGAACATACTTCCAGAAAACAAAGATAATCATCATTCTCAGGTACTATTTCTGTCAACATTCTGTCTACTGCATTGATCTAAGCCCCAAACATAAAACTATATTAATATTCATCAGAAGATTTAATCTTCCTAAACATATCTGCTGAAAACAACATACCTAACAAAATTTTCAGAAAGCTCTTGACTTTACGTCTAAAAACCGAAATCATATCTGCTGAAAACAGCATACCTAACAGAATTTTCAGAAAGCTCTCGACTTTACCACTAAAACCCAAACTACTACTCAGTTCAACTCTAATAAACAACAAACCCTAAACAAATTGAACAAATTTCACGATAAAAAACGACCAATCCAATCCACTGCAGGTTAAAAAGTACGCAATTCGACAACACAACGATCAAATTACACCAATATTCACAAACAAGGGCAACAGAACCAAAATCGCGCACCGATACACTAACATGGGAAAAATTAAATCCTCACAAACCAAACAAACCAAACAAAACATAAAGCAAATCAAGCAATTGAAGAGTGATGAACAAATCATGGAACTTACGAGTCCCCGCGAGACGAACAGGGGGGCCGCTTCACTTGAGGACCGACGCACACATCATCTCTTACTCTCTTCATCCCTGCCAAAAAAACCAAAAATCGCAAATCAGAAAATTGAACACAAAAATAAAAAATAAAAAAAACAGCCATTTGCCGAAAGCAATCGTCGAAGACTTACTATTCTGCAACAGATCTTTGATCGCGCACAGAGGAAGAGAGAGAAAGAGAGAAATTTAGACCAAAAGAAAGGAGAGAGAATGGCTTTGGAGATATCTGTGATTGTCTTCTGCTTTCTGCTGCTTCTTGTGTTACGTTAGGAAGTGAATTTTGTGAGCGAAGAGACGAGAAGGGAGAGATTTTAGGTTTTGTAGTTTTTGAGGAGAAGAAAAAACGTGGAAATGGCAAGTAAAATAATCGGAGAGAAAGAGAGAAAAGAGAGAGAATTCGAAAATGCGAAGAGGAACAGAATGGCTTGCGTTTTTGGGGTTTTGTATTGAAATATAGCTCATCTCTCTCTTTTCTCTTCCCATCCGAGCCTCGGCCTCCACTTGCCAAAATTAAAAAAAAAAAAAAAACAACTGGCTTGTTCGGTAGTGCTTTTAAACTGGTGAGAACGTTTTTAATGAAAGTATTTTTAAAACTAATTTATGGTTAATTTGCAAGTGAATTGTGAAGTGTTTTTAGTAAGAATCACTTCCAAGTGCTTCTTGCATGTGCTTATTGCAAGAAACACGTCAAGTGATTTTATAACTTAAACTCATTTTTAGTCATTTAAAAATATTTCCAAACGAGTCATATATCTCTTCTTAAATAAATGAGTAATTCTAATGAGACAATCAATTTAAATCATATAACTTGATTTTGAATATTAAACTATTATTTAAATATTAAATATTAATTAACGTACTCAATTGTATCACGGTTTGCACTAAAAATTGATTTACTCTAAATAAAGTCACCGATTTCTTTATTTGTTTTTCCTGACCAAATTATGGGCCGGGTTTTGGACAATTTCAGCCCATGATTGTTATGTCATGAAAGTACATGTAAAGTATGTTTGGCCTACTTTTTTCCCATGTTTTTTTCAAAGAATGTTGCCCTTCTTTAGTACTCAAATTTTTGAAAAAAAAAAGAGGTTAGAATAATGCCACGCTCTTGGAACTATAGCCGAATCTGATATTGCTCTAAAGTTGTATTGACCTAGCTTTCCCACAAAAATGATGTTTGATGTGTCATTTTGTTCCACATCATTAAGTAACTTAAAATATTTCGTCAATACCACAAAACAACTATGTCATATTGACGAACTTAATGATTAGTAGTTTAAAGTGAGACATCAAAACATTGGTTAGTGGAGCGTAACTGTCATATTACAACATTGAATTTTATTGTAACTTAAGAAGCGGTTGCTATAATTATGGATTTTAAATTTGATTTAACCAAGTCTCTGGTTTAATTCAACATATTTACGTATTGGACTTTTGTATATATGACTAGAAATTGCTCTCGTTCTCTAGATAATGATGATGTGTCAAATTTTAAAATTATATGTATCATTGAAATTTAATACTACAATTTAATAATATTTTTTCTTACTTGTAAGTGAGACGTCATAAATTTAAATATCATGAATGAATTGACATTTTATCATTCATCATTTTAGTTTAAAACCCTAGACTCAAAAGCACGCCTACAATTTTGCTCAAAATGGCGAAAGGTGAGTTGGGCCGAAATGTGGTCCTGTCTCCAACTTCAAGCTTTTGTTCAATTTTTCCTTTGCATGTTGATTGTTTTGTTTGTTTTGTAGAGAGGCTGCCCCTTGTGACAGTTGGGATTCTTAAACCTGCAACCGCACAAGTTATTTGGATAGATTTTTCAGTATGTCGGGTACATAATTTTATAAATTAAGTATTATAATACAAGGGTTGAATACTTGAAAAATAAGTTTCAATCATCTGTATTAAAACACTTATTGTATTGAACGGTGTTTCCAGCGGCACATTAAAACATTTCTTAATTTTTTCACGTGGAGTTAGGCTTCAAAACTGCCAATCCACGCAAGTACACAAACTGGTGCCTTCCTCCTCGAAGCGGTAATGTGGTGGTACAATCAACTCCATGCACAAAAGTAAATATAAGATATGCAAAAAGGGAGCCAGAAAATAGTGACAAAGGAGAGAAAAGAAAAACAATGGCAAAGAGAGGAAGATTAAAATATAGTTTGATAACTTGGATCATTCCTAACATCTTTTAAAGCGTAGGGTCTACGAGGAGTAACTATAAAGAAAAGTATTAAGCTGATTTAGGTTAAGTCAGTTAGTAATGACAATGTGTGGATTTGATTACTCAAGTTTAAATTTCCTTCTAATGAACTAGAGTTGTTTATAATATATATCATCTTGTTAGACAAAAGAAATCATAACAGATCTGTGACACCATTTTTTTAATACATAACTTTTAACACAAGTTTTTGTAGTGCCTACTTAATAATGTACTTCAACGATCTGAACCTTCTGTCTTTTGGAACATTATTCATAGATCTTCGTCGCAATAAATTAGACAAATCCAAAGTCATTAACATTTATTTGTAGTGAAGAAAATAAACAATACAGTTCTACAAAGAAAATTCTTAATTCAATGGTCATATGGTTTCAAAATTGGATGATTTTTTTAAAGACAAGAACTTTGAGAGAATACCTAAAAGATAGACGTTCAAATCGTTAAAAGACGTTATGAGCTCCACAAAAACGTGTGTCAAAAATTATTAAAAAAAACTGGTGTCACGAATCCATCTCTAAATAAACTAAATCGCTTACTATCACTAAAAAAAATGGAAGATCTTTAATTAAAAATTTAGGGGAAGTGATATGAGTTTGAGTATAGTGAAAAAGTCGATTTTAGATTCAGTTGCTACAAAAGGCAAATAAAAAGAAAAGATGAGGACATTTTCTTAGATGAATATTACTAGTTATTTTTGTTTTATTTTAAGAGAATAAAATTTTAAGATAAAGGCTCATCCATAACTAGAAACTGGAAAAGGACTGTGGATAAGCTTATTTGTTCTCTTCTTCTCAACTTTTTCCTCGAGCATTCAACTTTGTTTGAAAAAAAGAAACTATTTGCTATAAGAGAAGTGAAGGGATTTGTTCTGTTAAAATTAATCGGTGCTAATGGATTTCACAGTTAAATTCAAAATGACCTGTTATGTAACGGGTTCATCCATTAATAATCCGATCTGTTAAACATTCACCCAAAATCAAATGCTTTGGAATAATGAATTGAGTCTAAAATGCCAGGTCTAGTGGGTGGAAAGGCTCCCTACTATCTTATGGTGATTCAAGTTTACCTAGTTCCAATAATAAAAAATCATAACAGAAACAAAAAAAAAAAGTCAAATTTTGAAAACTTCAAAATTTAATTTTATCATTTTTTATTTTTAGTTTTGCTTGAACTGAAAACTCAAAATAGTTACCAAACATGCTTTTTGTTTTGTTTTTTTATAAAACAAAAATGTAAAACCAAAATTGAAAATGAAATGGTTATCAAACAACCTTAGAAAAACATTATGAAAACTTTCAATGTCAATCAAGGATTTTTGGTTTTGTGTTTTTGACCACATTCAACTAAAAGCAAAAATTAGACAATTGGGTAAACAAGAAAATTAAGATTTACGAACACAAATGTTCCCGCGCTCCAACTGCGGGGGGACATCTTCTTCATTAAACGTTCGACCTGTGCACTTTATTGCTCTAGTTCTTAAGACATCGAAACTTCTAATTGACCTTGATCGATTGTTATTAATTATGAAAACAACCAATGTACTTCTGTGTCTCTTCGGGAGCCGTCAATGGCACTTCAAAAACGTCATCACTCACTCTAGCAAGTGCAACTTCTCCCTAAGGAGCAGTGCCTACGACTTTTCTGAAATGTCAATAACAACTCCCGTTATCTAATCATGTGGTTTATCTGCTCGCAACAGGTTCTCGTTATTCCATCTTCCAGCTGCCCCACCCAGGCTCGGTCCTCCTAGGCATCCTTCTCTCCATTCTCGTTAACCCGAAGTCTGCAATATGGGCACGTCGGGTTATTGCTCCACCAGGTCCTAAAACATTTAGCATGGAAGCGGTGGGAGCAATCCAGTGAAATGTACCCAGCACTCAGTCTCCCCAAGCAGATACTGCACTCCCCGTTGTCCTCCTGAAAGTCAAAGATCAAAAGCAGATTATGATAAAAATAATAACAATATTTTTATACTTATTGCAATGAGGAAATCATGATAATAATCTCAAAAGTTCAAAACTTCTCATAGAGAAGACTTTCTTTATTTTTCCTGAATTGATAATTTTGAAATCTAGAGTTTTGATTTTGGAATTCACATTTTCACGAGTAATGATTTTTCGCCAGAATGCTTATGTTGTCGGAATCGAATTGAAACAAAAATTATCTTGATCAATGAAAAATTACCAACGGGAATACGGCCAGGTGATTTAACAAGTCCATGCGTTACGGATTGATATTTGCGACTTTTAGGGTTAGTATCTATAAGTATCCACTCATAACACGGGGACCAACTCATGTAGCTGTTTTCTAATACCACGCAACAGTTACTCATGAGCAGCGATCCATATCCACAACTTTGACAACATAAACATTTTATGTTGCTAGATATTCTGACGGAATACACTTCACTTACTTGACAAATAGTAATCATTTTGGCAAAATTCAAAAACTAAAATACAAGTTTAAATCAACAATTCAAATCAAATATCGGAAATCAAAAACAATACATTCATGTAAAATAATCACCAATTAACGATCATATATGTTGTAATGACATTCAACGATTATATATATTTAACTGTCAATGAATAATTGTACTAAGTCATTCAATGTACTAGGGAATCCTAACAAATTAAGACACACGCTTTGATTTAAAAAATATAGATCTACTCACTCACGTTTGTCAAGTTTATAGAGTCAGCAGCTTCTTCATCTTCATCAACAGTCTGTTTCAGCGAAGTTGCATCTTCATCGTCATCCGGGGTTATCTGATAACCCTCCGGTAAGAAGGGATTAAATCCCAAAATTAAATCCTTATGCCCTTTGAATAATTCCTTCACTCGTGCAACCACATCTTCAGTGACAGCCCTGAGTTCAGGAGAACGAGAACAAGAAAATTAATCCAACTGCGGATATAACACCAACAACAACAACATACAGAAAAATAAAAAATAATTTTAGTTTTAATTTGAGATTGGAAATTGGAAATCTGAACTTACCTTTTAGCTTTGAAATCTTTCATGATCTCGAGAAATTTCTCATAATTTTCTTCTTTGTCATAAAACGCATCCTTCACCTGTTTGAGAAACAAAAGAGCATCGACGGTTGTCAATTTCTGAGAATCACCGCCTCCTCCGCCGCCAGGTAATCGGGATCGCCCATTGCTGTGGTCCAAATCCAGAAAAGAACAAAAGAAATTCGTAAATTTGATAATATAATTATCTAAGATAAAAAAATTTATATAATCCAAAAAAAAAAGTTGGAAGAACGACAGATATACTTGACAAAATTCATAAAGCTCTTAAATTCACCTTTCAAAACCATTAGCCATCCGCCAAACAGAAATTTTAAGGACTTTCTCGAGAAAATAAGCAGAATTTGTGAACAGATTTCACGGAAGAGCTGGAAAGTGGTTAGGGTTTTGATCGCTGACAGTGACAAATGGGGACGC
Source organism: Pyrus x bretschneideri (assembly GCF_019419815.1). Classification (NCBI taxonomy): domain Eukaryota; kingdom Viridiplantae; phylum Streptophyta; class Magnoliopsida; order Rosales; family Rosaceae; genus Pyrus; species Pyrus x bretschneideri. The sequence goes on from NW_025999413.1 coordinate 2,188,394, forward strand.
TGATATTTTAGGGTTTTGTGTTAAAAACAAATTCTTGGTGGTTTTGTGGATATGACCTCTTGTATTTTCGATTTTTAGGATAAATTTTAAACCAAACTTTCAAATCAAATGATGTAGTTGTTGATGATTAAATTATTATTTAAGTGTTAATTAACGTACTTATTTCTTATTAGTAACACATCATTTAGTTTACAAATTTGGTTTAAAATTTGAACTCGCTAGCATTAACCTTTCTGTAATTTGGACCACGATAGGCCAGTTTGGATAATATCAACGACTTTATAATTCTCCTAAAATAGCCAAATAAATTAGAATCGAATGTCAATTCCTCTTGATTTGTAAATGACAATCATGTTTAATTTTTATAGATTTCTTTTTTTTTTGACTAAATTTTTATAGATGACGAGTTCGGTACATTTTTCTTTTTTGCTAGGGAAAAAAACGAGTACCACTAGAGTACAATAAAAAAGGAAAGCATTCCAAACCTTGGAAGTGAAGGAGTGATCCCACATATGAGTGTTTTGAATAGGAAGATCAAATCTAGTAATATTGTCCGCCATGAAATTTGCTTCTCTAAAGATATCAATGGCTAATCTAAGAAATAAAATGTGGGGTTAATAAGAATAGCACATGTAGTGCACAAAATTTATGGACAGTTGAGCATACAAATTGGCATTTGGTCAAGCCTTGGTGGGTGTTCGGGCAAAGATCTCTCTAGAGAAGGCTCCTTGGACCTTAACACAGCTTCCCAAAGGATTGGCACTTTGGATGCATATGTTTTGTCAGCATTCTGAAATAACCATAAATCCATTCCTCATTGACAACTCTTTTTTCTTTTTATTGGTACAAGAGACAACATGTATGAAATACTTGCTAAACATTTGCTCCCGTAAACTTAACTAAACAAAAAAACATCATGAAAGATTTGAACCCATTAATTACTACCACATACAAAGTTTGAAGCGAAACATGTAGTAAATGTTGATTGATATTGCTACACATATTACTTGTTGGATGCAAATAACTATCAAACTCTACCCAACTTTTGAGGGTTCAGAATTGAGCAAAATGTTTGATAACAGTCTTTCCCTCGTTGACAAATGAGAATATTGGGAAAGTGTGAGATAATAATTAGCAAAAATCAAAACGATATGTCGTGCAAATTAGTGGTAGAGGTTTGTCATTGAGAAATGGCTCGTTGTACTGTATGCCTGCCTATGTAGAGCAGAGCATCCTTTAGACTGGAGTATGATTCTCTCTCTTCCAAAATTAATGAGAAAATTATACTTCTTTGGACCACTGAGGAGTTGACAACAGGTGCTCACGGTATCACGAAAAGGTCATCAGAATGAAATGACTGAAAAATCAAAAGGGTCAAATTCCTCCCTAAATCAAAGTTAACACAATCCCAATATAGCACGACATCATTGCTACCTGTAATTGTTGCATTCAATCTCCATTTCAATACACAATTAGACAAGACACAAACTCATCCAAAAAATAAATGAGATTTATGTGGAAATTTTTCAGGTCGACGGGCCGAGGGCCCACTCCAACAATACTGATATTGTCCCCACCTAACCACCTGCACAATCCTTAGGTGTGGGGTTTTATCACAAAAAACCTTGATGCTAGTTGAAGTGGGGTAATTCTATTTAAATTGCTTTGCTTTCCTTCCCCTAGCCGATGTGGGACAAACAGGGGTTCCAACAATTTCACAATAGTACGTAAGAATTAAGCTTGCTGATTGAGCTAGGGTGCACTCAATTGCGTGTATAGATGATTCTTGACCGTTGATCACTATGAGACCCAAGTTGAACAAGGGGTGTGCTATCCACTACACACCCATTTTCTCACACACCTCTTATTAATTTATGTCCTTCGATCTTATTCAATTCATCCGATCCGACGGCCGACAATTAAAAAAGTGTGTGATAAGTAAAATAAGGTGTGTGAATATCACACCCCTTTGAACAATAGTTAAAAAGGCGATTGATCGTATTATTTTCATTGTCAATTTCAACTAAACTCTAGCAAAATTCTAAAATTATTTTCCTTCAACCTAACTAGTATATATGCATTATTGTGGCGTTCGTTGATCCAAGTCATGTACAACTTCCCCACCCCCCCCCCCCAACCATTGATTATTTATGGTAAAATGGCTATACATTTTTGCTAAACTTATATCTCTGGCGTATGATTAGCTTATTTAGTACTGTAGTTTATTTTTGTTTTGAAAAAAAAGAACTGTCCGTTGGCAATTGAGGGGGTTATAAACATTTTAAAGTGTTTTTCTATTAATTTTTATTACTGTCAGAAGCCTCAAAAGGAATCTCCCATGTCAATTGGTTGTTTTTCTTGGCAGTTGGATTTATCCTCATTTGGTTGACAAAGACATTCTGTTTCTTTCAATCTCATATGCCAACTTGAGTATAAACAGTGGTTAAAGGCTAGCTAGACTAAGTTCTAGGTCGGATTATTAATGTTAGTCGTCCGCCCAACTACCAGCGCAAGCTTCTTATATTAAAAAAAGGGAATTGTTTTGATTTGGAACTCTAAATTTTCTATAATTAAAAGAAGAAAAAAATACACTTGTAAGGAGTGTAAAATGAGATTTTTTGAATGCTAATAACAGTCCCCTAAAAAAATAGGTAACAAAAATCATAAGAGAAGCAAGGTCCAGTTGGCCGTTTCACCAGTTACTACCACTACGAGGCCTAATCATACAAAAGAAGAGTTTGGTCATGGCTCAAAATGAATGCTAGCTATATGCTCAGTACTTGCAAGTCGAACATTATTTTCAGGGAGTTGGGCTGAAGTAAAAGAGGCCACAGGAAAGTGGTTTAGGAGCCTTGAAAATTTACTGAGACTTTAATACATGCTAAACATTCGAAAAAAAATCTAAACATGGAACCTAAAATACATGCTAGACATTCTTTTAGGATAGTGTTATTCACACACACTCTTGTACTTCTCACATGCCCCTCTCAATTTCCAACCGTTAGATCGAATGAATTGAAAAAGATCAACGACAAAACGTTAATAAGGATGTATGAGAGGTAAAAACGGATGTGTGAATAGCACTATGCTTCTTTTAATTTAACAACTTACGAGACTTTTCATGTTTTATTTTAGTTAAAAAACTTTAAAACCATCGGTCCCTTTTACGAAACAAATATGATATTTTTATCATCTATTTGTATCATCTCTCTAAAAGAGATATGACCCACATGTATTGGTGGGCTCTACCTCTATTGAAAATATTGTACAAATGTATAGTAAGTATAGCACTACTCTTTACGGAAAAACCTAATTAGTAAAGAGACAACATATATGTACATTAGAGTTTAAAAAAGAGAGAATATTTATACAGTGCCTTGGCATCCCTTCTAGTTTTCTAGTCCATACTTCTTACCCAATGCCAACACCATTATTTCAAAAGAGACTTGAAGCTTTTGCAAGTTTACTCTTCCCGCTTAGGACTATTTACACCTTCATCATCAACCACCATTTTGGTGGGGCAAAAAAAAAAATAGAACAAAAAGAAGGGAGGAGTTGATTATAATTTCAATACAATTCAGTGCCCTTTTCTGTGGGTGGGGTCCTTTGGAGGCTGACCAATGAGAAATAAGCACCGGCAGGCCCCTTGGCCAAAAGCGACGAGTGGGTCCCTTTCTCCACCACCTTTCCTTTATCCAGCACAGTAATCATATCACAATTCCGTATCGTACTCAACCTGTGGGCCACCACCACGCTAGTCCTCCCCACCATCACACGCTCCAGCGCGTCCTGCACAACCTTTTCAGACTGACTGTCGAGCGCGCTGGTCGCCTCGTCCAACAACAAAATGACAGGGTTTCGAAGTATCGCCCTGGCTATAGCAATCCGTTGCTTTTGTCCGCCGGATAGCTGCACTCCCCTGTCCCCGCACGACGTGTCATATCCGTCTTTCAATCCTGCAATGAAATCGTGCGCGTTGGCCGCCCTTGCAGCTTCCACTATCTCCAACTCATCGACCTTGTCCGATACGCCGTACACAATGTTTTCTCGTATGGTCCCGGCAAATAACGTCGGCTCTTGACTGACCAATGCTATGTGTTTTCTCAATGATTTGAGGTGGTACGACTTCACATCTTGACCGTCGATTTTGACCAGTCCTTTGATCGGATCATAAAACCGTTCGATCAATCCGATGATCGTTGATTTACCTGAACCACTTTGGCCCACCAATGCCGTTGATTTTCCCGCCTCGATTTTGATTGAGAAGCCGTTGAAGATCATAACATCGGGCCTAGCGGGGTACGCGAAATGTACGTTGCGTAGCTCAATGCTGCCCGTAATTCTTTTGGGGTCGAGACCTTCGGGGTCTTCAGGCTCGATTTTTGTGTACTTGTCTAACACGGCAAAAACAGACCCAACCGCGTCTGCTCCCTTGGCGAGGTCAGTGGTCATGCTACCAGCATCGGCAATGACCCGGCCCGTGCTGACCAAGACCATGAAGGTCTGGAAAAGTTGTTTTGCATTGACGTAGCCCTTGGCGACAAGCTTGCCTCCGTACCAAAAGTCGAAGGCCCAAGTGACGGTCGTGAGGCTTTGGGAACAAGCGAGTCCAATGCCGGCGTACCATGACTGTCGGATGCTCTCCCGACGCGGGCCTTCTTGGGCCTTTTCGAGCATTTTCAAGAGGCGGTTTTGGGATGAGAAGGCGGTGACTGTCCGGAGGTTGGAGACTGCTTCCGCGGCGAGCTTGCTGCTTTCTTCCTGGGATTTTATGGCCTTCTGGGACATCTTTTTGAGCAGGACACGCCTTGTGTAGAAGCATACAATGATGAGGGGTTGTACGGCTATCATGACAAGTGCAAGTCTCCATGTAATGATCAATCCCATTGTGCAAGCTACTGTTACTGCTGACATGGTTTGTACAACAAGAGCCATTCGATCACCCACCAAAGATCTCACCTGCAACAAAATAATGTTCATCTTAAATCTTTAAAAATTCCTACTTTTATATAGCTAAGAAGATCAGTCCAACTAGCTCTACAATGTTATTTTTCTTTTCAACTTCAAATTAAGTTCGAAGTTCGGATCACATTTATTTTAAGGAAGTTTTAACAAAAATATAAAATATGCGACTCCATACATGATTTTAATATGGACACACTCTTAAACTAGTGACTCATTTAAAAAAAATGTGTCAATAATGTGATCAGTTTGTTTGTCTGAACAACATTATCGATCACAGTAGATTATTAGTGAACAATTTTGAGGACTATAGCATCATCAAATTCTGATTATACGTACCACATTGGCATCATTGGCGAGTCTAGAGCAAATGGCACCACTAGAATTCTCATCCTGATCAAACCATCCCACTTCAAAAGTGAGTACCTTTGAAAGCATCCTCTCTCTAATCCTCTTAGTCAAGTACTCTCCCATGTAAGCAAAGTTGTAATGCTGGCTGACATTGATCAGCAACGAGAAGATTGCCAACCCTAGAAAGCAAAGAGAATAAGTCCTCGTCTTCGCCTTAATCTCGTCGTGGTCCTTCAAGAAATAAACCGATATCATGGACCCCATCGCAAACGCGTACAACGGCTGTACCGCCCCAAAAAGAGTCGCACTGGTGCACCCCATAACTGCTTGTTTCCACTCCGGAAGGTTCAAGTCCAAAAGTCTCCTAAACGAAGGCACGGGCAGTTTCTTCTGTTCATACTCTACAACACTCTCTTGATCCAGAGCTCTACCCTGAGCAAACGAGTTTGCGGAACTCGAACGACTCACCATGGAGAGCCTACGGCTGCTTGTGCTGTGAATATCGTTTGAAATGGAAGACGAAGCACCATAATGCCCTAACTCTTCTGGTTCATTTTCTTTCTCCGTTCGTTGGAGGCGGACAAGGGACGTGTAGTGGCCGTTTTCGCGTTGGGAGAGCTCATCGTGGGAGCCGATTTCCATGACCTGGCCGTTTTGAACTACGGCAATCACGTCCGCATTTCGGATGGTGGAGAGGCGGTGCGCGATGATGATCGTGGTGCGGCCGACGGCTGCTTTGTCTAGGGCTTCTTGGACTACTCGTTCGGATTCGGAGTCCAGTGCGCTGGTGGCTTCATCTAGGAGGAGGATACGAGGTTTCTTGATGATGGCTCGTGCAATGGCGATCCTTTGTTTCTGTCCTCCCGACATTTGAACACCCCGCTCGCCAACCTGTTTAATCAAAACGTTAATTTGTTTTAGTACTTGAAAAATCTAGTTTTGTTGTGTCTACATGTTTCATGAACTGTAATAAAAATGAAATGAAAATTACTAGAAAGACTTACTGATTAAGTTTACCTAAATTAAGTTGTACAAGACTAGCGGATGACACTTAATTGCAGTGACAAAAAGTAATAAAGCCTACGTACCCTAGTGCGATTCGTCCTCCACTGATCACCCTCCCCCTACCATTGAACAATTTAACTACTAACGTTATCGTTTGAGAGTAACAAAATGGTAGAATACTAGTTTAGAGCTTTTTTTTATTGGGGTTTTGGGGGGAAGGTTTTTTTAAGACGGTCTAACATGCTAGAGAGGCAATCAAATTCGTATTATATTTAGCAATTATCTTGATTCCTGATTAAGTTAAAACCTTACTTAAGGGCAGGATATAACGAAATAAAGTACTATAACATTAATCACCAATTATATAAACCAAGGTGGTGAAGATTTATATGATGCAACTGATGGCTGCAAGTAGTGATGGGCATGCAATACTACTACTATATTGGGTTTGTTCTGTTGCCACTTTAGACGATTGAAGGGAAGACCTACATAGCCTAGTGGGGGGACAAAATCATCAAGGTTTAGGAACAATAAGATGCATAAAGGAATGCGCACAGTAGAGGATTATTATTATATAAAATAATAGATATACAACTGTATAATAAATATATAATTTTAAAACTATATCTATAAACTAAGATAATCCTTTTTTTATTCACATTTCTTACTTACTCATGTCATTCTCTACAGGAAAGCAAGGACTTCTCGGGAAAAAATGGGAAAAATAAGAAAGAGCTTGCACTAGAAGAATATATACCAATGAAAACCATATTGATATAATTTAAAATCCACTCTTCGCCCAAAACATCCACAAAAAAGATAAGCTTAATGTTTTTTACACACCTTTGCTCACTTCATACAACACCCTTCTAATTTTATAGCCACTAAATTGAACAATTATAAAGTAAAATTAACGATCAAAATTAAGAAAGTGTACACAAAATAAGGTAAAAAAAAAGAGTGTTGAAATTACTGCCCTAACTTAAACCCCCCACACCAGTTTGGCTAGTTATCTTAGGCTTCCATGTGGATCCATTACACTAGACGACAAGCATATCAAAAGACAAAATCTTTGACATTTTGCATATGTGATTAACAATTGAAAAGCAATGATTTATCATTTGCTTAAAAAGTGGAATGTTTAAATGTCACACCATTTTTAATAAAAATACTTGACTTTTATATGCAAAATGTCATTCGTTTTTGTTAACAAATCAAATTTTGACACGCGTTGAAATATTTTTTTAATCTTTTTATTTATAATGATATATTTTAGTTTCTACGTCAAATTGTGATTAAAAGTTAAAAAAATAATCTCTTATATGAAAAAAGTCAGTAAGTATCATGTCACTAATTCACATGTTACATGCTAGTGAAGTAATTACCTGAGTATCATATCCTTGAGGTAACTGGGAGATGAAATTATGAGCATTGGCAGCTTTTCCAGCCTCAATAACCTCTTCAATCTCAGCATCTTCTTTCCCAAAAAGTATGTTCTCCTTAATGCTGGTTGCAAATAGAGCAGGCTCCTGGCTCACCAAACCCATCTGCGACCTCAGCCACTTGAGCTGAAGCTTATTTATCGCCACCCCATCAAGAAGAACCTCGCCTCCGAGTGGATCATAAAACCGCTGCAACAGCGATATCACCGTGGACTTCCCCGAGCCGCTTCCGCCCACCAACGCCACCGTTTTGCCGGCCGGAATTGTCAAGTTGAAGTCTTTGAAGATGATGCTTTCGGGTCTCGACGGGTATGCGAATTCCACATGCTTAAATTCGACTTCACCGGAGACATCCTCTAGACATTCGCCTTCCATGTTGTCGGAATCGATCTTGGGAACTCTTCTTATCACTTCCATTATGCGCTCGGCTGCCGAACATGCCTCTGAAAAGTACTTCAAGTTTGATAGTCCAGAACCTAAAGCCCTGTTCACCAAAACAATAAAACCATGTATTAAGAATTTGGGTAAATTAAAAGGATCATAACAATCTACATCATATGATACACTGTTAATATTTTATCATAAACAGAAACAAAATTGAAGAAAATCAAAGGATGCATCATTTTTGGGAGGTTATATATAAGTTTGTCTTTACAAGAAGTACCAATTTACCAATCTACAAACTACAGTACATGGTACATTGTCATTTTGTTGCCGTAACGAATAAAAAAGAGGCAATATACATGAGTAGACATTTTATAAATTTTCTCAAAAATATAATAAGAAACACTAAACAAACAATATGTCATACACTACTCACAGTTTTGTGTCACTTTAGCACCCGTTTAGTGTAGTTCACATTCTATTTTTTATTAAAAGTCTAAACCAGTTTGATCAATGCAATTTCCCGACGAAAAGGAAAAAAAAAAAAAAATCAACAATATACGTATTAAAAATATGCAAAAAGGCGTCGAGCATACAATCCACCAACGGCGATGGCAGCACCAACAGCAAAAACAGTGCCTCCCCGAGCGCCATGGTACATGACCATTCTGCTTCCATAATATGACATGAAAGACCAAATGGCGAAGACAACGCCGTTACTTCCAATGGCCAGGCCTTTAGCCAAGCCCTGGCTCAATCCCAACTTGACGGAGCCCTGAAGAGCCACAGAGAATTCCGATACAGTTTTGTTTTCTCCGACGAAGGCATAAACGGTCCGGATTGAAGAAATTGCCTGCTCTGCTATGTTGGCAGCCTTGTTGTACTCTTCCCTAATCTGCCTAGCTAATCCCATCAAAGTCCTTCCGTAAATTAAACCGGGAATTACTAGCAGCACCACAAATGGAAACCCTACGATTGCTAGCCTCCACATCATTATAAACGCCGCTATGTAGCTTCCAAAGAACATGGAGGAATTCATCAAGAAGTTCGGTAGCTGGTGGAATTTGAAACATGCAACTTCATTACTTGATGAAAATAAACTCGTAAAGGTTATTAATACTACAAAACATTCATTATGCACTCGCTTATTAGAATGACGATTTTAAAGTGTTGATAACAACTTTTGATAAATTATGCACAATGAAAACTTGTGGGATTACCTTTTCACTTAGGACATCTTGAATCACTAAGCTATCATTAGAGACACTTGTGATGACTTCTGAGGTGCTTGTGACATGTAAATCAAAGTAGCCTACATCTTGCCGTAGAACCGCCTTCAAATATCTGACTCTCATTCTAGCTGCTTGCCTCTCGCCGGTTCTTGTCCAGCAATATCCCTCTACAAAATTACAAATTCAAAGTGATATATTAGTTATCATTTCATTGAGTCATTGAGTGAGCAAAAGTAAACAACATTTGGTGAAACCCACCTAGGAAACAACAAACAAATCCCCCACAAGCCAAGTACAACAGCGCCACTGCATTCTGCCAACCACAAAAACCAGAACCCAGTTAGAAATTAAATATTTGTGTTTTCCTTTTTGCGACGATTTTCGCAGTCCATTTTTCAGCCGAGTATAATCTGAACTGTTTATATTTTTATGTTCACTCATAATATGCGAAGTTAGAGTGAAACAACAATTTTTCTCGTACTCCTCTTTCAATCAACTGCACTGCAAAGTAAATATTCCATAGTTTATATGCACTTGTGAGGGCATATAGAAAGCCAAAGAAAAAGAGTGTCAAAATTATCGGCTTTGAGTTTGTGAACAGAAGGTGAAAAGATCATTCCGCGAAAAGAGAGAGAGAGAGAGAGAGAGAGAGAGAGAGAGAGAGAGAGAGAGAGAGTGTGTGTGTGTGTGTGTGTGATACTTAAATTAAATGATTACCTTATTTATGTTATGCAGAAACGCATCTTGAGCCGAAGTTGGTGAACCGCCAATATTGTTCATCAATTTGCTAGTGATCAACAAAACCAGCGGTGTGGAGAAGCCATCACCAAGGGATCCAAACAGCCCTAAAATCATCAACAATCTATCAACCCCATCAGCATGCATGAAGATGGACCTCATGGACCCAACTTTCATCGTGCTGCTGCTGTTGTTGTCCTTACTGGGACTTTTCTGTCCCATTTTCCCACCCTTTCTCAGCAACCAAACAACAGTTAAGATTCTCAGACCACGTCCCGACTCGGGTTATGTATGCTTCAAATATATAAACCCTTTGGTCTTCACTATAGTACACTATATATCTTCAGAGCCCATAGGATTAGGATTTCTTATGCATAGGACTTTTGTAAGTGAAATGAAGTTGGGATGAATAAAATGAACATGTGCTGATGGGAGAAGATCACGGCTGACTTTATAGGCTCTTCTCTGCGGATAGCGTCATTAGTGACGATCGGTGGGTCCACATGACTAGTTATTCCCCGTAAGCATCTGTTGCTATACAGTGTTTTTAAAAAGCAAATGATTTTTTATTTATTTTATTCATTAAGCAACAAAAGAAATCGTAGAAAATGACAGATCACAATTTAATTATGTACAAGTGAACTCGGTAGATCACAATTTACATACTTCTGGGAAGAAAAATAAATAAAAAACTTTGTCAGGTTTTCAACCAGAAATCAAAGAAAAATAGATCACCATGATAAAAACTACAAAGACTTATAAATTAAACATTGAGACTATCCTCGATCAAAACATCAGCTAACATATCCGGTGATTCTTCAAACCAAATAGCTTCTTGCTCGCAAAGTAACCCCCCCTTGGCAAGCCTGTGGAATGTTGCAGGAACAATGGATTAAAAACGAATTGGAATATTGCAGAAATAATGGTGTGGAATGTTGCAGGAACAATGGATTAAAAACGAATTGGAATGTTGCAGGAATAATGGATTAAAAACGAATTGGAATATTGCAGGAATAATGGTCTCTGCTGGTGCTTAATTTCTTGATTTGGAACCTGGATCTTGTATTATTACTCATTTGGGTTTTAGAATTGGGAATTGCGACATGTTATACCTTCAACTTGGTACAAAACAATTATTAATTATATTTGAAGGGTTTTTTTTTTTTTTTTTCCCCTACCTTTCTACTGTTTTTTCACTACTTCTTTCTATCTATTTATTTAAATCCACATATCAATCTTTTTTTTTTCTTTTTTTACCAGAAAATAAAATTTTATAAAAGCTCAAATCTCTAGTACAACCAGTGCCCAAACAATCAAATCTAAAAACTTCCATGGCCGACCTCGGAAGACAGTGGTCCCAAAAGAAAGGATTATCTATCGAGAGACATACATGGGCTAAGGCATCAGCTATAAAATTTGTTTTCCTGAATATATGCTTCCAACTAATATTATAAAATCAGAAGCCAGCCACTTTATTTTGTCGATGATCAGATTAAGACGCCAAGGAGGGACCCAATCGCCAAAGAACCACCTGGATAACCAGCTTTGAGTCTCCTTCAACCATTAAAGTATTTATACCCTTCCGTCTAGCGAGCAACTATCCTTCCTTCAACGCAATAGTCTCCGCAGTAGAAATAGTGGCGCCATTCAGATTAATCGCCCCCACACCAACAACTTAAAGCAAAAGCAGCACATAACCATCACAGTTTAGTTTAATACAACCATGAGGGGGAGGAAACCATTTGATGGGGTGCTCAATGGTGTGGTCGCCGTTGGATTTCTTCTTACAGTTGGTCTGCAAATAAGAAACACCAATATTTGCCACAATGGCTAAGCTAGTTGCCATAGGATTTAAACTTCTAAAAACTTTGTTATTTCTGTTATTCCAAATGTGCCAGCAGTTAAGGAACCCTTTGCTTAAATCACTCAACGCCTTTCCTTCCTTAGCATCCAGCGTTTCCAACCAATCAATCACATTATTTACTTGATTCAAATTATTTTTCCAAGGACTTACAGGAAAAAGGTTCCAGATCTCCATAGCACGTTGGCAATTTAGAAACAAATGATTTTGATTTTCCTCATCAATACCACAAATAGGGCAAATTTTTTCCATGTTCTAAACAAATTTCCTCATCAATCTTTTTTTTTCCCCCATTAAAACGAATCTTAGCTTGATATTTTTGTTTTCTAGCAAAAGGAACATTCTGAAGAAAATAAGGGTTTTATACAAAATTATGCCGTTAATTAAATCACAATTAAATATTAAAGTCATTACGTATGCATACCGTACTGGCAATTATATGCACAAATCGATAAAAAAAATAATTGGTTAATCTACGAATATGTTAGACAACTATCACCAAACCAAATGCTCATTGGTTAAATGCAAAAAATATTGCTCGAGTAGTTGTTGCATATATTTATATCAAACTATTAGATACAATGCATCTAAAAATATTAATAAAGTAGTTGGTTCATATATTTAATGTATCCATTGTATTATCAAATTATTTACAAAACTTAATATTTGATTAGTACCCATGTAGAAAATATTATTTGGGATAAAATATTTCTATTACTATTTCCCCCACAAATAGAGTTAATTACTATTAAAAGTTGTTATTATTTACCATATGATGAAAAACAATAACGCATATGCACTCTGTTGCGAGTTTGATCTCCACTAGTCTCTTTCTCTCATGACATTTACAATTTAACCTCCGCTATTGTTTGTGAAAAAACATTCACTAAATTTCAGCAATTACTTCATTGGTTGTCCTCAAGATTCGTAAATTATTATCAGTAGTATATATATATTTTTTTTCGTCAAACAAAGATTCGTACAAGACTCACATAAGGTGCATAAAAGAATTGCATCAAATATCATTACTTCCCTCTCATCACGATTACATTAAAATTACGTATAAACAATTCTAATTAAGCTAGCTAGTTATTTGGATTCTAGAGTATGCCTGATATATGTGTTTTAAAATTTTGCTGACAGTCCTAACGGTGTCACTGAATCAATAAACCATAAAAATTGAATAAAACAAAAGCAATAATCACGCTGTACACTGCATTGTGACTTGTGAGACAGTTAGGCTGAGAAAATTAAAATAATACGGGACTTATCTGACAGTCCTAACAGCTTATTACCAACTACTAATTTAAAAAACTAAATTAAATAAGAGCTTGTCACAAGTGTGGTTAATTTTTTTTTTCTTTAAAAAAAAAAAAAAAAGACAACTAGTGAAAAATCACGTTTATTCATTTCTGATCCAGAAGAAGCTCGTTGGAAAAACATGGTTAATATATTGAAAAAGCATTATTTTTTTTTCTCGTTGAAAAAGCATTATTTTAGGTTGCCGTCTTCTGCTAGCTCATGGCCATAACCATCAGTCATATTGACATTCCACTTCTCATCCAACAAATAAAAGAAATGAAAATAATAAAGAAATCAGATACCATTGGTACAAAACGATCAAAATCATATATATTCTGATTGCAAGGGACAAAAACGAGAGGTTTTCTTTTGTATCTAAAAGCATGGTTTTAGACTTTACTAATACTATCACTCGTATTCTCGTCCCATAGATGTTTATTATTCAATCAACTTTTGTCATTCATTATAATATGTGACAAACGTGAGGCGTGAGCCCAGCCCTGTGTGGGCTTAATTAACTTTATAATTATAATTAGGGTTTCCTACAATCATATAATTTCTTATTATCTTGTAATTAGCTTGTATATATACTGACCTTCATATGAAAAAGAATACAATACATAACTTCCCAAATATCTTTAGCAAAAAGGGACTTGGATCCTCCCTGGATCCTCTCTCTATGAGTTCTAGGGATTAACGCATGTGGACCCTTGATAAAAAATCATGTTGTCTCAATTTTTTTCTTTTTTATATTTTTCACGTAAAAAAAAGTTGTATTACTTTTAAAAATATAAAAATATATTTAATTATAATTTTATGATTTTTGATCAACGATCAACGTGCCTTGATCTTAGGATCCGGGGGATCCGGCGAGGATGCAAATCCCAAAAGAGCATCTCTCGACAAAAACATGCAAGAAGGTGAACACGTGGCTTGCACGATATCCAATAATCTTATTTTTGTTGGTTAGGTATTGGGTTTAATTTCAATTGGTTTGCATATATACATAATATATTTATGGATTTGGATCCTCTCCTGAGCAAGGGAGACGGATCCTCCTGATTCAAACACACGAACCGTTGAATTTTGATCAAACAGTTACAAACATGAAGTTTTTTTAAAAGTTATAATAATTGTAGCCGTTTGATCAAAATCCGACGACCTGTGTATTTGGATCAGGAGGCTCCATCTCCTTTGCTCATGAGAGGATCCAAATCCTATATTTATAAAGAATTGCATTAAATTTGGCTTTTATTATAGCTGCAGGTTTCTTAGATATGTTTCGCAAAAAGAGACTGTTAAATGCCGTTTTTTTAAGGAAGATTTTTAGTTATCTCATAATTTAACGTTATTTTTTATATTAATATTTTAAAATATTATGTAAAAAATATGAAATGACAAATAACCTATAAAGAGTCATGTTTTTGAAAAAAATCTTCTTAATATTTCTCCTAGTAAAATCGCAAATTCCAAATTAACAAATTTATAAAAGAGTTGCATTAATTAGAAAATAGATTTGAAAACAGTCGCTAGAATGCTGTGGAATTGTGCACTAATATGCATGGGTGACCAAATTTGGTAGTTTTCAGTTCCAGAAACTTTTGCAGATGGTGCCACATGCAGAAATGTGGAGGAAAAAGGAAAGACATGCAGTGGTCTTCTCTCTGCAGGCAGCAGGAGGAAGCCATTAATGCATTTTGACAGTTCTCATTGTCAAGAGTGAAGAAATTATATATGATTACAATTTATAAGCACTTAATGGGTACCTGTTAAGATCCGTTTAATTTAATATTATAATAATATAAATGTGAGATTGATTGTGATAATGATAGTGTAAGATGAAATCAAACTAAATAAAACTTAATGGATACTCATTAACAACTTAATATGCCACCTCCCATCCTCAACTTCCTTTCGCTCATCTCTTATACGAATTTATGGAACATGGTAGGGTTCTCCCTGTCTGTTAGGAAGAGTAGAGATCCAGGATTTCAAGTAAAGTAGTACATATGACGTACTTGCATATGGCTTTATGTTCAAGTTAAACATATAAAGAAATACGTTTGAACTTTGAAGTATAATGTATAAAGTAAGAGTTCTTTTTTTTTTTTTTTCGGGTCCAGAATAAGAATTCCATCCCCCGTTATATGTTGAATGCTTGAAGCCAAATAAAGGGGGTTGACACTGATTACATACTACTATAATACCATTGTCGTTTTATTTTAATTTGTATTTTTCTTGTTGAAGCATTAGAAACGCACGTAGTGACGTTTTAGTTTGATGTGATATGTCTAATTATCCACGGTCTTCTCTAAACTAATAAACCTGACCAATTAAAAATTATTTTGTACAAATCTAAAACAAAGTAAACGGTTCATCTGATTAAGTTGGACAATATTTGAAGATTACACTATGTACAACTAAATTGGTTATATTGATGGAATAGTTTGAGGAGATGCTTAATTTAGGTGACTAATGGTGTAGTTATGAGACCATATACAAAAGAAGAAAACGATTATATGTAATATAATGTTTTGCAATATTAACACATGCACTTGAGATGTTGTGTTCGATTTCTTCGTCAAATTGCATGCTTGAAAAGATAAGAAAGTAGCATCCTAATCACATTACCAATTGGCCGGCAGACAGTTGGCATGGACATACTCTTCATTGACAAACTCATATTGCTATCAGAAACTAACACTTAATCATGTTGTCATTAGTCACATCTTTCGGGTTCAACTCCATGTCATTTGTTTTTCTTTCGCTTGTCAATTTGGTCCTTTACCCCATAAACGCCACGCGCCCCACCGGGCCCCCTCTCCTCTTCTCTTTGTCTTTTTAATCCACCAACTTCAGTTTTTCAATTTTCATCACCAATATATTGAACTTTTTCCCATGATGCAAAGTGACTGGTCATGTATGTACTCCGTAGGAAAGTTCATGCAATAGTTTATGCTTTTCAATTACAACATACTAAAGAATCCATCGTAAAATTAATGACAATACGATAAGTAATTCAATCTCTTATAAACACGTATAAAATATTTTCTTTTTCTGAAGTGGTATTCACTTTCAACACAAGCTCATATATGTGGTAAATTTTTAAGTCTACCATGTGAACAATACAAATCAGATAATGTAAAGTACGTGTGCCGTTGAGCATCACATATGAGACGATATGACTCTAATACCATATATGAAAAAAGGTGGGGTTTCATCATAAAACCAATTAGCAATACAGGGAATGACTAATTTCTTATAAACACATGCGAGATCAATTCTTTTTCCGATGTAAGATTCACTCTCAACATACATATATATCAACTAACTGGTGGGATCGATCCATGAATGTGATTGATGCGCGCGGTTCATCTCTTATCATTCGAGGTCCCTTGATACCAACTTTTAATTTGTTGCCGCTTTTTCTTGTAGTGTTGGTTAAAATCGAGATATGTCTTACACTCGAAGAGAAAAACTTAGGTGTATGTAATCGGATTATATATTACCCTCCTTGATCTTTAACCGGATTAAGTGTAGTTAGTTACATAATGAGTGAGATAAGACGGATAAATCTAATTACATGTAAGAATTTCCCTCATCGTGTAACATTATAGTTATGTTATAATTGAGAAGAAAAATTAACTTAGATGTCATGCTCAATCTAAAAATTGGTATCTCTATTTCACTCGTCACGTACTAAAATATATTAAGTGGCATTAATATATATACCTAATTACATATAAGAATCTCCCTACCTACATATTTGAGGAAAACAGCGGACGACCACGTTTCTTACCTATAACATTTGAGTATCAATATAGCTTTCAGTTGTGTATGTACAAGAAAAGTTCCAAAATCACTAAAAGTAAATATAGCAGAGAATATTTTTTTTCCAATTGGAAAAAGATTATATTTGGACCAGGACAAATCA
Organism: Pyrus x bretschneideri; assembly: GCF_019419815.1. Taxonomy (NCBI): domain Eukaryota; kingdom Viridiplantae; phylum Streptophyta; class Magnoliopsida; order Rosales; family Rosaceae; genus Pyrus; species Pyrus x bretschneideri. The sequence continues at coordinate 2,205,605 of NW_025999413.1, forward strand.
CCAACTGGAAACAATTCGTTCTCGTACGTTTTGTGTTATACTTCAATATGGGTGAATATATTTTGCATTTAAAAGTGGGAATAAAGGCAAATTTGAAGAGAATAAGATTTAAAACACCCATAATATTGGATTCCCCATTTGAAATATCTTAATTCTTTTAATTTCAAGACAACATCAGTCATATGTATATTAACTGTCTTCAATCTCAACCACCCAATGTTCCAGTAAAAGTGGTTGTTTATAATTATGAACATGATTTGTATACTTACTTAGAAATTAAGAGTGGGATCAAATTCATCTTTATTGGGAATTAATGGCTAAACTTATTTTAACTTTTTGCAGACAATCTGAACTTAAAACATATTGCGTGCAAAATTTGATTACATGAATATTAGTTTTAAGTTGCTAAATGTATCCTAATTTTTGCTTTGATGAGTCTTGTATTCATGTTCTTGTCAATTCATTGGTGCTTTTTAAGTTGCTGTAAAGAACTCATACAGTCGAACAGTCTCATCTTCTATTCTCCCTTCTTTTAAATCACTTTTATAAAAAGAAAACAAAAGTTATGTATTTACACTTTTGCAGTTGCATAGATTCTATGCACAGATCAATGTATTTATAACCGTCTGTTGTATTGTGCGCATCGATGCTGCCATTTTTCCAACTCCTGAACAAGAGCTTAAAAAAAAAAATTATATATATACACACAGACACACAGACACACACACACACACACATATGTACACATATTTGGTTGTAAATGCTTATGATTTTGGTCCTCAATGACAGCACGATAAAAGCAAGGGGCACACTCCGGTCCAGTGCTACTTGATTGTGTCCACCCTGGTAGACATGATCAATTTTAATTTGCTTGGAGCTATACATTCCTTCTAATTTGTTTTGTTAATGCGTTAGTGTGCTTACAAGAAGGGTTTGACAACATGACTCTCACAAGTATTGCACAAGGGCTTAAAGATCTACAGCTTTTTACTATTGTTAAGTGATTTGATACCATATCAGACTTTTCACTTGATTGCTCAACGGTAACACATGCTCCAACACACGTGAAGTAGCGTGAATGAGATAAAGTAGCTAGCTAGTGGTGCATGCCAGGCCTCTGTAAACTTGTGGGCGTCTTCGGCATCCCAAGCCAGTAAACTACACAATAAAGAAAAGTGAAGGAGGTGCTTCACTTCAATATGATTCAGCTAAAGTGGTTAATAGGGTTTGCAGATGGCTGATGCTACCCATAGAACTATAGAAGGGGACATTACTATTATTGCAGCAGAGGACCCGAAGGGTCCACAACTCCATACATCTAAGGCTCCACCATTGATTTGTTTTTTTCACACCCCAATTCGGAAGAACAGCTCCCTCATCATCAATTTATCTGCAGAATCTTTCAGCAGATTTAGAAACAAAGCAAATTATTTTTTCCTCACGATTAAAGAAAAAGCAACTACTTCTTAAGTCATCCAAGTACTACCTCTTTAACATCCCCACCATTACCAATCACCACCAGTTGCCCTAGGCGCCATATATGGCAGCTATTACTATTTAAACAGTTCTTCCATTTCTCCAACTTTCATTTATTTGGTTCCGTTCAGGAGGTCAAAAAGGGACATCCGGACATGCATGGAGGAAATGGAACATGCTTTATATCTCTTAATGGTTAAGGCTTCAGAGAAAGAGTAAAACTAGACTACTTAATGGAGTTGTTGTTGTTGTTTTCTTTTTTTTTTTTTTTTTTTTTTTTTTTACAGAAAGAGCACAAATGACATTTGTCGAATGTTAATTACAACACCCAAATAAAATTGAAAACAAGTGACTTTATCATAATTAGTCCCTTAGAAATTCAACTACACCAAGGAATCAACATGTCCTATGAATGAAAAATACCCACCTTAATTTGCCAACCAAATTACAAACACTTCACATCAAGGAATATGAAGACTGAAATTGATAGTTGGAGTTTTATTTTTTAATTAATGCAAGTTTTGATGACTAGGAAACCCTATCATCATTTACTTCCATGATTGCCTAACTCACTCAAATTGTTCTTGTTTTTGTGTGAGTGGCAGAGAAGCAGATGGTTTATCAATCCTCTAACAATTTTTATTGTTGTTATTGTCATACTGATGAGAGGCTGAAAGTTACATTATTGTCAAACATTTGATGATCATAATTTTGTTAATGATCTGTATCATCAACTTCACCAATAATCCAATGAATTAGTAAATTATTAAGTAAACAAAGTTAAGACAGCCCTGTTGAGCTGTGAGTTGGACCAAATATATGGTATTGTTGCACCCATTAATCCCCTCAAAGGCTTAAACTTTGGCGCCTTGGCCCGATACTTTTGTCCATCTGAATTCTAATTTCATTCGTTGGCTAACTTTTGAAATTATATGCTTGTTGTTAAATATGCACCACCCTTTCTACATTTCTGTTAGTATAAACCATCAAAAGTGGATAGAAATAGTATATAGGACAGTTATGTGCCAACATCCATCAACCGTCCAACATGATCATGCAGCAGCTTTACTGCAGGCACATATCGGTCTCTATTTCTCCTTATCACACACTCAACCCACTATCTCTCACCTTCATGCACTACATGAAAATTAAAAACTTTATGTAACTGCGATATATAAATTGTGTCGTCACTCTTGTTGTAGGGCAAGTTCTCTCCCGCTATCATTTAAGTTTTTGTAGCTAGGTCACTAAGTTCACTCTATATGAGTGCTTGTATATTGTACATTTCTCGTAGGTGGTAATCTAGTCACATAGACACATAGAGACAAAGAGATTAAGTGGTGATTAATTGATTCTCAAATCAAGCTAGCACATCTAAAGATTCATACACAAATCTTCAGTAGAAGCACATATATCCATTATATCCATAACTAATAATTAATAAATAGTAGTACTGCACCGGGTTTTTTTGGGGACATTGTATAAAACTGAAAGGATATTGAAATGAAATCATGGCTTCTGTGCAAAGGAAAACACTTTTAAACTCTTAAACCCTAAACAGTTTATACTTTTTTTTTTAATAGAGATTGGTTGTTCATGTGTGACTATTGTTTCATATACATGAGTAGATTGGTTGTTCATGTGTGACTATTGTTTCATATACATGAGTCTTTGTCTACATCCTACATGTGCCCTCATTGTACTTTTCTCTTCTTGGCTAATAAGTTTTAGTAGATATGGGTGTCTAGGGAGCTAGGGACCAAGGGCATTAAGTTTATCGGGGGCTGAAGTTCCCTCTAATCGCTCTGTGCTGGGAAAGTAAGCTGTTGTAGTAGTTCGATGACTTAGCCCCTAATGTATAGTTCTGCTCGCATAATCATCTGGCCCTTGCCAATGCCAGATTTAAGAAAAAATTAAAAAAAAAAAAATCGTAAAAATTAAGAACACTTCTGCATAAGAATGGGGAACATATATATGTGATATCCAAAGGCGCCACTGAAGCCACATTCCTAATAATTATCTCCTTTTTGTAGTCAAAATTTCACGCAGAACTAATTGAGGTTAAGGAGAGTCGGTTGGTCATCAAATAATTGAAGACCTTTGGTTCGAATTGTTGGATTCCACATCAGCATTGCATGGAGAGTTCATTTCATCCAGATTGCATTCATTCATTCATTCTGTCATATCAGTTAAAATCATGGACTCAAAGATTGACAGACAAGATGAACAATTGAAGAAAGATTGATCGCATTTGGAATTCACGATCCTTATCGAAAGTGCGGTACATGAATTTGTAATGAAATAAGTGTGGGGTGACCGGGTGGGTGTCCTTTAAGCTTGAGACAGTGTCTTAATACGGAAAAAACACAGAGCATATCAATACCTAACACACCAAAAAAGAAGCATTTATTTGGCTTGTAGGCAACTTTACTTGTACGCCAAACACTTGACAAAGTCATTCACCTCTTCTTTAGACAGTGCATGCATCGATTTTGTCTCCCGCTTTCTTTGGAAATAAACTTTCTTCGTTCTTTGTGAGCTTTAATTTCACCGGGCCTTTCATCAACTTCGCCACTGTATGTGAAAGCTTCAATTTCACCATGGATATTCCATGCAATTGCATATATAAACTAATCGGATTGTTGTAATGAATAAACACACTTAATTCTCTCATATGGAAGGGAGGGACAGGGTGGGGTGGGTTAGAGTGGTTTAAGTTTCCGTAATGGGTAATTCATTTTTTTCTTCGAATAAACGATTGTATCTATACTAAGGGGGTAGAGGAGAGGGCTAAACCTTACAATTGGCTCGCCATAATAATGTGGTTCAACTTCGCCTGAAGCACAATTTTTCATTTGTTCTTTCAACAAACCTTTGAATATATATAGGCTTATTTATTCCAATACCAATCGAGGCCTAGAAGATGTACTTTGTATGAACTTTTCAATACCCTTTTTTCATTCCTCGAAACATGTATACGAGCATGGAGAACTTCAAAGATGGAAAAATATGAGCCAAACTGGCTCTTTAATATTCTAGTGAATGATGTCAACATTCGATTTGTATATTTAATGAAATTTCTTTTTGTTTCGAAAAATAAAGAAAAACACTCCTATTAGTAATGAAAAGTAAAGTGACAAGTTTATTAGAGCACACTTTATTGTAATTTCTCTTGCTTTTTCTACAATTTCTCCTATAGTTACATAACAATTTATTCCTTTTTATACATGTTTATTATGATTGGCCTGCACTACAACAATTTAATCACAACTTGTGATCAATACACCAATCCAATATTGCACAAACTCATGGTTTTCTTTTGTTGAAAGCACACAAAACTCATGTAACCACACCAACTAATAAGCTTTTTGGTAGCTAGTCAGCTAGGCTTCCGCAGTCTTGGGGATGTTGACCAAGCAGTAATAAGACCCTGCGGGCCCCTTGGCCAGCAGAGAAGAATGGGACCCCTTCAGCATTGCACTTCTGTATGGTACTCAATATGTGCGCCGCCACCACGCTAGTCCTCCCCACCCTCAGTCTCTCGAGCGCCTCTTGCACCACCTTCTCTGATTGGCAGTCGAGCGCGCTGGTAGCCTCATCCAACAGCAATACCGTTGGATTTCTTAGTACTGCTCGGGCTTTTGCTATCCGTTGCTTTTGTCCCCCGGATAGCTGCACTCCTTTGTCCCCTCACGACGTGTTGTATCCGTCCCTTAACCCGCTGATGAAATCGTGAGCGTTGGCCGCCTTTGCCGCCTCCACGATCTCCATCTCGTCGACCTTATCGTCGGAAGATCCGTATGCAAGGTTGTCTTTTATGGTTCCGGCAAATAGCGTTGGCTCCTGGCTGACCAATGCAATCTGTCTCCTCAATGACCTAAGGTTGTATGATCTCAAATCTCGACCGTCCATTTCCAGTAAACCTTTGATTGGATCGTAGAATCTCTCGATTAATCCAATGATGGTCGATTTACCTGTAGGAAGTTTTGTTTAAGTCACAAAACATTTAATGGAAATTAAAAAAAAAAAATTTCTTGTTTAACATACCTTATATCTATAATATTATCAAGGACATGGGTGTATTAAAAATAAATATTAAAGAGAGGGAAAAGACATGAAAGCGAAAATATAATGAGTTGAAGAGGAAAACTAAATAGAAAAAGGTAAATTTAATTGCCAACCTTCGATCTAAAACTAAACATAAAAAGGTAATTTAATTGATTCCTAATAAACAAAATAATTTTTGGCATAAGATAAAGTACTTACCTGATCCACTTTGACCCACCAACGCCGTAGATTTTTCTGCTTCAATTTTGAATGAGAAGTCTTGGAAGATTATCACATTCGGCCTAGTTGGGTATGCAAAATAAACATGACAAAATTGGATCATGCTCCTTATCTTTTCCACTTGGGAGTTCTCAGGAACTTGGGGCTCAATTTTTGTGGCCCTGTCCAGAATACTAAATATCGAACCGATTTCATACAAACCAATGGCAAGGTCCAACGTCATACTTCCAGCATCGGCAATGGTTCGACCGGTCGTCACCTGAAAGAGGAAATTAGGTCTTTAGAATTGTAAATAAACCATCATATTTTTGTTCAAAAATGCCGCCTACTAGTACCGTTTAGTATTATAATCTAGTGGTATTAACATTTACTAAAATGAGGATGGTATGAAACACTGCCCTTGATGCGACGTGGCCGTTAGAGACGAGCATGCCACCCCACAAAAAGCTCATGCCCCAGTTGAGGTCGATGATGCTATGGGCAAACCCTAACCCAATGCTTGTGTACCATGATCGATTGATGTTCTCTCTACGCGGGCCCACTCGTGTCTTTTCCAGCATCTTGAGAATTCTGTTTTGGGCGGAGAAAGCAGTGATGGTCCAGTGATTGGCAACTGCTTCGGCCGCAAGCTTGGAGCTTTCCTCTTGGGCTTCCACGGCTCTGGTGGAGGTCGTTTTGAGCAGGACTCGCTTTGCATAAAAGCTCGCAATCACTAGTGGTTGTACGGCTATTATGACGATTGCAAGCTTCCATGCGATTATTAGACCCAATGTCCATGCTAGGGCTACGCTTGTGAATATCGCAATCACTAAAGATCTCACCTGCCAATCATCAAAGCATGATCATTTTTTCATAAAATTGTCAAAAATATTTATGAAACAGTTTACTATGTTATGTTATTACCTACCATTTCAGCGTCTTTTTGGAGCAATATTAGAAAATATGAAAAATAACAATATAATTTCAATGCTAATAATCATAAAGAAATTCACAACATCAATTATATATAAGATTAATATAAACAACTAGAGAGAAAGTTAGAATAACTGACAAACTTGGAGATTGAGGCTTGCATAAATGCAATGTCCTAAAGATAGAATTTCGCCCCTACTCTTGTGCTTGTAGTTCGGTAGGCGTCCATCTCCCAAGATTCAACAATCTATAATCCGAAGGCAAAGCACTTCAATCTTCGGACTCTGACGAACTTTATATATTCCATACTCTCAAGACACGACTCGAAATTTGACTCACGAAACATGAGAGAAACAAAGTGGGGAAACCCTATTTCTCAAGAGTAAAAATTAACTCTAATTTTTTCTATCTTTAATACCAATCGTTTCATGGGTTTAAATAGAATCCAATTTCTACTTATTAAAGAGATGTAACTTTTCATCTATAAGTATACATCACTTATCAAGGAATACACCTAAACAACATAACCTTTCCAAGAAATTGGTTAACAATATTTTTTATTCAATTATTAAAATTATATATTACAATATATAATTTCCAACACGTCTTTGGTCAGCCTAGAGCAAACGGCACCAGTAGAATTGTGATCCTCCTCAAACCATCTGACTTCAAAAGTGAGTATCTTGGAAAGCAACCTCCCTCTAATCCGATTAGTCAAGCACTCCCCCACGTACGCAAAATTGTAATGCTCGACGGTATTAATCTCCATTGTAAAATCGGACAGTCCAAAAAAAATTAACACAAAGGTTCTTATTCTCTTTAACCTCGTCATAATCCGTCACAAAAAACACAGACAACATGCCCCCCTGGATGAATCCAAACACCGGTTGAATTGCTCCGAACAAAACCGCACTCAAACACCCCAAAACCTATATTTAATGAAATTTTCTATTGTTTGAAAAAATTAAGAAACTAGTAATGAAGACTAAAGTGATAAGTTTTTAAGAACAAACTTTATTGTAATTTCTCTTGTTTTCTCTACAATTTATTTATTTATAATAAAAAAACAATTGATTTCTTTTTATATACATTTAGTATAATTAACCTGCACTACAACAATTTATTAGTCTCAAATTTTGATAAGTGTACCAATCCAAGATTGCACAAACTCATGGTTTTTTTTTTTTTTTTTTTTTTTTGTTGAAAGCACACAAAACTCAAGTAACCACACCAACTAATAAGCTTTTGGCAGCTAGTCAGCTATGGTTCCGTCGTCGGGAGGTTGACCAAGCAGTGATAAGCCCCCGCGGGCCCCTTAGCCAGCAGAGAAGAGTGGGACCCCTTCTCCACCACCTTCCCCTTTTCCAGCACAACTATGACTTCGCACTTCTGTACGGTACTCAATCTGTGCGCCACCACGACGCTAGTCCTCCCCGCCCTCAGCCTCTCGAGCGCCTCCTGCACCACCTTCTCTGATTGGCTGTCGAGCGCGCTGGTGGCCTCGTCCAATAGCAACACCGCTGGATTTCTTAGTACTGCCCGGGCTATTGCTATCCGTTGCTTTTGTCCCCCTGATAGCTGCACTCCTTTGTCCCCGCACGACGTGTCGTATCCGTCCTTTAACCCGCTGATGAAATCATGAGCGTTGGCTGCTTTGGCCGCCTCCACGATCTCCGCCTCGTCGACGTTATTGTTGGACGATCCATATGCAATGTTGTCTTTTATGGTTCCGGCGAATAACATTGGCTCTTGGCTTACCAATGCAATATGTTTCCTCAATGATCTAAGGTTGTATGACCTTAAATCTCGACCGTCCATTTCCAATACACCTTTGATTGGATCGTAGAATCTCTCGATTAATCCAATGATGGTCGATTTACCTGCAGGAAGTTTTGCTTGGGTCACAAAACTTTTAAATTTGAAAATGGAACAAATATATTCCTCTTTTGACATACCTTATATCTATAATATTATTAGGCCTAATTGGATTAATAGTTTTCGTGGTAATATGGTAGTTGGAAGATAAGTGCTGTGGTGAAAAAAATAGGATTTAAGCCTGTGGTAAAGTCTGTTATGATTTATGCCTAAGATTGAAAATCTCGTAAATTTTCTGTTAATTATTAGCATGTGAGCTGCACATATTAGGATAAAACAGAACTCTCCATACACATATTACGCTAAAACGGACATCTCTGTTAATTGTTAACACGTGGGGCTGGCTCACATGCTAGTAACTAACAGAAAGTTGACTGAAAATTTTAATTTTGGGCATAAATCCTAACAGACTTTACCACAAGAACTTAAATCCTAGTTTTTTTTTTTACAACATGAACTATCTTCCAATTACCTTATCTCTACGAAAATTATTATTCCAATTAAGCCATATTAATAATGAGGGGTGCACTAAAAAGAAATATTAAAGAGAGTAGAAAGACATAAACGCAAAACAGAGCGATCAGTTGAAGAGGAAAACTAAATAGGAAAAAAAAAGTAATTTAATTGTTAACTTTCATCTAAAACTAAACATAAAAAAAAGGTAATTTAATTGATTCCAAATATTAAAAATATTTTTTGGCATAAGATAAAGTACTTATACCTGATCCACTTTGACCCACCAAGGCCGTAGATTTTTCTGCTTCAATTTTGAACGAGAAGTCTTGCAAGATCATCACACTCGGCCTAGTTGGGTATGCAAAATAAACATGACAAAATTGGATCATGCCCCTTATCTTTTCCACTTGGGAGTTCTCAGGAACTTGGGGCTCAATTTTTGTCGTCCGGTCCAGAACACTGAAAATCGAACCGATTGCGTACAAACCAATGGCAAGGTCCGACGTCATACTTCCAGCATCGGCAATAGTTCGGCCAGTTGTTACCTAAATAGGATAAGAGGTTTTGGTCACAACTCCTCAGAATTGTAAAGAAATCATCATATTTTAATTTGTTTGAAAGTGTTTTTAAAATGACTGAAAGCGTTAGAAAATGTTTTTGAATTTCAAATGTACTTAAAATGTTTCATGCAAGAAACACCAGTTAAAATGTTTTCAAAAACATTTTCACAAAAAACACTTTTAATTCTTTTTAAGCACTTCACACGAGCCCGTTGTTAGTATATGTCGCAAGTAAACCGTTTATTATACTTTTCAAAAACTTAACATTTTCCCCTTTAAAAAGAAAACAAAGGTGACACACATTTTGTAATGTCTTAGCCTACTACTAATACTATAACTTCTTTACTGCAAAATTATTATTCAATATGATGCGAAACAAAACTTTCATTATTACTACAAATGATGAAAGAATTACCATTTAACTTTAATCTAAGCTAATGAAAAAAAAAAAAAAATTAATTGCTGCCTACTAGTGTTATTCAGTATTATGATCTAGTGTTTCTCTACCATTGTAAGTGAGTGATTTTATGTTAAAATCTCGTAAGTGATTAGTACACAACTAATTATCTTTCAAACCACTTAGTGTAAATATATTATTGTACGAAAAATTAAGGCCTGCTACTTATACTATTTTTTGACCCAAAAGAAATTAGCACTTACCAAAATGGCGATGGTTTGAAACGCTGCTCTTGATGTGATGTGGCCGTTAGAGATGAGCATGCCACCCCACAGAAAGCTCAAGCCCCAATTGAGGAGGGTGATGCTCTGCGCAAACCCTAGCCCAATGCCTGCGTACCATGACCATTTGATGTTCTCTCTACGTGGGCCCACTCGCGTCTTTTGCAACATCTTGAGAATTTTGTTTTGGGCGGAGAAGGCTGTGATGGTGCGGTGGTTGGCGACTGCTTCGGCCGCAAGCTTGGAGCTTTCCTCTTGGGCTTCGACGGCTTTGGTGGAGGTCGTTTTGAGTAGCACTCGCTTTGCATAAAAGCTCGCAATCACTATTGGTTGTACGGCTATTATGACGATTGCAAGCTTCCACGCGATTATTAGACCCATTGCCCATGCTATGGCTACGCCTGCGAATGTTTGTACAAGAAAGCCCACTCTGTCACCCACTAAAGATCCCACCTGCCAATTGCCAAACTATGGTTATTCTACAGATTAATCTTTCTACAGAACTAACACATTTTTTTATTTCTATTTTTTTTAGCGAAGAACGAATTGTGGATAGGTTGTTGATAATGTGTTATTACCAGTATCACCAACAAAACCTAGCAATATATTACCAATGCATTTTCAACTTATAGATATCATAGTTAAAAGCAAATAACCAACGGATAAAATTTCTGATAGATTGGGGTAATGAAAGTATTCTTTTGTATGCAAAGATTGGTGATACGCAGTTTATATTCTATTGATATTTTGCTAATATCAACAGAACATAGATAATGTATGTGCATTATTATATAAAATTGAGCTAAAGGGAAAGAATGGTAATTTTCGCATTCTAATTTCGGGTTGCATTATATTTTTTAGTCTCTTAATTTTCTTTAGAATTATTCATTTATAGAGCTAAAAACAAGATGAGAAGCGTAAAAAGAGACACGACGGAAAAAAATGATCATTTTTTAAGAAAAGTTGTTAATAAATATTTGTCGAACAATATAGTATGTTACGTTATTACGTACCATTTCAGCATCTTTGGCCAGTCTAGAGCAAATGGCACCACTAGAATTTTGATCCTCCTCAAACCATCCGACTTCAAAAGTGAGTATCCTGGAAAGCAACCTCCCTTTAATCCGATTAGTCAAGCACTCCCCCACGTATGCAAAATTGTAATGCTCGACGATATTAATCCCCATTGTAAAAACGGACAGTCCAAAAAATATTAACGCAAGGGTTCTTATTCTCTCTTTAACCTCGTCATAATCCGTCGCGAAAAACAGAGACACCGTGGCGCCTTGGATGAATCCGTACACCGGTTGGACTGCTCCGAACAGAACCGCACTCAAACACCCCAAAACTGCTTGCTTCCACTCTGGCTGACAAATCGGCAGCAATCTCCAAAACGACGAAGTGTGTTTGGACTGGTTAGTCGTGCTGTTTGGACATTCTCGGGCACTACTAGTACTGTCAAATGCAGCGACCCTGGGACTCGAGTCCGGTTGATCAGCCAATAATAAAAGACTAGTACTAGTACTGTTGCAGTGAAGGGACATACTTGCGGTGCATTCTTCTGGATTTTTTATCGTTTGTTGGAGACGGACAAATGAGGAGTAGAGGCTGTTTTGGCTTTGAACCAGCTCTTCGTGTGAGCCAATTTCTATGACATTACCGGTTTGCATGACTGCAATAATGTCAGCGTTTCGGATTGTGGACAAGCGGTGCGCGATGACTATGGTTGTTCTGCCCACAGCTGCCTTGTGGAGGGCCTCTTGGACGAGCCTTTCGGATTCCAAGTCCAATGCGCTGGTGGCTTCGTCGAGAAGGAGGATTCTGGGTTTCTTTATTACTGCTCTTGCAATGGCTATTCTCTGCTTCTGTCCGCCTGAGAGTTGCATGCCTCTCTCACCAACCTGCAGTTCATATCTTTTGAATTTTTACCAATTTACTATAACGTGATTGTAAGTCTTTATGAGTATATAACTAGTGTAAATAGTTGTTTTAGGGGTAAATTATGTCGATTATACATCAATGTCACTCATTCAGGAAAAACTTTGATAAGTAATGTCCTTTGTAGTTATATTTTTATCAATTGCAGTCCAAATTAAACTTTCAGTCTAAATTCCAGGAGCAAATATATCATTTTGAGCCTAATTCAAGAATCTGACAGGCTTCAATGCCTTAAAAACTATTTTTAATCACCCTCGAACGTGCGAAAACTAAACAAATTTGGATACATGGTTCGGTTTGGATTGATAAGAAACATACATATGAAGTATGGTCAAGAGTTTTTCCATCACAAGAGTAACATCTACATATCACACGGTGTTTTGTGTGTGCAGTTGGACGTGGGGAAGAGTGGAAGAGTGGAAGACCAAATTGCAGCGACTAGGGTGTTTTGTGTGTGTAGTAAGACGGTCACGATGATCCAGTTGTGCAGACCCCAAATTTCTCTCCCTCAAATGAGTGATTTGTGCAATTTCACGTTGTTTTAATTTCTAGTAGGGAATGTTAATTTACCTGAGTATCGTATCCTTGAGGCAGTTGACATATGAAATCATGGGCATTGCTAGCTTTGGCAGCCTCAATCACTTCCTCTATTCCACCATCCTCCTCCTCCTTCCCAAAAAGTACGTTCTCCTTAATGCTGGTTGAGAAAAGAGAAGGCTCTTGGCTCACTACTGCCATTTGTGACCTAAGCCACTTGAGCCGCAACTCATTAATGGCAATTCCATCCAGAACAACCTCTCCCTCAAGTGGGTCATATAATCTTTGCAGCAAAGATATCACTGTGGATTTTCCCGAGCCACTCGAACCTACCAAGGCAACAGTCTTTCCTGCTGGTATGGTGAGGCAAAATTTGTTGAGGATGATGCTATCTGGCCTTGATGGATAGGCAAATTTGACACCCTTAAACTCTACTTCTCCTGAAATATTTTCTAAAACTTTGCCTCCCATGTTGTCTGAATCGATGTTGGGGACTAGTTTTATGGCCTCCATTATTCTCTCACCAGCTGAGCATGCTTCAGCAATGTACTTCAGGTTGGATAGTGCAGCTCCCATTGCTCTGTTCACCAAAAACAAATTAGTATGTACAAAAAACCGGTTAGAATTTATTCTCTACATCATAATTTTGTTGTGTGGGAAGAGGAGGGTGGGTGGGGGGTTTGGGAAACAGGTATGCTCAATGTGAATACTGAAAAATTATCGCTGTACGTTAAATCACCTGATAGGTCATTTGTAGTTGTTCTTACTTAATACATGTTCCTACTTCGAAAAATTCGTTACATAACATAAAATAGTTCTGTTGATTCTAAAAATTACACAGACTTCTTGACGTGTAGGTGGAAATAACTAGAAGCTAACTACGTCCTTTGGTGGCTTGTGGTGAAATGCGTTGTTGACTTCTGAATTGAGCGACTTCAACCGAGGAAGAAACAATTTTGGCCTGACTTCTATAACCTGAAGATAAGGTTATACATCATTGTGAAGTTTGAAAATGGTTCCGCTGTTTGTCTGTTGAGCTCTAAAAATGATACCTCACTTCGCCGAGAAGGCTAATGAAGTGACCTCTTTAGGCGAAAGAATTAAATACTCTTTGTCGACTAAGACTTGAGATAATTAGTAAGCCACAGACTTGGGAGAGTCCCCGTCTATTCAGTTGGCCGAGACTCCTAAACCAAACTGATTCTACAACTCTGGCCCTGTCTATTAGTAAGCCACATGAAATGATTCATATTATCATCATAAATTGAGGAGAAATTTGCTTACAATCCGCCGTTGACGATCGAGAAGCCGACTGCGAAAACGGTCCCACCTAAGGCACCGTGGTAAATAACCATTCTGCTACCGGAGTAGGACATGACAGCCCAAATGGAGAAAGCAATGCCGGAGCTGCCAATAGCAAAGCCTTTAACCAAACCTTCTTTAACCCCAGCTTTGTCGTCCCGTGCAGAGCTGTACAAAATTGTGCTATAGTCTTGTTCTCTCCAACGAATGCATAAACAGTTCTAATGGAAGATACTGCCTGCTCGGCTATTGTCCCGGCCTTAATCTTCTCTTCTCTTCTCTTCCTCGTTAATCCGGTTAAAGTTCTTCCGCAAATCCAACCTGGGACAACCAGAAGCAATGCGAAAGGGAGTCCCACCATAGCCAGTTCCCACAGCAGTACAAATGCCACCATGTAACCCGCGATGAATGTTGACACTTTGCTTAAAAAATCTGGCACCTGGTCATTCATATTTTAGAAATTGGACTTTGGACTCTACCAATTTCATATACTGTGTGCGTGCGTGTGTAATTCTCTAGACAGGACGTAAACTTGAATTTGTAATTGTATTGGTTGGTCCAATTAATTTCAATTCAACAAATACAAAGCCTTTAATTTTTTACATCAAAGATTCGAAACTATATTTATCTAATAATATTAGTTGATCATATTCTCTGTTTCTTGCCTATGTACAATTTTTAACCTTTGCTTGCAGACTATTATTTTGGTTAATTTTTCATTTCCCTCTATTATATCATTCAATGAAGAAGAGAAAAAGATTTCTTGTATCCAAATTAGCACAAAAAAACTTCAAATTCTCTCATGTCTAATGTTGTTACAAAAATGTTCTCTTGCTCACCATGAGATATGAAATGCATGATCACTCACTATTGAATTTGATATCAAGAATGAAGAATAAATGGATATGCTTTTAATGTTTTATTTTCAAGTCTTGATATAGTTGTCCACATATAAAGAAGAATAAATGCATGGTCACTCACCTTTGAATTTGATACCTAGGTGCACCAAACAACGACAATTTAATACTAAGGAGACTAAATTTTTTAGAACTAAAGGACATGGAATGTTAATGATTTATTTATTACTTAAGTGTTGATAAATGTGCTTATTTATATTAGTGACGCATCATTTAATTAACAAATTTTATCTCCAAATTTGATCTCCTTAGCATTACTCTATATATGAACGATTTCATTTATAGATAGTTGTCCATATATATTATGTCCATTTTAGTATGAAGTGTGACCATGCTAACATGAATTTCTGACTTTGTGATTGTATATAATTAGAATTTAGAAAATAGATTTGTAGGATCAAACCTTTTCACCAAGCACATCTTGGATGACCTGAATGTCGTTTGAGATGCTTGTGATGACCTCGGATGTGCTTGTTACATGCAAATCAAAGTAACCTACATCTTGCCTTAACACTGCTTTCAAATACCTACTTCTCATTCTTGCAGTTTGTCTCTCCCCTGTTCTTGTCCAACAATAACCCTCTAAAACAATCACAATTACACAAAAAATTATTCAAAATAAAACAAAAACCATAAGACTCGTTTGACGCTTAACATTGGATCGCTCGGATTGATTACCTAAGAAACAAGCAACCCACGACGCCAAAGCTAAGTAAACGAAAGCGAGTATTCCGTCCTGCATGAGGCCATTGAGATCAGAAACCAACGTTACAAACTTGATATTGGAATTTCAGTACTGGTTTTTCAGTGTTTGTGTTTATGCATGTGTGAGGAGAGAGAGAGAGAGAGAGAGAGAGAGACCTTATTGATATAACGGTGCAAAATATGTGCGTCGAAATCTGAGGCTCCATGTTTGTCCGCTCTCCCCATAAGGTTAAACAACCTGCTAGCGAGAACGGCAAGCAACCGCGAGGTCAATCCATCAAAAATGGCTCCGAGCAACCCTAGAGTCATCAACAACATGTCCACTCCATCTGCATGCGCGAAAATGGAGCGTATCGACCCGTTTTTCTTCTTCTTCTTTTCTCCATTACTACTCTTCTCTACACTACTCATTTTTTTCTGAGTCTCTCTCGGAGATGATGACAAGCAGTAGTAATTAGTAACGCAAAAATAAACCTGCTGGCCTGCTTGTTTATAATGGCCACTGGATAGCATCCGTCTCCTGCTTTATTGGTAGTTGGCTTATAGTGCACACTGACAAATAATCCAACAATTTATAAAGTGATTTGGATAGAAAAGTCTGGAAATTATTTGTTCAAGTTGGTGGAACATAGTACTTAATGCATGTAGTGTCACATTTTGTTGTTATTCAGACGGAAGAAAATTGGAATTGAGTCCAAATTAGTCTTATGGAGTCTCGATCCAACAAAAGAGATTATAAAAGACAATATGTCGGTCTCATATTCAATTCAATTTAATACGAAATATGTATTGTTCATTGCTTTTTTTAAGTGGAATTTAAAACATTTTATTTTTTTCATGTGAGGAGTGACATTGAGAATAATAAGATGTGAATTTGCAAAATTTAGCATATTCGAATCCACATTTACAAAGGCAAATGTTATTCTATGGTTCTAGTGTGTGTGTGTGTGTGTATAAAGCAAAGTTTATACAAAAGTTAACGTATCTACAAGGACTCAACTCAGGGATTAAAAATTTCCATTGGATTATTGTTAAAAGTATAATTTGGTATCTTATAGTGGGAGACGAACTAAAAAAGTTTCAAGACATACAAGACACTCAGTTTAGCATCATTGTGCGCCACCAATTAATCTATCTTTTAATAATGCATCTCGAATAAGTTAATAACATTAACTCCATGTTTACTTCAATGGAATATGATTCTCTCCCTTCAATTTTTTTTCCTCTCTAATCCTCTTATTAAATAGTCAAGATTAAACACGTGAACATGTTGTGTTAACTCCAACTTAGATTCCTGTTTGTATCACTTCCTTAGCTAGGATTGGATTAGCTAGGATTATAATACCATGTTTGATGTGCTGAAGGACTAATTTAAATGAGACTATAAGTGACTTCTGTGGATTACGGATAGGTGGTCTAATTTAGTCTACGCGGAAGGGTGTTGAAAACAAGACTATAATATTTTTTTTTTTCAACAGTCGTTATTATCTACACTAAGGGGAGGAGGTAGGCTCAGCCTCACAATGAGCCAACAATAATGTAGTTCAAATTCGCATTTGGCGAGAATCGAACCTAAGTTTTTAGTACTACGGTCTAGTGATATTCCTCTTCACTTGTAAGTGAGAGGTTTTAAGTTCGATTTTCGTTAAAGGCGAGTTTTAACCACATTATTGTTAACTCATTGTGAGATTATTCCCACGCCTCCTCTTAGTAGATAATAGTCGTTTATTAAAATAAATAAACAAATAAACGAGATACTCCTAATTTGTAGCAATCCATATGGATTCCTAAAGAATAGGACTTCCACTACTTGTTTACAAATAACTAAACATCAATAATTAATAAATCAACGGTATGCTCGACAGACATCTCTCACACTTTATGTGAAGACTAATTGCTTCACTAACCATGAGCACGAATTTCGATTGGATAAACGTGGTTGAGTTGACAGCCGACTAAATAGACGAGGTTTTCTAAAGTAACCATGAAAATGACCGATTGGATGGAAAGGCATTTTCCTAAGTCTTTGGTTGCCTATTTATCTTAAGTCTCAGCCGGTAAAGAGTCTTCGATTTTTTCGCTGAAAGATGTTTCTTTATCAGCTTTTTTGTGAAGAGTGAGTCTATGTTTAGTCACTCTCAAGTCATCTTTAGAGTTCGGTACGCAAACGTTCGAACCACTTTTACAATAAAGACAATCATCTTCTTTGAGTATTTTTGTTCATACAGCTTGATATCGATTCGACAAGCCTACATTCTCACCAATTGAATCTAGGCTACCGAACCTGGTGCAAATGATTCATAAACTTCATAGCGATTTGTATAACATTATCTTCAAGTTATAAAACCCAAGGTGAAGAGTATTCCTTATTCGTCTGATGTCGCTCAATTCAAAATTTAGCAGCGCATTTCACCATATTCACGTTATTCATTCAGCCGATATGGGCAACGAATTGGCACACGCTCGCATCAATATTCAAGCCACCGAAAAAACGCATTTAACTCCTAATTATTTCGGCTTGGAGGCCCCATGAGCTTTGGTATTTTTAGGACCAAGAAAGCTATAATGAAAATAATTTTCCTCCCCATCTATATTCAATTTCACTTGCCAAAAATTTCTTTATTAACTCAATCTTAATATAGAAAATATTTTGTGAGAAATTCAAACACAAGGGTAGTTTAGCAAACAATATTAATAACTTGAGCGACAACTTCGAAGCACAAAACTTCAGATACACGAGCAAATACCACCTTTGTTGAAAATTGAATACGACCTTCTTTTTCCAAGTGTTGGTAGTGGGCCTTTTTGGGCCTCACCCATCAAAAATTAAAAAGGGAAGTGGGCCTAGTCTTGGGCTTAAAAAAACAAATATGAATTTATGATCTCGCATATAAGTGAGACCATCCGCGGTCGCGTGTGATGGTCTGAGACTGGTTGAGCACTATATATTTGCAGAAGAAGCGCGAAAAAGAAGCACACAAGTCATGGCGGGAAGCGACGCTCGGAAGCAGCTTCTGAACTTAATTCACGATTTCGCATCCGAAAAGTCGCACGGAGGTACAGTCCTTACCTGCACACCTTTTCCCGTTCTGCATTCGCCACTCTGTTTGGTTCCTGAGAAAATGTGGAGGAAAGGGAAAATTTGAAAAATCAATTTTCACCTGGAAACGAACAAATAGAGTTCCGATTTCTTTGATTTTCAAAATTCAGCTAAAGGACTTTGCATGTGCATGATTTGAGAAATGCAGAGCGAAGAGTGGTAAGTCTGAGGAAGCGAATCGAAGAGCTCGGTTCCGAGCTGGAAATTGCAAATGCGGAGCTCGAAGAAGCCAAGCGCACCAAGGAAACCGCCGAGCAAGAGGTCAAAGGCTACGAAGTCGAATTGGCGATGAACGAAGCAACGGTTCAAACGCTGGAGGTTTGTTTGTTATTTTTGCGCATTGTTTGGATTGAGTGATTTTGTTCTTAATTTGATTAGGTTCCGATCGGATTTTCAAATTCAGTTGAGGATTTCTCATACGCAAGACGAGATTTCCGCCGTCGGATCTGAAGTAGAAGCTCTTAAGGTATTGAAGTTTCAGTTTCTTGTAATTTTCTCAGCTATAATCTTTGATTACTTATCCTAATTTTACATTGTTTTTGTTGGATCTTGCAAAAGAACAAAGAAGCTGCTTCGAGGTATGAAATTTTCATCTCAATTGTTTTTACTTCTATTTTTCACATCTGTTTTTCTTTTCGAAATATTCCAATTGCTTACCTTCCTATTTTCCATAATTGTTTACGCAGGGACGAGTTTATAAGCGAAATGTTTGAGATTAACGCTAAGATAAGGTTAGCCTCATTTCAATAGCAAAATATTGTACTTGTATGCTCCATTTAATGCATATCTTAAAGGAGAAGAGAAGACATTTTCGTATTCTTGACAGGCATATTACCGAATTTTGCTTTGATCAATACTGACATTTTATACAACTTGATCGACCGCGACCAAGCTGCAGTTTGTAACAAGTTCACAGATAATTTGGAATACTCGACATATTTATGTGCCCCGTTTAAAGTCTACTTTCACGTGATTGATGCGAGTCATATTTCAAAAGCGATTAGTGCCTTCCTGGCAGTTACTAAATTACTACTGTACTTGTTAACATCTGTGAATGTAGAAAGTTCCAAGAGTCAATTGCTGGCCATATTCATGAGGAAGAGTACTGTGGAAGTGCAGAAGGTGATGGCCTACGTACGTTTTGCCATTAACCTGTAGAATTGATCTCTTGACATAATTCAATTTGTTGAATCTTCTATTTGTTATGGACCAAACTCGTCCGTCTCTCTTTTAATCTTCAAAATTAATATTTCTCATAAGAGGAACAAAATGATTCCTAATGTAGTGTGGGTAGCAACTAAAATAAAATTGCAATTTTTGTTTCAGAAGAAGATCCCAAGCTAGGAGAGGAGGAGGTTACTGAAGGTGATTTAAGAGAACTTGAGGATATGCTTGCTGGTGTGGTGTCTCAGACAGCCAAAGCGGAAGAAGAATACAAAGCTGAACAGAACACTCAAAAGCAGGTGAAGAAATCGGTCTTGGAAACATTACGAATGGGTCTTTACGGTTTGCTAGAAGCTTAGCTTAAGTAATTGGATTGTATGGCACTTCTGCCTCTGCAGGTCCAGCAGGCGCTGAGTGATTGTGAAAGGAAGGTGTTCTTGATGGAGGAGACGTTCAAGGCAACGAAAGAAGTGCATGATTTGACAAGATATCCTTTTCAAGAATGCATTGGTTACTGAAATTATTCAATGCTTAAGCAAAAAATATATTTTTCCTCCGGACCATCGAGAAAATTTGAATGCAAAGAAAACTAGGCATCCGATATGGCAATTATTTATTGATCATAGGTGAATGATTTTAAAGCAGTCCCAATGCTTATAAATGATTATGAGAATAGTCAAATGCACTTCGTAGGCCGTTTGAATGTTTCATCGTTTGAAAACTGCCATAATTGAATGAAACCCTATCCACAAGGGCTATTTGTACAAGCTTCTTGGACAGCTTTCTTCCGAAGTGAATGCCTGTTTTAGTCATGAAGTCTAGAATTTAATTTGCTATGCTGGATTTTAAGGTCTAGTATGTCATAAATACCATATTTGTGAGCATGACCTACATAAGTTTTGCCTTTGACGGGAAACAAGCAGAGTTCAGAATTGGAACAGATCTGTGCTACCATTGGTGAGACGTTGCAGAGCAGATGCGTGTGTCCCAGTTGTCATTTTGACAACGTGGACGTCCTGGGTGGATTAATTCAGTCAAGTGAGGCAAATTAATTTTTTGTAAGTAATCTACTTCACATAACTACACTTTATATGTTCGTTGTACCTAACATGTAATGTACTGCAAATGAGAAATTGTAGAATCTATATGCAATTTAGCAATGACCACAGTTTGCCTCTGAGTTTTTTAAGGTTCCATGCTGCTGAATTTAAACAATTGAAATTAAACGACTATAACTATATCATAGATAATTGCTTACTACACTACATTGGAGAGCATGCATCCAACAACACACTTGCCAAATGCTAGCTGCAACCACTGTCATCTATTTGTTCTATACAACTTCCATTTTGTGTTGGTGATTCTTCGAAATCCTTTACGATCAATGATAAAAATGTAGAACTGGCCTCTTCATCACTGTTGCTCTGCATCTGCATTGATAAATTTCTTCTCATTATTCCAACAACAAAAAGCTTTATCTTCTTACAAAACTCAAATTGAACATGACATATAGTTTACTGAACTTGACCTTGTTAGAGAGAACTTACAATTTCTTTAGGAGTTTGTATGGCGGGAAGAATGGTATGCATTGAAACCATTCTTGGATTAGTAGACTGTTCTACGTCTACCTGTGTTGAGAATAGGGCAGAGACGGGCCGATGGTCTGAGAACTTACTTTCACTACGGAAATAAGAGAGCTGTGTCACCCCTTTTCCATACCACAGAATTCTATCACACCTGCCACCATAATTAAATTACGTCTTTAGTTTTTATGTAACAGAAGAAAGTTAAGGTATTTGTTGATCAAGGCTCATGGGAGGCCTATGGGGGGGTAGACAACTGATTCCGGTGGTTCTTACCATGCTGGAGTCCTTTGCTTCTCTCCTGATCTGCCTGGAAGCCCACCTGAATAGCGATTGCAATTTGATGAAGAATACTTATAGGTAGGTGCAAATTCTAAAGCTCCCTCCTTCCAACCCTGAAATACCCCACCATATTCTCGTTCCCTACGAAGTTGATCAAATTCTTGCAACGCTGTCCAGTCTAGTTTCTTTATCATCTGCCTGGCTGAATTGTCCTCCAAGTATAGCCTATAGTTGAGATCCCCGAACCAGAAAATCCGACTGTTTCACAACAGAAAAATTAGCCGTTAAGGATGACTTCTTCCATTCTTTGATAATTTTGACTCATTCAGTTAATTGGGTCATCCAGATACCTTATTGGTTTTAAAATCTGGTTAAATTTTGACAGACTTCTGTGAGTATTGAGTTTTGGTTACGTTAAAGCATACTACTAGTTGTCAAAGCTGTCCTATCATTGTCAGTTTTAGGAACTCTTGTAATTATTGGGTTGAATAACGAATAACGGGAAAATTTTACTGCTACATTTCTACTGGGAGGAACACGTACTCGTGTCCTAAGATGGTGAGAGGATGAGGAATATCGTCGTCTGAAGAGGATCGAGGGAAAGCCGTTCGCTTAAAAATCTCTGCGACTTGATGATTCCTTCTACCTTCATCTCCTTTCTTCTCTCCAGAAGCTAAATGGGCAACAACAAAGCAAAAACTAGTTCTCTCGATTGTCATGCTAACTGAAACCGAACCTTTGTTTCCCAAATAACCCATGATGCCACAGGCCACGGAACAAACTTTAACATTTGAAATGTTATATTTTCTGACCAATTCACTTTTCATCCATACACTAATGAAGACTCCAACCATCTTCTTGCTTGCAATTAGCTTGTACTTACTCACACTATTTGGCTTTTCTTGTAGGGTTCTTGATTGCTCCCTCGTGATTTCAGGTTCGAGTTCAGAAAGTTGCACATAATTGTAGTTCTCACTAGAAATTGGATGAACAATGGGCGTCGACCAAGGGCATCCGAATTTTTCGTTGAGAGTTTTCCCTATCAGCAGGTTCCAGTTTCTTGCTTCGGTTGGGTCTTCCACTCCTATCACATTTCGGGTCTTCAAAGGTACGATCTCCTGAAATCTGCAAGCGAAATATCCGAGTTGTGATATCCATGCGACTTTCTCATATTAGTCAGAAAAAAAATCAAGAAAATATGAACACTATATGTAATGTTGAGTTCCAAGTTTATATAACATACCCGAGAACATACATGTCTGCCGCGTCCTTAAGATTCAACCACTCATCCAAATCTACTGCCAAGCTCCCTCTGGGAGACCTTCCAGCAACATTCCAAGTTCCCACAAAGATTCTAAAACATACGAAAATGGTTATCAGACGAAGTACTATAAGATCATACACTTTCCTGTTGCTTTCTTTCTTCCATAAATCGAAAAAAATTACCTCAACTCACTAGTTGAAGTGCATGGATCCATCTCTATGGACTGAAAGAGAATATCATCCAAGTAATCTGCGCTTTCATCTTCGCCCCCATCTGGAGAAAAATTCAGTAAACTTCAGTCCGGATTGAACTTACTCTGTGGACAGAAGAAGAATAAGAACGCGAATAAGAAGGAAGTCGGTATCAAATCCATAGTTAGAAGAAACAAAACCTGAAACTTGACTCAGTTGATAGGATTCAGCTCTCTTATGCTTTCTCTTGAACCACTTTCTAAACATTCTTCCCCTAACTCTCCGGTCTTTCGTATGTCCATACATCAACTACAAAATAGGTAGAGCACTAGAGGATCGCCGTTGTGAAACTCCGTAATACTCCTGCGCCTTGCTGATCAGATGAAAGCTGTTCCCCTCCTACCATGGCGGCCTCTAGCCGCATTGCTCTGGACACAAAAACAAAACGCGGGTTTAGCTGTAAGAACATCGTATAGCCCGCCGTGTTCGGAAGCGATTCAAAGCATAGGAACAGACAAGCGCAAGAAGCTGAGAGAAAATACGGATCCGGCGGCAAACACAAGAGAGAAAACATACCGTGCGTGTGAAGGCAGAGATGGTTAAGAATTAGGATAAGTAGGGGAGGATTAAAAGCACAATGGCTCTTTCATTTGGTTTGATTATTCGGGTTGGTTAGGTTGGTGGTTGTCACGTTCGTGTCGTGGGATTTCTACGTGACAAGATTGTAACATGTCCAAGTCAAATAATTAAAAAGCCAGGTTATAGGCTTACAGCATTGGGTACACCTACGAGGGGTCCAAAGTCCAATCAACAAGCTAGAATATCTTTGTACATATCTGCCCCTATAGGCTTCTTAGACTTCACTAATTCTGCATTAACTAGCTAAATGGTGTATCTTCCATTAATTAATCACAAGTTGAACTATGTGTCTGGTTGTCAGCTGATACAAGTCTCACGACCTATCAATAACTTGTTAGACTAAATGAGTTGGTCCGGAAAACAGATTGTGTTTGTCGTTTTCGTGTCATACTTGTTATCTTAACGAGTTCTAAACAGATGACCCGATAATGATCCAATTTCTTTATGAATCGTGTTATTTCATGTCAGGTTAACAAGTTATGCAAGAAATTGTTTTGTCTAATGTATGGATCTGACAAACGATGTCTCATTGGGTTCTTACCCGATAATAACTTAACTCGTTAATTGATCGTGCCAGAAATTAACAGGTATATATGTGAGTGACTGTCAATCGTGGATGAAGGTGAATTTCATGACTCACCAATCGTCAATGAGAGTGAGGCCGACGACTCATCAACCACTGAGCTCTTTTGGTCTATATGTGATAAGTTGTTGTCCCAACTCCTAGTAAGGATTAATGGCCAAAATAAAACTCCAAAATGAAGATCATCTCACCATCGGTCCATGTGGGAGCATGGATATGGGGTCCAAAGTAGTAATGACGCCAGTGACTTGTACGTTTGGATTTATTGTACAAGCACATGAAGTATGCAGCATGCAAAAATAGGTCAGACAGGTGGTATGAATGAGTACGGCGATCAGTAAAAATAGCTTAGCTTCAAAGTTTGAAACTTTCAATATAACTATAAAAAACCTGGAAGCAGATTGTCTGCCTTCCTGTTTAGATGTCATTCACATTCCTTCCTAATTTATACGATCACAGTTAAACTATGTCAATATTTTATATTTCTATTACTTTTTGCCTTATTATCTCTATAAAAAATCAATATAAAATATTTACGTAACTTAACCGTGATCGCATAAAATAAGAGAGGATGGAAAGGATAGGCAATCTGCCTCCAAACAAAAGTTACGTTTTTCGTCGGTTGTGCAGGCTGGCCTTGAGTTAAAATCTTCTGCACTTTGACCTTTTGTGGCCTCAGTGTACCTTGCAGATTTGAACTGGCGGATCGGAATTAATTTGATCCACACTTATCCTTTGGAAGCTGGATTTTGACGTATTTTAATTAAATTCTTCTTGTTTTCTTGGGTTTGAGACATTCTGGCGGGAGAAGTCTATGCGATTATAGTCTTTGCAGATAGCTTTCTACCTCAAACTATAATGAGATGCTTACTCCTCAACCTTCGTTCCTTGGGGACCATTTGATTCCTTTTCCAATCATTACTCGTAAAATGACGACCATACCCTCCCATTCTAGCACCCATCATAGAAATTGAAGAACAATGCTTAGCTACTTAAAGATGAGTAGGAAATTCTACTTAAAATTTCTTAAAATTGTTCGTTGTCAATTTATAGAATTTTGTGTTTATAATCAGAACCGTTCATGTTATAAATCACCCTGTAAAGATTGTATTTGCAAAAAATCAATTAAAACTAAGGTCGTTTAGTCATCAAACTATGTAAAAACAAACCAACGGTATTTGTAAAAGCATTACGAATCGTCTATGTATTTACTACAATAAATTGACTAAACGACCTTAGTTTTAATTTATTTTTTGCAGAGATGATCTTTACCGTATGATTCATAGTATGAACGATTCTGATCATAAGCACAAAGCTTTGTGATTAAAACATTAAGAGTTTCGAGTGAGAGTTCCTACTCATCTTTGAGTAGCCAAGTATTGTTCGGAATTGAATACCTTGTCAAGTGTTTGGAAGTTTGTTTGGGTGGGAAAATTAACCTTGTTAATTTATTTGATATTGTTGCATCGCATATATGGCAGGCTCGGTTTTGTATCTATATTTCTTTTCATGTAATCTCTTACATGAGAAAACGTTTTCATTACGTGAAAAAAGAGAGAGATACTATAATATACGCCCAAATACATGCAAGTCTCTCTACAAGGTTATAATTCAAAAGGTACATACAAATTTCCGTCTCACTTAGTCACACAATGTTCATAATGAATTTCATTTTGATGGACGAAAGGACATTGCATGTGCTTATAAGTAAATTAGGCTACTCTCAAATTGTCAATTGGTTTTATAGTAGAACCTGAGCTTTTTTCATAGTATTAAAGCAAGTTGTCCCACGTGTAAAACTCAACTGCCACACGTGCTTCACATACCCTCTTGTGTTATCCACGTGTTAGGCTTGAAAATTCACACATGTACTAATGAAACATGTTGAGAATGAACACTACATTGATGGGAGGAAGGTTCTTGCACCCATATTGCCATACACATTGATAAGAGGAAAAATCTTGCATTCATATTACCAATTGGTTTTATAATGGAATCTCAACTTTCTTCGTATATGAGACCCTATTATTACACTCTAAACAACTCCTTCCAACATCACTAACTAAAACATATTACAGGTTTAAAAATCAGAATGCTGGTTTTTTAAACCCTTAACCCTACAACCTTAATCAGTTTCTTGCATCGGAAACCAAATGCTGCCGGAACATAACGATGAAAGCTTCCACTTTCTCATTCAAATCCTCCTTCGACAGCTTCCTAACCTCCTCGTCCTCCGCATCGTCTTCAACCCGCTCATGCTCGCTCTCACCACCGCCGCTGTCCGATCTCTTGCACATTTCATCCTCACATACCTTAACTCGTTCAACTATTTGAGGAGCTGATGGGCACCGATACTCTCTTCTCTTTACTCCTTCGTTGCTTTTGAATCCTTCGGCATTGTTTTCGCCATTGTTTTTGTTTTCACATTCTCGACCAATACTCGACGTCCCGGAAGAAATGGAGGTGAAAACAATGGCTAAGAGGACAAGGTTGAGTAGAAGGAAAACCCACGCCCGCCATTGCTCCATGAGAAACACCATTAACATAAAACGTTTCAAACATGCCATCAACACAGCTGCTCCTGCTGTGACCAAAACTGTGTTTATTCTCCCACTCTCTCTCATCTTCTCCATATGATATCAATGTGTTTGGTTTTCTCAGATGTTACAAATTGTGATATCATCTGTTTGGTCTGGTTTATATGTACCAGGGGCAGGGGGTGGGGGGATGGGATTTATCCGTGGGATTTTGGGTTGCTGAACAGGAGAGGATTTTGTGGGATTTGTGAGTGCGCTTCAGTTTTTCAAGGGGCAGCTGTGATGATCAGAGAGACGTGACTTAAGCTTGCTTGGGGAGGGGAGACATCTAGACATATATTCACTGAAGCCTGCAGTCCATGTTCTTCCTTTCAGCGACGTGAATTGCAACCATATGATGAGTTCTCCAATTTGGATTTAGTCTTCTAGCTGGTTGTGAAAGTATTCTTACGTGTAATCATTCTATCACAAGAGCAATTTACATGAAACGGGTTTATTGTCACTGCCACATGACGTCTTTTGTCCAATAATGCATTGACATGTGCACCGCTACGTAGCATACTGATCTAATGATACATTGCTGTGTGGGGAAAAACTGGCACATGACAATGTATTATTGGATAAATGACACCATGTAATGGTGAACATGTTTATATAAGTCTTTCTCCTGTTTCTCTGTTACGTGAGGAGTAAGTATGATAGAGGATATCCTCAATTACACTCAAAATGTTTTCTTGATTTTGGAAACTTAGCTTGCTAAATTCTCTTAATATATGTTCAATATGAGTTTTGTCATAGTCATGCAGGAATATATTCTGGACAATTTCTCGACTTTAGATTTAACCATGCAAGTTTTTTTACCTTTGGTTTTTAAGACATTCTCACACGTAATCAAATATGTTCATCACTCCATCTCACCCGTTACATAATTTAAAGTAATGAATGAGATTATGTGACAAAATATTCTGTTAAACCAACAAAAATTCTCTTAATTTTGGCGCTGGATTAAATTCCAGCCTACCAAAACAAAAGTCATTACTTTTGGGATTATCAAGGTCGATCTTCTTGCTTGTATGAAAATGGAAGAAAAATATCTCTACTAATTAATAAAATTTTCTTTGTCAATAAAAAAAATGTGAAAAGACAAATTAGCCTTCTATCATACAAAAAAAATTATGGGCCATATTGTAATTTCACATCTTCAAATTTTACTGTTTTTTATTGAAACTTTATCTATAGACGATGTTAAAATACCTTCAATATTAAAAAAACAAAAAACAAAAAATCTCCGACTCTCCCCATGTTCTCTCTCCTTCTCATTTCCCAAAAAAATATGTTCATTCATACAAATTATGTGGGCCAATGCTAGTTTGATTTAATTTAATTAAAGCTTAGGTTAGGCGAAATTCTAGAGAAGTAGTAAGGAAAGGCGCATGCCTTTTTACTCGAATCGGAAGTTGGAACTCAGAAAAGCGGGCCTTGCCGCGTAAAGGAGGGGCAACGAAATTATAAAACGTGAAGGTCGAAAAAGCACGCCTGTTTGCTTCATCATCAGAAAAACGACCCCTCATGCCACCGTAATTACATCACCACCACCGTCAGCGGCAGCAGCTGTCAGCACCAGAGAATCATTCTTTTGGTTCTTTTGGGTTCCTGCGTTTTTTCAAATTTTCATAGAAAGAAGAGATTTCAATCTACAGGTCCACAAGAATCTCTTGTCCAATTAATATTCAGTCTTGATATTGTGATGTGTTTTAAAAGTACATTCAAATGCAAATGTGGGCGTTAAGATGGTCCAACTAACCAAACCGGTCAATCTGAACCTGATTTGGTCTGGACCAAAAAAAAAAGGAACTATCTAAAACCAAACCGGGCTGAAATGCAAAAACCAGCTCGTTATGCCGTGGGCAGACATTTGGAAGCGAATTGCATCGGTTTTTAGATTGAACCCTTTGCGGACCAAACAGAAGAAAAAAGAATCAAGTAAACAAGAAATGGCCCAAACTTTCAGCAACTAGACACTGAAGTGGTTATCATTCTAAACTGCTCTAATTTTCTGAGGGGATTGAATCAGGATGCAAGTAGACGGACACACTACCTTTAACCAAACTGATCTAACTCACATGATGACTTGTTCGAGCAGCTTCCTGTGCTACGAGAATGAGATACAAAAGATTCTAAGCGTCAGCTTGCAATATGCTTACTGAAAATCGCAGACGATAAATGTTTGGAGGCATCTTGGAAGAAGTTTTGAGAGGAATTGATTTGTAAAAATAGTATTGAAAAACTGAGAATTAACGGACATTACTGCATATTTATAAATCTCTCTTGCCGCCTCTCTCTTTCCCTCTTTCTCCCCTGATGCTATGCAGCCAATTGTCCGTCAATTTTTGTCAAAAAACATCCTTCGAAAACTACCTCTGATCGTGGTTCTTAATCCCATCTCTTCCCAGACAATGATATGAGCTGCCAACAAATGAAAGATTAAGCGAGATCAATGACCCCGTAGCAGTAACTTAACAGGCATATAGATTATAGAGTGTAGTCCCCAAAAATAAAGATTTCACAGACAAACCATATATCAAAGCATAAATAAGTTTGGAGGCAACAGCGGCTAAGTTCCGTATTTAGCAATCTTGTTATAGTTCTCGCCTTGGGGATTAAAGCTCTACAATATACTTC
The DNA here is from genome assembly GCF_019419815.1 of Pyrus x bretschneideri. NCBI lineage: Eukaryota > Viridiplantae > Streptophyta > Magnoliopsida > Rosales > Rosaceae > Pyrus > Pyrus x bretschneideri. Next base: position 2,235,273 of record NW_025999413.1, read on the forward strand.
AGGTCATTTCAACCAAAGATCCCGAGTTTCAATGGAACATTACAATATCCAATTGTATTTGTTTTGCTCTGTGAAATTTAACAAATATGCGTGAATTGTAACACATTTCATGATTCATGGTTGCCTAATTGACCTACTTTCCTCCCCAGCCTAAGTAAACTTTTCCCAAACACAGTGCACAGTGACCTTAGCCCTTGGCGTGCTAATACAATTCACGGATGTGAAAAATAAGGTCAAGTTATCTCAGTTTTCAATTCAAATTTGGAATGAAGAAAAGGACTGTTGGCAACCAACCTGTCGAGCAACCTGAGCCAGTCGCCGGCTGTCCCTAGATAATTCATCTGTCGTTTGTGGCTGTTGTGCAACACATTCTTTCTCTTCCATCCTCCTCTTAGCAGTGATCTCTTCACCAGGATTCCTTGAGGAATTCTTGCGCTTCCTCTGGAAAGTGTACTTGAGAAGTCTGCTGTTGTCCACATGACTAGGAGATCCATTTGATTGTTCTGATGCTCTCACGTCTTTTAATTCAGAACTCATCAATAATGCACTTGCATCTTTTAATTCAGATTTCATCGATGATGCATTCACATGTTCTAGTTCAGAATTCATCAATGACACTTTGACAGTTTTTAGCTCGGAGTTCATTAGTGATACATCAACAGAACAAAGGTCGAGTTCAGAACTCAGGGCCTCTGAATTCTCAATACCATCACTTTCCGTCATCAACACAGGCACATCTATCAACTCCATGTCCTTGTCTGCTGCATCCTGGACAGTTCCAGATTTATTCATCCCCTTCATGCTCACCGCGACACTAGCTGACCCTGATATAGGATCCACATCATTTCTCATTAATCTCAACCCACGATCCAGACGGGGCAATGGCTTCATCTTAGCCGCATTTTCAGTTGTGATTGGTTGATCTTCCCAAGATTTCACACCACCATAAAGTAAATACGCAAAAGTCCTGCAGCGGGACAGAACAGAAGATGGCTGATCAGTAGTCGTGAGTGAGGTTGTAATGTCATCCTTACTTTTCATTTTCCTTTTTCTTTTTCCCTTCGGAATATTCTTAACTCTGTCCATGAAATAGCAGCTACTATGCTGCAAACTTTCTTCCAACCCACTGGAAGTTCCTTTCATGTCTACATTCTTGGTCTCGATAGAGGGCAGGATGCAAGCTTCTTTTTGAGAACTATCATTTCCATTGACCGAATACACTCTACAACGAGAAGGAACAGAAGTTTGTTGGTGAGATTTCATGAGCTCACTAGGACGATATCGGCCCGAGGTTTTGGCTTTCCCAAATCCAGTCTGCCTTCTTCGTAATGTGTGCACTTTAGCATTCCTTTTGGTCTCTTCCAAAGATGGGCCATTAACTACTTCCACGCTGTTGTCGCTAAAAGAGGGTGAATCACACTTTTCTTCCTCCTTGTCATTTGCTTTGATGACCAACTCATTCTTCTCATGGCAAATGCTATTGTCTACATATCCAGAGGGCAGCGGTTTATCATCAAGTAAGTTTCTTTCAAAAGCACGAATTCTCTGTGTGCATCCATTTCTGAGCAGCTCAGGCTCCTTGGGTCTCATGATTATTGAGGCAAGGTCAGAGTCAGGTGCAAACAATTTATCCAAATCAGAAACACTTCGTTTCATTTCATTACAGCACTTATGCTCAATACCTCTATTTACTTCGATGTTCTTTGGGCCAGAAGTTGGAATAGTTTCATGTTCTGAAGCTAAAGAAGATAGTATGATGGGCTCAGGTATCGGATTGTAGGAAAATGATGCATCTTCAATCGTCATTTGTTCGTCCAAAGGCTTCACTTGGTTGTTATTTACCCTCTCCAATTCACTCCATACTTGTTTCAACTCTGATCTCAGATCAGTTATGATATCCTCCGCCTCTTGGAGCTGCGCTTCAAGCTCTTCAATCTTTCTTTGTTGGCTCAAAGAAGTTATCTCCGCTTCACTTGTCTGCGTCAATTGAAATGTCCACTAAGTAAGAGCACTTATAGTAAATACAATGAGTGAGTGATCAGTATAAATTCCATAAGATATACATAAAACTCTTGCATCACTCAATTTGCACATGGGTATATTACATTGAGAATCTATAGAACCTTCAAGCAATACCAGACGACGCAAGTATAAACGACCAAACATCACAAGGAGTAAACCCTGCAAATTTAGACAAGGCATAATGGATGCATCACAGGAGTTTCAAAATGTGTAGATTGATTAAACATCAACAAAGAGCTTACTCCTAAACGACAACGTTGACAGTCGAACAAGTAGTTAGCACTTGGGAAATGCTATCTAGCTTTTTGGAAAATTTAATTGCTTGAACAGAAGATGCAAAGGGATTTCTTGCTTTTTGAAACGTGAAGCTTCTTCAAAGTTAAAAATACCCGAAAAATGCTTTTTCATAGCAACGAATTGCAATTACTCTCAAATCAAAACACTCACGTTCCATCCAAATTAGATTACAAAGATTCTTCAATTGCTACCTTCCATTTCGTCAAAGTTCAGTATACCTAAAAATTAACAAAGAGCTTTTGCTTTTAGAAATAGAAAACTGCTTTCACAGCACACAAAGAGACACCCTGTAGACATCAAAATTTCAGCGAAATAAATGTTCACCAAAAGTGAAGCATCATCTACGTTCAATAGAACAGAAAATGGCTGCTTTCGCGAAAACGAATCGCAATTACAACCTCCAGAATTCCAACACATTCATATTCCATCCAAACAAAATCACAAAGATTCAAGATTGATGATTCCATTTAGTTTTGACAAATAAAAAAAAACCCCTCTTTCCAACCAAGAACAGGAATCCGATCATCAAAACTAGTAAAAAAAAAAAAAAACTTTAAACTTCAAGGATGCAAAATTCAGAAGGGAAAAAAAAAAGAAAAATAAGAAAGAAGCAAACCTTGGAATCGAGCATTTGCTTTAAGCGGCAAAGCACGCGAAGCGCCTCGTCTTTCGTAAATTGCAGATCGTGCTGGTACCGGAGAGCCTTGCGCTCCGATGCCATTACTCTCGCCGCCGCCTCTTTCGCCGTGTTCAGAATTATCTCCGCGTACGCCTTCTTCAGAGCCTCCATTTTCTGCATCATCATCATCATCACCCACAAACCAAAGTAAATCAGCACCGGATTTTACAATATAAGATGAAAAGATTTGAAATTTGAGGCGGCGATGGCGGCGCCGCCGCCAGTAGTGGTGGAAGGTGGTTGAGAATTTCACCTGCGCCTCGTCGTCCATTTTCTCTTGGGGGCCAACTAACTAGTGAGAGTAGTGAAACAGTAGGCGAGAGAGAGAGAGAGAGAGAGAGAAGGGGGTGGGTTTTCGGTTGTTACTTGTTAAGCTGTGCCTGTATTGCGTGTGCCCCTGTCAGTTAGGTCTTGGGGGTTAGTGTGGTCATTTCACCCGTTTAGGCGCGCGAGGAGGGAAAATTGTGGGGCCCACCGATGGCATAAAGCTGTTTCCGACAGTTTAATATGACGCGGGTCGCGGTTCTTCTGTAAACGCGCGGTCAAGGTCACGTCTCCGCTGGAGCGTTACTGGGCTTCTATTGGGCCTCGTTTTTGTTATTTATTGGGCTTTGATGTCAAAGTATATTTTGGGCCAGGAAAGATTCAACTCGCATTCATACGATAGGAGTCGGTTAGATATCGCCAAATTTGTTTTCGAGATCTTCGATCGAAAGAGTGAAATTATGAATTAGGATTATCTTTACTTTAAATGTTTTTATTTCTTTAATGTTAAAAGTTAATAAAGAAATGTATGCGCACGTATTAGTTTCGGCCAATAAAATCTTCTTCTTTTTTCCGAATATTGACACCGAGATTGAGAATAAGTCGATTTCTTCTCATGTCGGTGATATTTTCACGATATTGTCAATATTACATAATAATTTCAATAGCTTGATAGTGGTTTTTGTTTTACAAGATAATTTGGTAGAGTAATTCAATTTATATAGATAAGAATGTAAAGAGCTAACACATTATCCATGTATACATATATGATATCAACGCTAAACGAAATAAGAATAAAATAAACGCAAGTAGTTATAATATGAAACAAATTTGACTGAAAAAAAGCACATGAAACAAAAATAAAGATATGACCAAAATAGAAGGGAAACAAATTTGACAAATGGAGCGATACTAAGATAAATTCCATCCTATCAATGAAAAAAAATCTCAATGCATCGAGAACACGGCCTAAGACACTGAATGTCATAATATAAATTTTTTTTAAGTGTCATTTTAAACAATGTCCAAAGTATGTGCTCATATTTTGAACACATTAAAAAATAGGGAACTTTAACTAAATGTTTCCAGTACTGTTTATTTTAATAAAAACCATATTTTTACACTAAAAACTCAATCCTGATACCATTCACTCTACCCTTTATTTTATCCTTACCGTTAAAACTCAAAATTTTTAAACCTTTTTATTAGTTTTCTTAAAAAATATCTCTCAGTCTACAAGCTAGTGGCAGTCAAAGTCAATGATGCATATTCCCAAACTCTGATTGGCTGGGCACTAAAGGGCAAATCAATACAGAAGAATAAAACACACATTAATTAGAAACTAATTGGAAGTTAGTTAAATAATTGAAAGAAGTATCATATTCGGTTCATTATGTAGTTCAGTAGGCAGCCCCTTTTGGTCAAATAATCCCTCAATTAAAGTTAATTAAATTAAGCACCTGCCAACTAAAACAAGATTAAAACTTTATTTAACACAACCCCAGAATTTTCAACACTCAATTTTCAGTCACACATTTCGCAGTGATTCGTACAATTCAACCCTAAATTTTCCATGCCACTATTTGCCTGGAATGTAGTGGTAAATTGGTAATTTCGGACTTCAGACAGGGCGCAGAGAAGTCAATGGCCCTCGCTTTCTCTACAAGCCTACCTTCTTCCCCACAGATTACGCGCAAATTTGACTAAAAAGTCCGGACCTTTGAGCATTTCAGACCTCAAGGAGCAGAACCCACAATCTGTTACCTGCTGAATTGGCCGGATATGGATTCCCGTACAGCCAGGATTTGGATTCCGGTGTTGTTTTTGAGCTGTGTGAGCACCCATTTCTGCTCTTACGCCGTCGTGGTCGAAGACGACTTGAGGTGCCTTCGGGGGCTGCAGCAGTCGCTGCATGATCCGCTCGAGAAGCTGGCGTCTTGGGATTTGCGGAACACCACCGTAGGAGTCGTCTGCAAGTTCGTCGGCGTCACCTGCTGGAACGATAAGGAGAATCGGATCGTCAAACTGGAGCTCCGAGAGATGGAGCTCACCGGCGCGGTTCCCAAGGAGATAGAGTACTGCGCCAGCCTCACGAGTCTGGATCTCGGCAGCAACGCTATTTCCGGGTCGATTCCGCCGGATATTTGCGATTGGTTGCCCTTTTTGGTGACCCTGGATTTGTCCGGGAACGACTTCTCCGGCCCGATCCCGCCGGGCCTCCAGCACTGTAAGTATCTGAACAATCTGATCCTTTCAGATAATAAGCTTACGGGTCCGATTCCCTATGAATTCTCTAGCTTGGGTAGGCTTAAGAGGTTTTCGGTGGCGAATAATAAGTTGAAGGGAGCTATCCCCTCGTTTCTCGACGATTTTGATAAGGCGGAGTTTGCCGGGAACAGCGGGCTTTGCGGCGGGCCTCTCGGGTCCAAGTGTGGTGGCTTGAGCAAAAAGAGTCTTGCTATTATAATTGCTGCCGGAGTTTTTGGCGCGGCTGCGTCTTTGCTGGCGGCTTTGGGGCTGTGGTGGTGGTACCATTTGAGGCTGAGTAAGCAGCGGAGGACGGGAGGCTTTGGTGTTGCGAGGGAAGATTGGGCTGAAAAGTTGAGGGCTCATAGGCTTACTCAAGTTTCCTTGTTTCAGAAGCCACTTGTGAAGGTTAAGTTGGCGGACTTGATGGCGGCTACCAATAATTTTAGCCCCGAAAATGAGATCATTTCGACTAGGACGGGGACTACTTACAAGGCCCTGCTGCCTGATGGGTCGGCGCTGGCCATTAAGCGGCTTAGTGCTTGTAAGCTCGCTGAGAAGCAGTTCCGGTTGGAGATGAACCGGTTAGGACAGCTTAGGCATCCGAATTTGACCCCCCTTTTGGGTTTCTGCATTGTGGAGGAGGAAAAGCTTTTGGTATATAAGTACTTGTCGAGTGGGACTTTGCATTCGTTGTTGCACGGAAGTGGTGAGGGATTGGATTGGCCGACTAGGTTTAGGATCGGTTTGGGTGCTGCCAGGGGACTTGCTTGGCTTCACCACGGTTGCCAACCTCCGATTATGCATCAGAACATATGCTCCAATGTGATCCTCCTCGACGAGGATTTTGATGCTAGGATAATGGATTTTGGATTGGCAACGCTCACGGCTTCTGATCCTAAGGAGAGCAGTTTCGTCAACGGAGACTTGGGAGAGCTCGGTTATGTAGCTCCAGAGTATCCGAGTACTCTGGTTGCGTCACTGAAAGGGGACGTTTATGGACTTGGAATTGTGCTTCTGGAGCTGGCGACCGGGCAAAAGCCTCTCGAAGTCAGCACGGCTGATGAAGGTTATAAGGGCAATGTTGTGGATTGGGTGAATCATCTATATAATTCTGGTCGAACCAAGGATGCCATCGATAAAGCTCTCATTGGAAAAGGGCATGACGAGGAAATTTTGCAGTTTCTGAAGATTGCTAGTAGTTGTGTGATTTCTCGGCCTAAGGACAGGTGGTCTATGTACCAGGTTTACCATGCATTGAAGAGTATGAGCAAAGAACACAGTTTCAGGGAACAAGACGACGAGTTTCCATTGCTCTTTCGCAAGCCAGATACTGAATAAGGATTCAGCGTAAACTCGAATCAAAGAGGAGAGAGATGACAAATGGTTACAGAATTCCGTATTGAGGTAAGTTTTATTATAAGGTTCATATATGTAAATGGTACTATGCTACGATGTGATCTCTATTTCAATTAGCCGGTTTTTCCCTATTTTTTAGTTAGCTGTATAATACAATAAACATCCTAAGGTCCTGCATCCCACGAAACTATTTGTTATAAATCCACTGATGTTTGCAATATGCTTTCCAGTTTTTCGCCATAGAAAGTTGGAATTAAAGATCGAAAAATGGAAGTTCCCGTGTAATATATTATATGCAAACAGTTAAATCCTTGCATTTTATCTGCTCAATCTGTTTCTTTTACTGCTTGACACAACGAAAATATTTCAGAACGTCTAAGTTTATCTGAATCGTGCTGGACTCCATAGACTACCATGACCTTCACATTCTCGTTGTTCAGATTTAAACAAGATTTTGTGTCGCGTGCTGATTCTACCGTGTTCAATTTCTTACGACCTCCTTTGCATATTAACTGTGTTTATGATTTAAACAAGATTTTGTTTTCACTCTTAAAGACTGTTGAAGATCAATTTATGTATTCGCAAAAAGAGTTGTGGATAGCTTAGAGGCCTGAACTACAACTCATAGAACTGATGCCGACCTAGGTGCTAGGCTAGAACCAAAGAAACAGCGCAGCTGGACCCATTCGATACAGACCGAGCCTTTCTACTTCTTGTTTAGACATGCTCATTAGGAGCTGGATTCAGTGATGAAAATATCCGAAGTGGTAACGCATTACCAATTGGTATCCACTTCCGAGTTCTTATACATCACTTTAAATGCCAACTGGTACAGGAGCAACATGGGGTTTGTAGATTGATGGTTTCCGTACAATTATTTAGGTAGATCAGCATCGAGCAGGAGAAGAACCCGGCTGTACATGTTGCACACAACCGGGATATGCTAGTTCTTTCTTGTTAAGCAGCGATAGAAACTCGTAGAAAAATCGTTCATGCCCCCGAACTTACAAGGTTAGAAATAGAGGTGTTGAGTGTTGTTATACAACAGCTGGAATCACAAAACACAGTGGGAAAGAAATAGTCTGAGGCACTGAATACAGTAGTCTAATCTGATCCTTTCATACCACTAAGAATTTAAGTTGTGTGCGGCAGGCAGTCCAAGTCTAATCCGTAGACTTAGGCCACTGCTACTATCACCACATTCAGCACGGCACCACCTTGATTTCAACTTTCATCATTGACAAATAGTAGCATGAGATGAGTTGGGCCATTATACTTTCTAATTGACCAATGCCATCACTTGTAATTCTCGAGTGCTTGGCTAGATGTGAGTAACTGGTCGATCGACACTATATAACCGAACGACCAACCCTCACATCCAGCAACAATCCTGCAAGATTTGTCATGCATAGTGCCATTACCACTTTTGTGTATGTTTATTACAAGTACGGTTATTTAGCCGTACAAAACTGATTATATTAACGACTCTTTAATACAGGTGGATCTTACTTGCAATAGTAAATGCCCCCACCTCTATATTTGAAAGAGTGCAGACAATGTCGTTAGTTTTGTCTGTCTAAGTAGTGTTAATTTGAGTGGAATAGTTTGAGGGGAAAAATCTTCTTTTTACTGCCTTGATTCTTTAAAGCAAAGCAAAGGGAAGGGAACGGGCACTGCACGGGAGGGGAATCTGTGTCCCATGCAACAAGCAAAAGAGACTTTGGACCCAGTCTTCCTTCTCCCTCTCTCGAATCAATCAAAATCAAACGACAAAAGGAAGCAAAAGTTAAAGTAAAATTCCACATTTTTTAGCTCCTTTGTTTTCACTTTTGCAATTCAGATCCTCTTTGGATCTCGCAGTCCGGAACCAACGAACAAAGTAATAGAGACCGTTTTTAATAGAGAGAGATTCGGACTCTTGGTTTGTATGAGGTGACAAGTGGATCCTCGTCAGATCCTCTTTGTGAGAATCCTCCAATCATAGTCATTTATCGTATATCGTGCAGTCAAAAATCAATGTAAATTTTTATTTAAAATTGAATATAAACAATACCTAATATAAGATGAACGGATGTAATTGAAAGATTCTCAGAAACCTTACAAAGAAAATCAGATAAGGATCCTATCTCTCCTCTGGAACCATAGGATTTGAACAAGTGATCTGGATTACACGACCCGTCGGCTCTAGCTACGAGATCCCCAGAGGTAGTCGATTATTCACTTCGCATATTCATCATCTCTTAACTTTGAATTCAACTCGATTCGTTTCTTTCTACTTTCTCTTTTTTCCCTTTTCTTTTTTAAATCATTTTTTTTTAAATTTTTATTGGTGGGTTATGCTTTATGTTCTACCCACCTTTTTTGGATTCTTACCTTTATTGAGAGGGAACTGCTTTACTTGGGAAACACAAACGACAAAAGCCACTTCAAGAACGAGGAGAGAGAGGAATGATGAATGAGTCATACAAGTTACAAGCCCACTCCTCTCCAATACCCCAATACGTACAGGGCCAGATCACATGATGAGTGAGATATTCACGAGTGACATCAACATATATCGTACGGAGGATCGAGGCTTCAACAGACTAACTCTCACATCGTGTGGAACCAGAATAGGATTTTCCTCGGGCGGTGTTCCGATTTTCTTATAGTATATCTACTTGGTCTGTTTTTTTCAATACAAAAGCAAAATCCACTCCATAAACTTGTCTCCAAAACATTTTAAGCAAATACCATCGAGATACATTTCAAAAGTTGTTCCTATCTTTCTCAAGATTCTTGAACGTGTATAGTTTGTTTGAGATAAAGCTTTGGCTTCTTTCCATGCCCACGAACAGCTTTACCGTGAGTCTGCAACAATGCTCGGAACTTGGAAATCGATCAAACTAGTGAGCTTAAGCTTATTCTTCTCCAAAAAAATCTAGTAACTAATCACTCCACAAGTCCTAATTCCTACGGGCGGGGAAAATGATAACTAACTGAAGGGTAAAAAATGCAGAATGCAGATATATAATTAACTTATTGTACATGCCTGCTGCCAAGTTCTGATGCTTCAAAACTCCGCACGTCTAGGCTCGCGTAGGTGGTTGTCTAGTCTTCACTACTCTCCTGTATAAACAAAAAAGAAAGCACTAAAAAGATGAGGCGAGCAAATGGTATGGAAATTGGGAAAACATGCCGATTATGAAGAGTTTAATACTATGCCACTGCGCTCGGTTTTGCACCAAGCCTTCCTAAGATTAAAATTAATACCCCAATTTTAATCTCGAATTCATATGGGGCAAAAAGAGTAGATCGACACTGTAAATATATTAACAAAACTGTCAAAAGAAAAAGGAGAAGCTAGTTCTTTATGTTCCCTCCCACAACAAAAAGTTGTCAAGTTCTTTCTCCAAGGCCTTTATACGTGTTCCTTATAAAAATAAGAGAAAGCTTGGTATATAAAGAAGCTTTAAATAAAGAGGGAGACAATCCTCAATTTCCATATAAAATATACCAACAAACAAAGAAAGAAACAGGGATGCATTTCTTTTTACAACCCCCCCCCAAAAAAAAAAAAAAAACAAAAACCAATATTTCAGGATGATACCAAAGCCAGTGAGCCACTTGTAGGTAAAGAAAGTTCACGGTCACGTCTCCGAAAACCAGAGACCGAATATATGAAATGAAATTTATGGAAACAATATATTCTCTTTCCAATTACTGTGATTTGGCTTTTCTCTATATTGGTTTTCTTTCTTTTGGATCTTTCTGTAGGAAAGGACTTACCTACACCCAGGGATGCCATTTTAGCGTCCCAGACCAATGATACAATGCCACGAGTTTTAAATTCCTCACATTGCGTTGTATTATTGATCTGGGGTGTAGGGAAGTCTCTCTCTTCTGTCTCAGTATGCATGTCCCCTCCCTCATAATTAAGCAGCTTTTAATTATGCAGCAGTAAATTATAGTGCTACGGAGAAATATACTAGTAAAAATTGATGAAGGAAAATATAAGTACCTGTTATGAATGGGATCGGGTCCATTTGGCACTCTTCTTTTGCTCACGTAAATAAAGGTGGAATCCCAGACAACAGCATGCTTCTCTCTTCCAATCAACTTCCAATGCTTGAAGATTTCGGTGGATGAAACTGTAACAGCTGGTTTTTCAGCACTGCGGTTTACAAGAATTCCAGCAAGGAAAAACCAGAAGACACCCAAAAGCAGAAGAGCTCCAAACATAGCTCTTAAAACCTTCCTGCCACTTGCCATGTATATATCTCTCCTCAGCCCCCTCCGGCTTTAAGTTTTTCCTACTGGCTTTTCCACCAAGCCTAATGGCCGGTCATTTGAAACCACGATAAAGAATGTACCCAAAGACCAATGCTTGTGGCGAGAGTACGAAGATGAACTCTCAGAAAAGCAAGCACAAACAGAAAATAGAGAGAGAGAGAGAGAGAGAGAGAGAGAGAGAGAGAGAGAGAGCAAAAAGAAGAACAGAATTGAACAAATGATTAGGTGATCTTTAACTTGGCGGGTAGAGTTGTTGGTTCTATTTAAAGGCTCATACAGGAAGGTGCTCTATGAGAGGTATTTCTGTGAGTGAGGGAGAGAGAATAAATGGATAATAATAAACAGAAAAGTTCATTATTCCTTTTCTGTGTTGAATGGGTCCATTTATGCCCTCTTTCTCTGCTTTGGTTTGTGTATTTTCATGCAGCTAATAGGGGACCTCACTGTCCTCCTAATCCTTGCGTACTCCCAAGTTTCTAAAAGACATAGAGCCTGGAGCTACCCTATCATATAACATTCGGGACTGAGGAAGTTGGAACCCCCTCTTTACTGGTTTGTTTGTTCCCCTCCCTACCGGAAAATTCTAGGATTCAATTGCTGGACCACGTAACCTGTCCGACCCTCCCCACAACAGAGCGGGACCCCCTGTATTTGGTCCCACTCAACCCCACGCTGGTTATACACCTTTGAGTCAGCTACCCTATACACTAGCTTCACACGAGCTCCTCCCTCCCCACCTATGATGAATACTTGGCTCCAGAGAACAAGCTACCCCCTGATTTCTGAACTGAATTAAACTAAACCCTAACGCCCTCACCCACATTATATAAACGACTTCACCCAAACAACAGAAACTAAATGATATTTATAATAATAATAATAATACTAATAAACAGAAATGCGTCAGGCTAAAACTTTGGCTACGGTTGAGAGTTTCCTTGCTTCGTAAGGATCTCAACATATGCTTGTCTGTAATAAAGTAGAAATAATTAACAATAAAAAGTAAGGTCATATGCTACTTTTCATTCAAACAAAGACAATAGCAAATTGGATTGGCACTAAGTTTCAGATCAATGTATTCTGGACTGGATAATGTACCAGTCTTAGTCGACTAGACAATTTTCCAAATATGCCCTCAAAATGAGGTGAAATTTCCAAACAGGTTTTAAAAGTCCCACCAAAAAGAAGCTAAATGCTTTAGAACTACCAATTAAGCCATCAAGTATGCAATTACTTTAATGCAATCGATTCATTAGAGGACTATAAGGTATATCTGTCCCCTAATCAGTTGCAACACTACTCGACATCAGTCGGTCACATGAATATATGATAAACGATGTATCACAAAAGTGTACGCTACTTACTCCTTAAGCGTCTTCAAGTAAGGATGATCTCGTAACAGTTTGAACTAGTTTTATTCAAATGCATGTGGATGTGCAAAATTTGAAAGCTTACAGAGGAATAAGAGTTGAATAAAGAGATGTGAGCACATAATTAATCTACTAAGTTCGGTAACAAAGATACAAACTGGAGAGGCAAACACAAGTACATCTCTAAAATCTACTTTCTTATTAATCATAACACCAGAAGGGTATAATAGGGGATTACCCATCAGACTCGTCAATGTCGGCAACAACCATAGCATTATAAGAAATACAACCAGAGAGTGACAGTTAAAGGACGTGCCATTGCAATCCAAGTGGGGGGACCAGACACAAATCCTTAAACATAACACTAAGTGTCGCAAATAATCGAGGAATCAGAAACATCGAAACCTGAAAAAAACCTGGTGGTGTTTTTACGAAATCTGACGATTATACCATATATGATTGAACAAATATCCATGGTCACTACTTACAGAAACTGATGTGTACTAAAGCTTGGCAGCTTGCCCGACAGACGATATAAATTTAGTGACAGATAAAGAAATGCTACCAGTAATGTTACTAATAGTATTTAATTATTAGCTTTAACTACTTTATTTTCAAAGTTCTCCATGTTACTTTCAAGGCTAGAGATATGTATTACATCAACAAATTCTTAATCCATGGCTCCATTGAAAGAACTATGGTTCAAACCAACATGTGGGGGCAACTCTTTCAATCATATGAAATATACGGTCCACCAAAAGGTCCCAACTCTTTCTTCATAAATAAGTACATGTGGAGACTATAGTTTATTAATTAACTGGGTTCCAACAACAGCAATTTACCTTTTTGGGTCCCAACTTCCACTTAGCCCAATTAGTTTCTCACAGTTCTGAAGAGAGAAGGGAGAGGGGAAATGGGGCAAACATTAGCTATGAAATATCATCAGTTCAACGAAATGCAGATAGCTCCTGATATGAAGCAGCAATGCAGATGCTATTCAAAATTTCAAACCACATCTAAATCATTCGCAAAAAAGTTAATCAACTTTCAGATGTTGTGAGATGCCCACTTAATGCTAACTGCCCTTTCCACAACAAAGATTGGAGTATAAGTAGCAAAACCTAGAACATGAAACATATAATCAACAATCACAAACCTCAAAGAACTCAATTCTCTTGCCAGAAAGTAAAAGGAAAAAAAGAATACTGAACTTGACTTGAATTTTAGACATTTATCTACCCGATTCTACAAATATATCCAGTCAGAAAATGTTTGTTCTTTGTGATGCACCATATGCGAGCGAGTGTGAGTGAGCTAATCAATTTGACATACAAATGAGATTAATAAGTCACAATGAATCCAAACATCAAGCCCTCATCCCACAATGAAGACATGAACCTAGTTCAAAGTTAGTATTTCTGTCCAAAATGAGTGTACCCTACATGTCTGATATAACGCCTTACTGATTTCTACTAGTTTTCCCCCTCCCTATGCAATGTCTTTGTGCTTTCAAACTTGCAATTACAAAACCCGAAGTATTTATTAACGCCCACCATTCATCATTTGATCAAAATTCACCTCTCTTTATGAAATTTGTACTTTTACATACTGTCACCTCTATTAGGTGAACATATATTGTGCTTTCAAGGGCCCAGTTTGATTCTCTGATACTAAAACCAACAGAATCAAGTCAAAAGTATTTCCTTTACCTTAGATCTTAGAAGCATAAACCATTTAGTGGGGTCAACCAATTTGATACTAGATGCTATGCGCTCTTCTATACCTCCGTTACCGGCCTTGAATGGAGTAAGACCACACACCAATATGAATAAGATAATGCCACCATCACATCAGCAAAAAAATAAATAAATAAAGGAAACCAATTTTTGAAGAATTTCTAAAGGAACTGTTATGCTACAAATCAACTACATTTTGGGAATGATAAGAGAAGACGATAGTATAGGTAGATCAAGAGTTAGGCTATGTAGCATATGTATACATAAATCTTGCGATCAAAATGAAAAGAATTTTCATATAGTTATAAAACAAAATTTATAACTATAGCATTGGAAGATCAGGACATGACTATGTAGCACATATATATCCTGCATACATAAGAAAAGACTTCACAAATAAGGCAGGTATTGATATGGACCAATTTTGGTGCCATTATTTCATGCAAAACCAAATGATAAGCTGGTTATAAAACCTAATAATTTGAGCAACTCAGATATTGGGAGATGATAAATACTTAAGGAATAACTCTACCTACACAGTTAACTTTCCAATAAAAGAAATATATATACAAAGTTAGTTGCAGATTTCTTACATTCTTGACAAAACTCAGCTTTAACATAATAAAGTTTAACTCAATTTCAACAGTAGTTGATCATCCAGGAAACTATAATTTATCACCGAAATCTTTGACCTGCAATATATAGGTCCAAAAATCAGAGAGATGTAACAATATGGACATATACATAATAGTAACATATATGGGACCATGTGGAAAACACAACTCATATATACTGCCCGTAAAACAGCAACTTACAATGCAAGTTCATTAAAGCTGATGCAGCATGACTCAAAGTTACAAGCTCACCTTCTCAACATGGCATTAGAGAATGTGCAATTGCATCATCTGAAAAATCATCACAGTTTCAGATTTCAGTTTCCATGATCCCCCTCCCATAGATAGACTTCCTTCAAATTTCTACTGCTGCTCCTCGAAGTGACTTTTCTTTCTTCTTCTTCTTCTGGGCCCACTTGGGTCCATAAATAGCCAAGTGTGTCCTGCCAAACCGTCGATCGGTTATCTGCAGTTTCATATGAAACCATTAGCAATTAAACCCATCCCAAACATTCTACAGTTATAAGGTCCGGATAGCTATCACTATCTCACATTTCATAATGCTTTATCCATTGTAAAACTGCTGATAGTTTGCATTACCTTCACAAGGCATCCACATGAATCCAGCATGTCAGTCCTTAGTGGGTACTCAACTACCTAGACCATGAATTTGGAAGATTAGTGAAGAACTGGCAAAAATATAAGCAATAACAGAAATAGAAAATCACAACTTACTATAAAGGTATCTTCTCCAACTAGATCTGAACTTGATATTTGATCCATCAGTACTGCATAGTCAACTTCCATATACGGTGGGGTAACGCTAATGTAATCAAATGGTTCTTTACCTGCAGGAAATTGATTTTATTTTGTAATGACTGGATACAAAAGGAGAATGAAAGATGGTATATATGTTGTAAGAAATATGACGATAACGAATCTAAGATTATAACAATGTTTGTGCACAATGAGGTCTCTTCTAATCAGCACTTAAACCTTTGTCTATGGTTACCACACCCACACACACACACACACACACAGAGAGCAAGATAGAAAGACAGATTATTAGCACATACCTGCAAGTTTCTGTGCACGTTCCATGAATTTTTCAACACGAACAGTATGTATAACTGACATATCAAGAAACCCAGTCCATTCCAAATTTGGACGTAAAACATCTGAAACGACCCATGGATCCATCTCAACAAAATGTACCTGGAATTTGTAATTGTCGAAAGTAGGAAATTCATCAAGATGTAAGTTCTTGACCCAAAGACACAAAAGATATAATATGCTACGAAGTACAACAAAAACAGAAAAGAAATGCATTGCAAAAGAAAAAATTCATAGGAAAATCCACATTTAAACCCCAACTTCACCTAAACTTAGAAGACTGCTTTAGACTGTTGTAGGTCCAGATATGAATTGAGAACTCACTAAAGTACATACATAAGTCTATTGTATTAAACATTGAACAATTTTGTAGTACCAAGAGATATGAACTAATTTATGAATGGCACCTCGGAGCATCCTCGGCTAATAGCTTCAATTCCAACTGATCCAGTACCACTGTACAAGTCTAACCAACGGCCAGGCCTCAAAGATGCAGGACAACCACCAGCAGCCTAAGATTTGCAGCACAAATATTAATTTACAAGCACAAATGTTGAATACAAGCACATATGTCGTAGGCACAACACTTACTTACCTGCAGGATATCAAAGGCTGCACCTTTCACAACCTCCATCATCGGGCGCACATCCATACCTTTTGGACTTAGCAACTTCATTCTCCGCGCCTTTCCTCCAAGCACCTACATTGGCCGAAAACATTAGCCGCAATTTTAGACTCAAGAAATATTACTGTAATTGGTATTTCACTATTTCCAACTGCCAAACATGTTATTGTATACCGCCGTTTCGCTAATCAACAAGTAGCAGCTAAATGTGTTCTTAACTTGCATTAAATTACGAAGGAAAGACACAAAATTTGGAGAAATTGAATACAGTAAGCAACTTATGGGTTGTTCGAGCGGCCTTAGGCTCCTTTGGTGTAATTTCAACGCCCCGTCCAGACTCTTTCAGCTTTTTCTTCCTCTTTCCCTAACGTTCCAATTCCCAAACGTAAATATACATATATACATATATATATATATATATATATCACCAATCATAATCAAACAGATTAAAGGAAGAAAGAGAGAGAGGGTACGTTTGGAGAGGGCTCAGGAGATAAGGCTTCGTCGGGGTTGAAACCGTACTGCTCCATCAACACTCTCTTGGCCTCACTCCACGACTCCTTCTCCGACTCTGCAACCATCAACACAAAAAAAAAAAAAAAAAAAAAAAAACCTTCAAATTTCTAATACAAACGACGAAATTTCAATCGAATCGTATAAAAACGACGAGGTTTACTGGAAGCGAGGACGACGGCAGGTGATTGCCGTCGATTGTTGCAGAAATTGATGCGAGGAAGAGTGGAAGAAGGTGAGACAAATTCCGTAGCTGTTATCTTCATTCGGAATGGAGAGAGGATCGGAGAAGATGAAACCGCCATTGCCGCCCTGAGCTCAGAGCTCCAACTCAAGCTGTAGACTGTAGAGTGAAAGCTTCTCACTTTGTTATCTTTTTCTTTCTGTTGGGCTGAATACGAGCTGGGCCAATATATGTGGGCTTTTATGTATCGAATCATTACAAATCAGAAAAAGGGTAGATGGGCCTACAATTTTAGTCGGCTAGCCCAACAACCAGACCCTTCCTCGAACCCGGTGCCTTGTTAACGCATCCACACGTGTCCGAATCTATCTACCAATAACGTCACCAAACGGGGTCTCGCAAACTGAGACACGTCACTATACACTAACACACGGAACACGTGATGTCTAGCCATCACGAGCACGATCACCCTGCCACGCGGCATTCCCTCAGCCGTCGATTTCATGCGTGGGAAGACCGCGTCACATCGCGTGTTTTTATAAGAGTGACGATAAATTTTATTTTTGAAATTATTAAATTTTTAACTCGGCTGTACAATGACACGTCCGTATAGCGGTGACACTGAAAAATCACTAAACAGGACTCGCCAACCAAGTCTGCCCAGTTCCGAAGCCGCAAGCGAGAGAGAAAGAGGCGTCGAATCTTGATTAATTAATTAATTAGTTAAGTATTTAATTTTTAATTAATCGATCGATCAGAGAGTGGAGGAGCAGTAGCCGAAGCACAAGCTGCCCAATCCGATTGGAGAGCGAGGGAATTTAGTTTTGGGGAAATGGGGGCTTGTGCTTCGAGGCCGAAGGGCTGCAGTTTCGGATTCAAGAAGAAGAAGAAGAATGACGGCGGCGCACGCCGCCGGAGGCGAGTCATTCCCCGGCGCGTTTCGTCGGCCTCCGATCGCTCTCACTCCGTTCCTACACTCCAAGGTTTTTAATTTACTCTTTTGATTCGTTGGGTTTTCTTTTTTCTTTTTATTTTATTTAATTGGACGAGTTCTGACCGGCAGGAAGTATGGATGCATCGTTTTTTGATGCGAATTCGGCGATCGAGTCGGAGCGAGATGACGAATTTTACAGTGTTCATGATGGTATTTTCATTTCTCAATTTTCAGTAATTTTTTTTTTTCCGATTTTTTTAAATAATTGCGTAGGAAATTGGCCTGAATTTTGTAGTTAAAGCGAGTTTGTGCAAGAGTAGTTGTAGGAAGTGAATGGTGGAGTTGAAAAGTGGGTTGCTTTGTATTATTTTTCAGATGTGATGTCATTAAACGAGTCGGAAAGTGCATCCACATTGAGTGTGTCGTCACCGAGAGGTCTTTCTCGGCTGGCACTGAAACCGCCGCCGTTGCATTCCACTTCCGCTGTGTCTGCGGAGGTGACCGTGGATGAAATTGGCGGAGGGGACAAGATGCAGGGACTGGATCATTGTGGGATTCTTCAAAATTCTTGCTTGCCTTGTCTTCCTTCCACTTCCAATAGCCCGTTGGGCGACAAAAGAATAACCCCGGCCGCGCCAAGTTTGAGGAGGAAAGTCCTTTCCTTTAAATGGAGGGAAGGGCATTCTGCTAGTGCTGCAGCTGCAGCTGATTCCACCCCTACATTACGTGAGTTTTGCCCGTATACTTGCCGTTTTGTTAGCGTTGTGATGTTAAATCGTGCTACTTAACAATGTGGACTGGCAGCTGATCATAATCTTCTGTGTTCATGCTAGTTTCCCCCAGATCGCTTGCGAAAAGACCACTAGCCGGTTCTACAATTCCGTACTGTCCCGTTGAGAAGAGAATTCCAGATTGTTGGTCACCTCTCGAGCCAAACACATTCAAAGTCCGGGGTAAAAATTATCTTAGGTGAGAGCTTAGTACTTTTGATAGAATTGATCGATTTCTTTTTTCTTGGAACAATCTGTCTGATTTGTGCGTGTATCAACTCTTCATTTGCTTGACAGGGATAAAAAGAAAGAGATTGCTCCGAGTTGCGCTGCATTTTATCCTTTTGCCGCTGATATTTTCTTATCTCAGAAAAAGATTGATCACATTGCTCGTTTTGTGGAACTTCCAGTTGTGAGTACCACCGGAGACGTCCCTTCTATTCTTGTTGTAAATGTTCAGGTGCCTATTCTTCAAAAATTATCCTGAACTTTGTACCTCTTATTTCGTTTCGCTTTAGATAATAATAATGTTCCATGCTAACTGTTGGTATGTTCATAATCTGTTTGTCCTCTAGGTTCAGCAATCGTTTTTTTCTTACTGCTAAACAGTCTTTGTAATTTTTCCCTAATTCTATGTGAATCTTCTATGCTACAGATACCACTTTATCCAGCCAATTTTTTTCAAGGCGATAGTGATGGAGAAGGAATGAACTTGGTTATGTACTATAAGATTTCTGAAACTTATTCCAAAGAGCTTCCCCCTCATTTCCGAGAAAGTATCACTGTAAGCTGCATGAAACTCTAGATGTGTCCTGGTTCCTGATTATCGTATAGTAGACTCAAGACTCGCTCATTGTGTTGATTTAGTATGTATAGCTTATTAATTATTTTGTGTCCTTGGTTAATTCCGTGACAGAGACTAATCAATGACGAAGTGGAGAGAGTTAGAGGATTCCCTGTTGATACAATTGCACCCTTCAGGGAAAGATTGAAAATTTTGGGCCGAGTGGCAAATTTGGAGGATCTTCATTTAAGCACAGCCGAGAAGAAGCTAATGAATGCTTACAATGAAAAACCTGTTCTTTCACGTCCTCAACATGAATTTTACTTGGTAATTTTTGGTTTTGATTCTCCACCTACATAATTATCGGAAAACACACCATATATCCCCATCTAACTTTTATTTCCCGTCAATCATACTCATACAGGGAGAAAACTACTTCGAGATCGATTTGGATATGCACAGATTCAGCTACATCTCTAGAAAAGGTATTGAAGCATTTCACGAAAGAATGAAGCTGTCAGTATTGGATTTTGGTCTCACAATTCAGGTAAGCAATATATTTCGTTAATCTGAGCATGGCGTATTTACCGCATACTTAAGATCGACGCCTAATCTGTGCTATGCATTGTGATTTTCAAATAGGGGAACAAGCCAGAAGACTTGCCTGAACATTTGTTATGCAGCATACGGTTGAATAAAGTTGACTACAATAATAAATCATTACCAGGAGATTTGAATCAAAAGTCTCTGTAATCCCAACACGATTCGAGTTTCTCAAATTAATAAATAACTGAAAAACAAGTTCTACGATAAA
This sequence comes from Pyrus x bretschneideri, assembly GCF_019419815.1. Taxonomy (NCBI): domain Eukaryota; kingdom Viridiplantae; phylum Streptophyta; class Magnoliopsida; order Rosales; family Rosaceae; genus Pyrus; species Pyrus x bretschneideri. Next base: position 2,255,870 of record NW_025999413.1, read on the forward strand.
ATCTGTATTCATACTTCTGTGTCCAGTATGCTTTCGGTTTCTGTTTGCAGCTTCTTGGCAGCAAGGGGTTTGGCTATAGATTGGAGCAAGAGCCAGAATCTTCTCCTCACCTCCTTCTGCTGCTGCTGCATCTACGGGTCTCATTCCCTCCCCTCCATTTAAATCCACCTGATTGTATCTGGAAGCTGCTGCTTTTATCTGCACGCTGATGATCGATAATTTCATCTTTCCAGATGTGCAAGGTAAGAAAGTAAGAAATAAAGATTTTCATTCATAATTACCGTCGCGAGGCACTTATAAAACGAGGTTCCCACTAGGCTGCAGGAGGCCTCATACATCGCCCGAAAACAGTAGAAAACGAACATTTATGAACACTTTGAGCAGGCTTAGAACGTAAAGATGAATCTGGTGGGGAATGTGAATCAGCATCCTTTCTTTCTCGAGACCCTTCGTCTGGATTTGGATGTTCTTCCCCGTCACTTCTGTTAATCGAAACTGTGACCTTCAGAGTCGGCTTTTTCTCGACAACTTGAATCTTATCCTCCCAAATGAGGCCGGAGGAGCCCTGCCGTCGAAATGACATCGACGATCTCCGCAACGCAGTCATTGATCGATACTTTCGGTCCTCTTCCCTTCCTCGGTCAATGGTCTTGTTTGGTCTCTTCCTTTACTTGGAGGATGATATTAATAGGCTTTCCTTTTTCAACTAACAAAACAGTTTCTTGTTTTGAGTTTGTGGCCACTCACTCATAATTATAGCCACAATATATTCTAGATGCAATTACATTACTATGCATTGTACCCACATTCCAATACCACACAATAATTTCTAAACGAGTAAATAAAAAGTCGTTCATTTTGAGACTATCATCTTGCTTTAGTTTTGGTTAACTTGTGAGTCCATGTTATAATATGAGTGGACAACAAGTTTATATCTTAGGTTATAATATTAACAATAATCCACCTATATTAAAACTACGTGATCTTATTCTAGTACCGTATAATCATCTCTCATCCAGCGTCTTGGTGGAGTTTGATTTCATAATTGCTCTGTAGTTGATATCACATGGTGCAATTGATAATATCCTATTGGTGAATTGATTTAAGCTTGTCATGCGATGTTACTGTGTGACCGGAAATGTAATATGCGACATATTGATCATGAGATGAATTTGTTGATGATCAATTGGCCAATTTGAGCCTCAATCATTCTTTGGGTCCGGTCTATTTTGAGTAAACTTTATCTTCTTGTAAGTAGTCTTGTAAGCAATTATTATTTTCTGATATTTTTGAGATCTCTCAACCTCGAGACATTATTTTGTAATTTCTCTTTTGTCGGGCTATTAGCCCCTTTGTGTAACCAAAAAAAAAAAGGAAGTTTTTTTTCTCCCTCAACCTTAAATAATTTGATATTGATTATTCTGGGCTCATCCTTGGTGGTAAGTGAAAATTAAAGCTTTCATTATGTAGTTAACGTAACATGCTAAAGCTAAGACAAGAAATTAACTACATTAACGCATATGTGAGTTATTGCCAGTATAATGGTAGTATGTTTGCCCGTTGCATCCAAGTTCGATTTCTTTTTTTTCTAAATTATAATAGTTTATAGGATATCCTCATATCAAAAAATAGTTTAACTAATTAATAATCGAAAGAAGCATCCAAAAGTTGAGGAAAAGCTGCCTGCATCTCACTGTCTTGATCCAAGATTGTCTCCACAAACGAACACATGGAAGTCGAAGAAGTTTGGTGATCAGGCAAGCCATAGCTCCTTTGACCTACAAAATCACATCCCTCAATTGCATCGGAGCTGCCTTGCACTCCAAGTGTAATCACATCCCATGCAAATCTTGTTCTTGCTTCAAATGATCAGCTGATGTAAAAGGATCGTACCGAAGATACTCCCTCCGATTAAACGAAGAAGAGGACGGCGTAATCTGAGCCTCGTGTGCTTCCCGGCACACGTAAGTTGGTTGCGAAATTAATTGATGATCTGTGGCACGAGGAGAGGATGATGAGGAGCAAGATGAGGTTACTTCATTTAAAATGTGCGGGTGCTCAATTTGCACACTCTCTTGAAACCGATGAGCCAAAAAGCCAACTGTGCTAGCAGAGGAATTGTACTCTGATCCTTGTCCATTAATATTAGGGTTCATCATCACATTGGTGAATGGAGTTCCTGTGATGCAGGAAGAGTTTGATTCGGGTATTGCTTGAAAAAGGACGAGAACGGATGATTCCCGGCAGTGCTTGGGAGGCCGCTAATGTTTCCGTAGTCGGAGAGGATCTGAGAGTAGGGTTTGTGGGTGACAGGGTCACTTCTAACAGAATTAATACGGGCTGTTAAACAGTTAGTTATATATACATTATACATGTATAGGGTTAGGATCCGGGAACACGCTTTTGACACACGGCTTCTTAGGATCATTCTGTAATGTCTTTTAACGATTCAAATTGTCTATCTTTTAGATATTCCCTCAAAGATCATGTCTACCATAAATCACCCAAATCCAAAACCACACGACTGTTGGATTAAATTTAGTGACGTAGAACTGTATTCGTCCATTTTCTTCTCTACAAATGAATGTCTTAATGGTTTTGGATTCATCTAATTTTTTGTTTTGATACAAGTGATGGTGAGACGGGGCAATGCACCTAGGATTTCGAGTGCACAGATAATAATGATCATAATCACTTGAGTTACAAGTCCTTTACTCCTAAAAGAGTTCGTTAAAACCAAAATATCACACCAACCAAGTTAGGGGAAAATACTACTTGACTCCTTACTTAACTACATATCACAGTATGACGTCTAGTTACAAATCACAGTATGATGCCTAAAATATTATTAACTCATTAAAAACACAGAATTTCTTTTACATGTACATTTAAAATTTTAATTTGTTGTTTTTATTGGGAAATTCACTAATTTTCTAGACCCCTTATTTACTTCTTCTCATGTTAATCCGGGATAATTTCTTGGTTTTTATATACTTAAAGATATAATCTTGGTTATTTATGTTATATTTTCCCAGTTACGTTCACATGAAAGGAGAAAAGTAAAAGAAAAATTACTCCACCTGCTTCCTATGGCCTTGTGCAGGTCAATGATGTGCTCTTCCTCTTGAGGAGTGAAGTTGTCATGCTTGAGGTCCTGCAGACAAACTCATCATGCAAACACGTAAGTTTTAAGCGTTGGAAGAACTAACGAAATAGTTATCAAACAGACGCTCTATAAACAATTAACGAACTTAACCATAAAAATCGAACCTGCTTTTTTAGGAACCAACGTCCAATTTCCGACTCCATGTTTCGATACATATGCAAGAATTTTTGCATCCTCCGCTGCAGTCCAGAGGCCTCGCTTCACGTTCGATTTATCGCAGCAAGGCGGCCTTCCCATTGAGAGAGAGAGAGAGAGAGAGAGAGAGAGAGAGAGAATAATTATGTAATGGTGATGCAAGTTCCAAGCTTTGCAAGTGCAATTTAAAAAGAGGAAAGAAATTAGCAAAGAGAAGAAGGCAAGGAATGCATGCTAATAGGCTCTCAATTAACCAGAATTGCATCAACATTTTCATCTCTTAGAAGAGAAATTTTTTAGTATGCTAAGAATACGGTCTGGTACACGAAGTGTCATATTACAATTGGTTGAATTCTTTATTTTAAGTTTCTAACCAATTATATTATTACACTTGGTGTACCGAACAGTATTTCCGTCACATTGAAAAATCTCTTTTTGAAAACGGATTAACATCACATCACAAACCAACCTATGCGCTCTCTCTCTCTCTCTCACCCAGCTGGTTCAAATTGTATGAATTATTTGGTTAAAGGCACAAGCAGAATAAATAACAATGAAACAACTAGAGGGAACAAGTTGAAAGTTAGCAATTCAGAATTAAACAGTTGGACATAAGCTTTTACAGCTCGTGATGCTTCAACGGATAAGGGATAACCGTTAAAGACTCCCAAAATGTCCTTAACGTAAAAGGTGAACAGTACCATAAGTGTTTCGTTAAGACTCCCAAATTAAAATTTTCATCTTTGTAATAGTAAACTGCGCAACAAATGAATAATGTTCTAAAGTTTCAATCTGGGCACAGCAGCTCCGAACATATATCTCACTATGGCAGAGCTCAATGTTATGTACACCTAAGCATTTAACCACGCTCTGTAAATATTGACCTCCCCTAGGACGAACACGCCTCGCAACTCTTCCTGCAATATCCAGGAAGGCCCTGTGTGCCTATCATATAAGTCGGGTTCTTTTGACATTCACCGGCTTTAGCCCACAGGGGGCAGTTATCATTCTCGTCTGAACAATCCTTGCCAGTTGCAGACTTTAATAGCGACTTCTCGAAAGATCTCACATGAATCCACTTGGTTGCAGACCATTTCTCGCCCTCAATGACAGGGCAACTCCCGTGCAAGCTGTTTGGATCGATGGTTGCATTGGGATGGAGACTGAAGAACATCAGGGCATCACCCTTGTACGGTTTCACTGTAAGGATACATAGACATAGTAAATAAGTGGCTACAACACAGATAGAACAGTATAATTCACTACCCCCTCCCGCACTGTACATGGGACATGAAATGGTTAAATTGTAAGTATTGACATACCCCCATACCCACTTGTGAATCAGTTAAAAGAGAATTAAGCAGAAAATTTCAAATACATTCAGTTTACATGACCATATCATAATGTGATTACCTGAATAGCCGTCTCTAGCACAATCAGAAGCGTCATCATCCTTAATTTGAGACAGTTTCCCCTGTCAACGCATAAGAAGAATGAAATTCAAGAGGTAAGGAAGGAGAAAGGAAAGGAGGGCAAACTAATTCAGTCTTGCAAGTAACCAATTACCTCCGAATTAGGAAAGACTGTTTCCCCACCCTTTTCAACATTAGAGAGATACATCAATACGGTGGCAATACGGTGGCCACCCAATTGTTGGTTAGCCTTGTCATGAAAATAATCAAAATGCGGTTCGTACTTTTGACCGTGTTCATAGTGCAGTATCTGAATGGACTCCCCATTTTCTGATTAGAAAAGAAAAGGAAGTTCAAGAAAGATGAAATAAGGCACTTTCTTAATAGTCCAATAAACTGTAAATCAAAAGCGCACGAGAAATTTTACCAACTGGAAGAAAGGTCCATGCAGCAATCCTGGCTTCAATGTTAGCAACTACTTCATCCTAAGGTGAAACATAGGACACCAAGTAAACCGTCTGAATTCAAAAGTCAGAGAAAGCGAGACACTATAGGAACGGAACATGGTTTGCATTTTCTAATAAATGCAAAAAAAACCCATCCCAGTGGCTACGTTTACCACATAAGCTTTTGCACATGATGGGATTATCATCTAACGTAGAAGCGTAATGGGTTTGAATCTCAGGGCATAGTAAGACAGGATTAATACTTGACAGCTAAACAAAAATAGAAACTTCTCTTCTTCCGAACACAAATATACGAAGGTTTGGATCAATGATAACATTCAGACTTTTTTGATATGAAAAGTCTACAGCTTAAGTTTATTTAAATAAGATGCAAGAAGATGATCGTGTTAACGCATACACTTGCTCTGAGTTCAATTGTCTATCAACGACCGAGGAAAAAAACATAACTATTAACCCAATGAATGTTAGACGTTTCAGTTCTAATTCCACAAATTGGACAACACCAAATGCAAGTTAACCATTCCGCTGAACAAGTAGGTTCAAAGGTACATTGAATTATAAAGAGTGAAGGAAAATAGAAACACACCACATTAGACCGAAACCATTGTGGCATTAATGAAGTAATTCAAAATCATTCGACGAAGTAAAATGACTAATTCAAGAAAGCAGAGAGATTGACAAAAAAACAGAGGACTTCACAAACCTGAGCTTTCAGAAGGAACATTCCGGAGCTCGTCCGGACTTCACTCTCTATACTCTTACCAGACTCGTTATCAGGCCACCATAGACTTTTCTAGCTTATCCTTCGCCTACTCCGCGAAATTCACACAAACCAAAATTCAAATTATAACCAAATTAATACTGATTAGAGACTCTAATTAGTGAATTCTAGATGGACTAAAAACACAAAATTCAATGAAAATATAGGAAACAAAATCATTTACTATTTCAATTAGATGATCACATTCCTCCTCAGAAAGAAAACCCTTATACAAAAACGCCCTGCAGATTGTCGATCACACGTAAAATTAAGGGAAAAAAAACAATAAAATTAATGAAACAATAATAAAAAGATAAATTCAGCAGAAATTATTAGAAATGCAATTGAGAGAAAAATAAAAAACCCACCTTGGACGCCATGAGAGCTGACTGACACGAGTCGGATCGAAGGTAGCAGATGAAGCTCCCCTTCTCAATCTGATCACCGATCCCTCCCTGAAAATTCACACAATTTCCAAACAAAAATTAATTCAACGAAACTACGAAAATGTACACCAAAAAATACGTAGAGAGTGAGAGGGATCGGAATACGTTTTCTCGTCGAGCGATCCCGGGACGCGGGTTCTGGAATGGGCGAGGTGAGGGAAAATGCAGAGGAAACAGAGAGAAAGTGCTAGAGAATATCCACGATCCATGAGAAAATCTAGGGTTTTGGTAAAGTTCTGTAAGAAATGTTACAGAATCGGAGGGAGACGAAGATGGAAGACTTTGTCCCTTCGTTGGGGTTTATGCTGAAAATGTACTAAATTGGTGGGTTGTTTGGCAAATTAAATAGTTTTCTTGCAAAAAGTTAATTAATTAATTCGACTTTTTAGCTTTTTCTTCGGTTGGGACAAATAAAATGGGCGCCCACTGCACCGTTTTGGTCCGGTTTTGTTTCTGTTGTCTGGAGTCAAAGCCCCCAATTGTTATTTTCTGGAAGGTTCCGTGAGTTTGAGGTAATGTAGGGTTGTACAAAGTCAAAAGGCTAGTCCAAAGAAAGAAAAACAAATAAAGGGTCCCTAGAGAAATTTCGGTAGAATTGTTTGATTGGATAGCTCTCACATATAGTAGATCAGTATAGTGTTGGATCAAACCCATGTTTTACAGCAATGTTGCATCGTCTTACTCATCAGGGTCTGAAACTTATCATGACACCAAGGTATAGGTCGTCTGCTTTAACGCCGTATGTTTTCGGGTTCATAACTAGTTGATTCGGCAGGTTAGTTTATTCATGTTCTTTATCGGATTTGAATTTTTATGGTCATCGTCCTGCTGTTTAATCGACCAACACTCTTTATAAGTTATGAGTTAGGCATAGTTAGGTAGTACAACTAAGTCAACTTCTCATTCATCCCAAACTCTTAATTATACTTAAAAAAAAGGGTTTTTTGAAATGAGTCCAAAGTAACTAAAAATTGGACCTATTTCAAAAGTCAAAAGTCACTAAAAATTAGACCTATTTCAAAAGGTAGTCTATAAAATTGGACCTATTTCAAAATTTTCCTAAAAAAAATGACCCACGCGGAACTCTCGATTCCATTGGTCGTATGAAATATCCAAATATTATGCAGCCCTCATCTTGGGTCTCAACGGCAATTTTATAACAAATATCTGGGCTTGCATTGTGCAACACAATGTTAAATATTGGGCCTAGAAATATTGTGGGAATTCCAACTCCCAGGGACATATTTTGCTCCTACCCAACCTCTTTATTGTTGGCCAGTTTATATTGACTGTCGGCCACACTTTTAACTTACGTATGTTTCGAAGATAAAAAATACTACTCTTATCATATTTGTACAATTATTTTTATTATATTTCTCATAAAGATGAGATTTTATGTGTTGGTGGACTCTATCTCTATAAGAAATATAATACAAATGATGGTACAAATATGTAGTAAGTGTAACATTACTCTTTAAAGATTGATTAATTTCCTGAGACTATTTTGTCTGAACTTGATGAGTTTTTAAGCACATTCTAAATGGAGATGTCAAATGTCAAACATCAAATTTAAATTTAATAGCTTATGTGGCAATTTAGTATTTTGCAAAACTTCTTACTCCATCGATATATCAGAATGTTTCATTTTATATTATTTTCCTTATTTATTAAGGAAAGTGGAAAGTAATAATTTCAAAGAAACCAAAAAGGTTGTATTTATTGTGGACCCTATCTTAATCAAATTAAAAATGTTTAGGAGCACCTGCTTCATTTAAGTCAGAATTTGGCTCATCGGTTGGAGCCACTTTTGCTATTAAAAATATTTGTTTTTGTCCAACTGACATTTTTTTACATCTCCTTAATTTGGAGATTCTCTAGGGATATTTTCTGGCTCTAGGTTTTTTATCAGTTAACCTTTAAATGCGTTCCTAACTAACGCGATATAACAAAACTCTTTGGTTTTAATCAGCATTTGAATTTGTGATATCTTTTTGACAAACCATGATAAAGTTCACAAACAAATGCAATAGCGACATTTGTATTGTCTTGCACGAAACCTCTAAATCAAGGCGAAAATACCAATCAAAGGAAAAATATTAGTTAACGGGGCAATTAGCCTTTGGCTAATCAAAATTAACTCCCAATTGAAAACCTCTAAATCTAGGTGAAAGTACCAAACCAAAGGAAAAATACATTTAAACTACTACAATATATTAATTAATTAATTGCCATGCATGAGAAATTTTTTAGTGTGTCAAGACCACGATTCGATACACTTAATATCATAATCTGACTGTGTTTTTGGCACGCAGAAAAATATGTCGCCATGCATTACCATGCATACGTTGTTATCCAATATGCATGTGATTATCTGAGATTAACTTTATGAGAAGGAACAAAAACAGAACACACACGCTAATTTATATATAATTTCTGTTTTAATTAATCACGTTATGGCTAGCAGCCCATAATTTTCTCGGCTGCAGCCGCGCGCTTAGACTTTTCCTCGATGATGCCGTCATTCCCCGCCAAAGCCCGGTACTTGTCCTTCCGCGTGAAGGTGGTGCACTCATACGACAGGCTCGCCGCGATGTTCCTCTGTATGTAATTCGCCACGTCGTGGCTCGACTTTCCGGCTCCACAAGTCAGCTCGTACGGCAGCTTGTTTAAAAACGTGACTTCGTACGCCGGGCTAGGGTTCATGAAGAAGTAGAACGGGTCCATCCCCTTCCACCCTCGGGCCGTCGTCCCGTGGAACATGCTCATGCGGTTCGACATGGCTATGGGGATGAGCTCGTTGGTCAGCTCTGCAAACAGGGCCGAGAATCGGAGCAAAAATGGTTCTCGGCACGTTGTTCCCTCGGGGCATATGACGAGGTCGCCTTGTTCTAAGAGGTCTTTAATCTGGTTCGCGTCCTTGACCCGGTTCCGTGTGAGTCGGACGGTTTTAATTGGCGAGATGAGTTCGGAGAGGCGGGAGATAGAGTAGGTCACGGCCGGGATGGGCCGGCCCAGAGCGATTGAGAGAAAAATCGGGTCGAGGAGAGTGCGGTGTGAGCAAATGAAAAGGACTCCGGTGCGGCCCGTTGATTTCTTGGCGGGAGGCGGTGGGGTTCCTTTGATGTACACCCGTACGCCCAACGCCCAAAACGCGTAGTATACGACGGGCATAGGAAGCAGTGAGCCAGCTGCTATTCTCAAGCAAGCTAAAGGAAAACCGACCGGGATCCAAAGAATTATGAGCAAAGCCAAAAGCGGCGATGGCTTCTGAACCAGCCTTCCGTCGTGAAATACTATCGGTTTTGGCAACTTGTCGAGGCTCACTGCCTCGACTTCCGGCGTAGCAGGAACTACATAGCTTTCCTTGCATAACTTCATGAATGGGTAGTCCGTTTCACGATCGCCAAGCCCGACATCAGGAGCTGATGAAGGCTCAGTGCCGAACGCTTTGTTAAGTGCGTTGGCCTTGCCTCCGTCGACCAGAACCCCAGGACTGAGGACCCAACCTGTGGCTCTGCTTTTGTAGGTGGCGATCTCAGTCCCAAGAACCATGTCAGCGCCCAAAAACTGCCTTCAAAAACGGCTCCACCATTATCCTCGGGTTTGCTGTCAGAACGCAGCGTTTCCCACACGAAGAAAAGACTCTCCACGTCTCGGGGTGCAAGTCGGCAGAATAGAACTTGGGGAGGATCGCACGCGCCACAGATTCTATGTCGGAGACTCTCATGCCGGCGAAAGTGGCGAAAACCATGACACGAATGCCGGCTGACTCCGAGACAAAGTAGTACAGCAGACCAATGAGTGGAGACGCCAGTAGTAAAAACAGAAGCCTTAGTATGCCGCCGGCCTCGAAGGCGACGAGGGCAAAGTAAGGGAAGGAGCTCCGTCCTCTTAGCAAAGTGCCGTCCATGTCCGCCACGACGGTGTGTTTTTCACGACCGATTGAAGGGCAGCGGTAGATTGCCGGGAAGGTAGGAAGAGAACCTTCCTTCATACCGGTGGCCATGGAGGGGATCGAAAGCTTTGTAAATTATATCAACTTGGCTATGGCGAAATTGTTGGTACTAATATTTTTTTTTCCTAGTGTTAATTTGTTATTAGCACCTGCCTAATAGGGTTTGTTTGTGGATATATATATATATATATAGAGAGAGAGAGAGAGAGAGAGAGAGAGAGAAATAGGGTGGTTGCTTGAATGTTTTGGCTTATGTGACCAATGACAGTGTCGCTAAGAGTTCCTAAGACAAGGGAGAATGGTGACACCATCATTGGACTCATCACCCATTTGTCTTTGTGTTAGTTGCTTTGTGTATTAGGCTTAAATGCTTAATAATGAACGAGAGAAAGAAAGATGCTAATTATTGTACCAGGGCTTAATATTATGGGTCAAATTACGGGCTTCGAAACGTTACATTATCAGGTTGCATTACTTAATACTAACATGTTTATATTATAACATGAATTAGGTATAATATTAATAAAAAATATAAATGCAGTATCATCGTGTTATCATATATGTGAACAGACTATATCACGTCGGAATTTGATTTACTACCAAAATGAATTGATTTTCTAGTCATGATATTGAGTTGTTAGCCATACATGACTTAAATGACGTAGACGTTGATCTTTATTACATTTTTTTATGTTTTTATTGCGTTCTAACGAAAGAACTTGAAAATTTAAAACGAGCACCTTCGTACGTCCCGCCGATGGGCTGTCGTGTCGTGGCTTCGTACATGTACCTATTCACACGATCATGGAAAGTTGTTGCAAGATATTTGTTTTCCTCGGCCCACCGGTGGCCCAATAACCATAACCTAAATCATTGACTTTTCAAACCTGTCACTGATAATATGGGGATAGCAAGTGTCGGGAGTAGTTGGGAGTTACATGACTTGTAACGCATTCTATTAGCTAGAGGTTGACCCTGTCGGGCCGAATATTAGACTCTTATTTCATACTGTTAGGTTTGAGTTTGATTTATAGTGCTAATGAATCATACACGACGGTAATTAGAAGAAATTGAAATGTCTTTGTAAGTTTTTTCGGCTCTTTAAAGATAGACTATCGTAACTTCTCCAATAGCTGATCCTTTAAAAATAGAATTATGTAATGGTTATTTAGAACGCGTTTAATATAAAATGGATAGTATGAAAATTATATACAAAATTTATGGTGTAAGACTATTGTCCCTGTTGTGTCTCGAAATACTGCCTTAATGAATAAAGTCTTTATCTTCAACTTACTACTTTCATATTCAAACTCTTCTTTTCTTTTTCTTTTTTTTTTAAATTTAAATTAGAATAATAAGATCGCTTTATTCTAATAGAAAGTTATATTTTTAGGTTTCACTAATATTTAAATACTTCATCTTATTATATTTTTTTAACATAAAAGGTATCCCGCTGCACATTGAAGCCAGATTAAATCCTCCTCCCCCATGCAGTCTAACTCACATGAGGCAACAATGTGTTTCAGCCTCGAAATGAAACAGGACGCCAAAATAAAGTCGGTAATCTCAAAAAATACACTAATAAGAGTTCAAACTCAAATTAAAGATTCCAAATCTTTGATCGTTTTTACTAGACCAACTCTTTAAGATTATCCTATCAAATATTGTTGGTGGGAAAGAAGACTGAAAATAATGATTTGTTGTGTTAAGTTGGAGTAGAGTATGAGCAAAGGCTAATAAATGTAATTCGTGAAGAATTGAGCTCATGGATTGGGTGGTTTGGTTCGTTTCAATACCGCCGACTAGTCTAACTTTGAATGATGACCGTAAAATGTTTTATGACTTTCAAACATGTCATTTGATGATACAGAGGAGAGGTGAAGGTTCCATAACTGTTTTTCTTGTTTGTTTATGGGAAAGATAGAGGAAAGAGGGGAGTTTACTAATTAATTAAGCTATAATTGTAAGTTTCGTGCGAAGATAATTGAACTTAAAATTATAGTAAAAGTGATACTTTTAGGGTATATAGATTTTTGCCCATCATTTTTAGACTCTTGCCTAATTTTAGTAATGGTCATTGAAGTGAATAAATAAAACAAAAACAATGAAAAGATCAACGAGAGGTATAAAAAAATAAAAAAAAATAATGTGTGTTTATCATTTCTCGATTTTTATTACATTATAAAGGACTTTTGTTATTCATAAACAAAGATGCAACGACATTCAATATGTAATGTTTATACATGCTGTGTTGCTTGTGTGTATTGCGCGTTAGTGGGAGATTACCAAAAGTTTAGGAGAAGAGGAGGCTACCCCTGTCTTAGGGTCAAGGTATATCACAAGCCTCTTTGTGGGCTACAGAGGGGGGCTCAATCCTTTTTTATTGTTTTTACAGAAAACCCACCAAGTGAGATTGCTTGTAGCGAGACTCGAACTTATATCTTAGTTTATTAAAAAGAACGATCTTACCAACTCAATCAACTCTTATTGCTAAGAAAATAGAAATTCAAAGTAACAACCGAGCCTTGTATATTTAATTGGGCTTCAAAGGAGACGTGAGGCCACAACCAAGAATGCTAAAGGGGTAAAAGTACATGTTGTTGGTAAATCATTGAGCTGAATTTGGATTGGTTTATCGCAACATTGTTCGGATACTTTTGGTGAGGATTATGGGATCCGTAAATTATGTCTGTTCATTATACATTGTGCGGTTAGTTTTTGTTAAGTACTGTTTGGGTTTAATTTTACATAAAAATATTTAAAATAATTTATAACCACACGATGTACGATGAACGAACATGATTGACGAATTCCCGGAATCCTCCCAAAGAGGACCCGGATTCCTCCTTTTGCATTCACGTTTTAATCTTCGCTCTTGTATATAAAAATCAGAGTAATTAAACATATACATCGTATTGTAAAATAAAACTTTGTATACACATTTCTTCGTTTTTTTTTTTTGGTAAACGATAAATTTTAGGGTTCTTTAGAAAAAGGCCCTTGAAACTCTTATTTTCCAAGTAAAAACCCACATAATATTAAACTTCCAAATAAAACCCAAATTTCAAATAGAGTACCATGTAGACAAATATGTAACCAATTATCATCACATATTTACAACTTATGCCACAAAACTCTAGTTATGTCAATAAATATTATTACCCACCCTAATTATGATTAGCAATTAACCCCATATGAAAATTTTACCTTTCTTGTATGATAAATATTAGGAATATACATATATATATATATATATATAAATTTAGCTATGTTGATAAACAATTTATGGGCACATTTTTCGTTTGGAAAGAAAAATCCTTTGTACAATCAGTTATTTTGCATCAAATAATAATATTGTTTTATAAAACAACAAAAAACCAATTAATATTCGTTTATGTTGTAGGTAAATTATTTTACCTAGATTATTACATACATTAGGCATTTTTTGTTTGTTATCATATATGCTTGTTAAAAATAATTTATCTATATTTATATTTAAAATATAAGTAAATTAATTTTGAATCAAATAGTATTTATTTTGTAGGTAAATTAAAATAGTAGTTCCATTATTTTGGGAAAGTTAAACAGTGCATAAATAATTTCGTAAAAATTAAACCAAGACAAATTATCTCCATTAAAATAAAACAGTACATATTCGACAAAAACAAAAATAAATAAATAAATAAAATAAAATAAAATAGTAGATACATTATTTTCTTATAAGATTAAACAATAGGTAAATTATATTGTAGGTACATTATGTTTGTAATATAAAAAAAGAATTGAAGTTCATAAACAAAAAGCAATAGATATATTAATTTTTAATCAAATTTCCTTTATTTGTTGGTGAATTATTTTCATGCATTATTATATATATTGGGCATATTTTACTACTAATATATATGTGTGGAAAAATTTACCTATATTATCATATAAAATATAGATAAATTTATTTTGAATCAAATAACATTTTTTATTCTATAATTAATTTAAATTTTTTTTTTGAGTTGAAATGATAGCGACTTTATTAATGTCAAGAAGACGACATACAATAATGCAAGAGTTGAAATGATAGCGACTTCATTAATACATTTCTTTTTATTAATTTCTCCCTTCAAATATGCATAGAATTAAATGTCTACATCAAAACGGTAATTAGGGGTATTTTAGGTATCTAAAAAATGAAAAATGTGTAAAGGCAAACAAAATTAATGAATTTACTTATGTGGAGCCTAGTCATTGGGTTTTATTCAAATAAAAAGACTATGTCGGGTTTTATGTAAAGAAACTTGAGTTTCAGGGGCTAAAGTCATATTTTCAGTAAATTTTACTACTAGCACACTATACGTGCATAAACAAAGGCCTAATTACACATAAAGCACAAAACAAAAGTTGGACCCCCAATAGAACGACAAAAAGATGCCTAACCCGAGAGTTAAGCCCAAAATTGAAAAACACACAATGAAACTCTAGCCACCTCATTCCTCTACCGCCGAACACGAACCAACCCCTGCATGCGCTAGAGATGAAACCCAACCAAGCCCCGGAAAAAAAAAAAAAAAAAAAAAAAAGAAAAAAGAATAAAAGAAGAAGTAGACTTCGTCGTCCTTAATCAAACATCACAAAGTTCAAATCCGCAGCCATTACCTCCCACAGGCAACAATGCTGAGATCGACACATAAAAAGAAGGTGGTGGTGTGAACACCCGAGCTAAAACTCTAGACACCTTCTGATAAAGCCGTGATACACGGAGGAACGAAACGGTTGCAGATCAAAGCAATTGAGAAATCAAGAGTGAAAATGGTTTGACTAGAGGCATGGAGGTGGAAATACAGCGGGTAAAAAGAAGAAGGGCGATATAAGATATGAAAACATTTCTTCATATTTTAGTGAGTATCCATTTTCACTATTTTTATTTTTTTGTAAAATCATTTTCACTATTTAGGAAAAGGACACTGATAAAGTATGATCTTGAAGAAATGGCTGCACTGGAAAAAAAATAAAAGCAAAGAAGCACATGGAACAATTCAATAAAAAGCAGAATCCAACACTGATAAAAGCAGATTATATAAGAACAAAAGAGATCAAAGTGCCAGGGAGACAAAATCACGGTTCTTTTTTCCTCCCTTTTTTTGTGTTGTCTCGTTCTTAATCTTCTTTTCGAAAAGTGCATTTCCAGCCAAAGTTTCAGACATTTTACATGTCAATTCAGATTCCAGCACCAGTAGATGGAAAGGAACTTACAAGTGAACGAGAATATGGAGTATTTAGTAGGGCTGCCGCACTAAGGCCGTACGTACAAAAGGTAAGGTTCAAGAACAATGTGTGTGACAAAATACATGGGGACGGCTGGTTTTGTGTGAGGGCGAACGAGGCAAATAGTATGTGCCCGATGTTTTTCTCCACCACCAATAGAGTGAGAGAAACTTAATCACCTACAAATGAGATATAACTGTAACTATAACAGTATTCTAAACCAATATAGAGTGTCATGTTTTAACTTTTTCATATGTCAATGCTTGATCCGCTTCATACGCCGCCATCGTGGCACAATTATGCTTTTTAGCATAACCCTCCCTATGCAAGGGGTTGAATGAAACAATTATGTGAAGAAAATATTTCATTGAGAACATGAATAATGTCACAAGAAAAATGCTACATTCCTTTTTTCTCATCCCATCAAAATTCATCAGAAAAATTCAAAATCTAAGTATGGACCCGACGATCGATTCGATTCGGTAGCCACCTTGTTGTTTTGAGGCACCGCAGACTTGAATGTGTGACTTAGAGTCGCAAGATCAAACGGTTTTGGAATCTCCGGCGGGCGCGTGCCGCGGATGAGAGCCCAATTTACGCTTGCAAAGAAGGGGTGCTGTTTAATTTCTGTGGCACCACGTTTAAATCCCAGTCTCTTTTGAGGGTTCTTCACAAGTAAGCCCCGGATCAAATCCTTTGCAGCGAAACTAACGTTGAATCCATCCGGAAACTTGAGAGACTGACCGACCACGTTGAACAATGTCTCCCGGTTTCCATTCCCTTTGAATGGCGTCTTCCCATGCAGCAGCTCGTACAAGAAGATACCGAAAGTCCACCAATCAACCGCGCTACCATGACCGTCACCTCTGATTATCTCTGGAGCTAAATACTCGTGTGTCCCAACGAATGACATAGAGCGCGCACTCGTTGGCTCAGCAATAAGTACAGGCAACGAATCCGAATTTCCAAAACCTACTCTTTCGGTTTTCTCCTTGGTTGATTTGGAGCTAAGAAACCGAGGCTTAAAGCAAGAGGGTTGCAAACAAGCCGGCTGAACACAAACCGGCAATTTGCACGAGGGATCAATGCATGCTGGCTGAATGCAGTACGCAGATATTCTGCAAGATGGATCGTCGCTGGACTGAACGAGAGTCGGACTCACGTAACATCTCAACGATAAATCGAAGTCGGAAAGCATGATATGGCCGTCCTCCCTCACTAGTACGTTTTCGGGTTTTAAGTCCCTGTACACCACGCCCATCATGTGGAGATACTCGAGGGCAAGAAGCACTTCTGAAGCATAAAACCTGCAAAACAAAATGCAATTTGATTTGATCAAATGTTTTTACTGTTTGATCGAGAAGTTAGCACCAAAATTAACCGGAATTGGTTATCAAGTCATTGGTGGTGGTAGATAATCTTTCAAGCATTACACTGAAAGAGATTTACATAAACCGGATACTTCACTATGAATGTAATCAATACACACTGACATGTAAGAACATTAAAACACATGACATTGATCACGGCTACATGGCTATCGAGCCGACGGTTTTGGGATCTAGGTCCAAGCACATAAAAGGGTGTTGTGGCTATGAACATAAAAAAGATTGTTGAAAAGTGAAACAACTCGTAAGCTTGCTATACCCATAAAAGCTTCAAAAGTCAATGAAATTTCTAAACATTTTGATTGCAAAACCATTTGGAAGGACAGAGCTTTTTCCCAGTGTCAAGAGTACAAGAGTTAAACTAAAAATAAATCACTTTTAAGTATAATAGTTTTTTTTGTCTGAAAAGGGACTGACGGTGGTTTCGCCACCGTAGTCTATCTTTTCCAAGGTCAAAAGGTTCTTAGAGACTAGCATTCCAACCTCCTACTAACCTGACCACCAAGCTTCTTTCTTTTGATCATCATCGTGACAATCACACATAAATGGAATTGAATTCAGAACATGTTGAGTGGAATATTGGTTTGAAATTAGTCCTCAACATCTAGGCCAACACATGGTTAGTTTGATATTGATGTGCTGAGAAAATAATCACTTTATTTGTTGCGTAAGATTGAAAATTTTTTGGTCTAAATCATGTTAATAAATTAGCTGTGAAAAAAAAAACAGTTAAGCCTAATCAAAATTTAAAATTTTTATTTTAATCACAAAAAAATTAAAATACCAAACAGGCATTAAAAATTTTTCATTTACAAGACGATATTATAAACCATTATAATTTACAGAAAAAATAAACGTGTAACGACGAAAATACTGTCTTGACCAAAAAATTACAACGTCCTTAATATCATCAGACCTACATAATATGTTGCAAATTATGGGACAACAAGATAAACACACACCGAGAGAAAGTACAAGGACAAAAGGGTAAATATCAACAGCAATCGACACTAACCTCGCTGCTTGTTCTGTAAAATGCTTCCCGGGCTGGCGCTGCCGCAGCGTATGCAGATCGCCGCCGCAGCAAAACTCCATTAACAAGCAAGAAAACTTCTCTGTCTCGAAATTCGAATAGAGGGTCGGAAGAAACGGGTGGTCCAGCAACCCCAATATGTCTCTTTCCGTCTGAGCTCTGATCAGCTTCTTCCTTCCCGCCAACATTCCTCTGTCCATTACTTTCATGGCGAAGAAGCAACCCATCCCTCTCAGCTCCGCCAAGTAGACGCTTCCGATGTCGCCGCAGCCGAGCTTCTTCAGCAGGTGGAAATGGCCGAGTCCCAAGTCTCCGTCTTTGGATTTCACTGATTGTATCGCGTCCCACCGCGCGTCGTTGCCTTTGTGCGGCTTCGACGGGCAGAAACTCCGGAAGCTGCTCTCGTTCGGGTCGGACCGGTTGGAATTTCCCAAGTGGGTTAAGCTACTTTTGTAACTTTCGTCTTCGCAATCGGCATTTTCGGCGTTCTTGTTTGCTTCCGGAGTGCCATTACTACTGACCTTGGTGCTGTCGGACCCAGAAACGGTGCTACTACACATGCTGATGCTGAAGCTGTTTTTGAAGCTGAGATCTTGGAGGCTGCTGACGACGGATTCGCCATCGTGGGATTCGGCGGAATGGGGCGGTTTGTCCATGGTTGAGACGTTGCGGATGAGCTGTTCGATGAAATGTCAGAGAGAAAAAACTGGGGTTAAAAATGGGGGTTGGTGGTGGGGTGGGGGATGGATGGGGGTGTGACCGAGGTGGTCAAAGGGAGGACGAGAGAGATGCGGGCGCGAAGAAGGGAGCTGAGCGTAGGGACCCAAAAGAGAGTGTATAAAAACGGTATTCAAATTTGAAATCAGAGTGTGAGTGTGGGAAGAACGGGGTGAGATAACCAATGTCCATTTTCTTACTCTCTGCCCCAGACAACGTTACAGCTTAGAGACAAAACACAACACAGAGGGAGAGAGAGAGAGAGAGAGAGAGAGAGAGAGAGAAGGAAACAGAGAATCCCTGTTTACGAGGACGACAAAAGCCTCTCAGATTTTTCTAATGAAACCAAAAGTGCAAATGTATATTTTACACCTCCTTAGCCAATACCGTTATGGCCTTCCCCCTCTGGTTTGAGTGTACGGTGCCATGTGATAAACCCACATCAGGTCTCAAGTTTGGGTCGGTGGGGTGTTCGTGATTAACTTGAAATATCGTCGCGGTGACATTCTGGTGTATAGAAGTTTATCTCGTGTCGGATTATGAACAGTTTCAGTGTACTGTATCCAGAAGTGAGTAGATGGTGAATAGCAGATTTGCAAAGTGCAATTGATGCAGAGGATGCAGTGTGGATACCATTGGATATTCTTGACAGCTAAATGTGGCAGGAGAAGGAGAAGGTAAGGTAAACCACCCTGGACAATAATTACTTTTCCATGTATGTGAAAAGATTTTACTAAAAAGAGGCAATTTTTTATTTTTTAAATTTGTAAAACACATTTGCAGAGACCAGAATAAGAAAGGAACTCATTATTTATTAATTTGTTCTAAAAAGGGCAAGAAATATCACCATTGTTATAACAAATAGGATGGTGTTATTCACACACTCATTTTAACCTCTTACACACCACTCTTAATTTTCAGCTGCGAATCAAATGAATTGATCGAAGAATGAAGATTAGCAAGAAATATGTAAGAAGTAAAAATAAGTGTGTAAATAGCATTACTATAACAAATATTATTTGGACTTTGGAAAGAATAAACAATGCACAAAAACTGAGAGGGTCAGGTCAGAATCCTGGGGTTGAATTTCTTGGTTACCACATTAATTGCACTGATGATTATCTGAGAGTTTTTGTATTATTTCAATTTTGAAAAGAAAATAAGTTTATATTACACAAATCAGTCATCATCATTGTCCAACTGTTGTAAAGCTTTTGCCTTTTTCCTTTCTAAATAAAGCAAAGAAACTAAAGTGCAATAGGATGTATATTTTTTTTTATCTATCTCGCTTTTCATGTGTCATATCACATAAAGAGATATAGGAGGAACAAAGACAAAGTGATATACATTCGGGTGTATATTTTTTTGTGCCTATCTTTCTCCTCATGTGCCGTATCACATGAAGAGAGATACAAGAGGAACAGAGACAATGTGATATACACTTGATTGTACCTAGAAATTTTTGCTTTGAAATGAGAGAACTTATGGTGCAACGGATGTATATCATCGTGTGACTATCTCTTTCATTTGATGATAAACACAAAATATACAACCGGATTCACCGAATAATTTACCCTTTCAAAGAGTGACCTTAAAGTTGGCACTACTGACAATTACCGCTCATCCTATGTTTTACATGTGACCTATATTTGGTGATTTTTCTCTGCAAAAGTAATTAGACATCGTATTGATTCTCATCATTTGTCAACAGAGGTCAATGTCCAAATGACAATTTAAGAACGTTGCTTAAAGGGCAACATTACTATAATCTTGTATTGATTATCTACAAAGATTGTCCCACATCAAACCTTGAAGTGCAATCCAAGAAGAAGCACCATTTAACTTTACCTATATATGTAGCTCCTAAGCAACATTGCATTCCACCTGAATATATGCATCCAAACCATGAAGTCGCCTGACTTTGTTGCTGCTTTCCTTCTGTTCCTAGTGTGGACTTTCATCTTTTTTGGTAATTTCATAGAAACAAACATGTTCGTTTAACAGTTTTGTTTGTCAAGGTAGTGATTTTCACACTCCCGTTTCTCTCGGTATGTACTCCTCCCAAGGGAAACAATGTTTGGGGGGGAGGAAATGTGAAAATCGGTTTCCTTTGTTAAAGCAGATTCATATTTTGCAGTGTCTAAACTGTTCTTGAACTTTATTGTTACTAGTTTTGAATCAATATGTTATATTGCAGGTCATGGAAAGGCACAGACAGTTTCGTTTTACATACACAACAAGTGCCCCTTCAACATATGGCCAGCAACTGCCCCCAACGCCGGAAAGGCCGTGATAGCTGATGGTGGCTTCTACCTCCCCGCTGGCAAGACTCAGCGCGTTACTGCCCCGTGGTCATGGAGCGGTCGGATTTGGGCCCGAACAGGATGCGACTTTGCTTCCAAGGGGAAGCCTGCCTGCGAAACAGGAGATTGTGACGGACGATTAGCATGCAATGGGCTAATAGGCAATCCACCAGTGACACTAGTGCAAGTTTCGGTTCAAGGCGACAAAGGCAAGCTGAATTTCTACGATGTGAGCGCGGTTGATGGATACAATCTTCCGGTCGCAGTCTTATCAAACCCACTAAAATCCAATTGCACTATCGAAGGGTGTTTGAAAGATTTGAAAACTCGGTGCCCCAAAGAGCTTAAGGTTTTAAACAAGAAAGGGGAAGTTGTGGCGTGCAAAAGTGCTTGCTTGGCGTTTAATACGGACGCGTATTGTTGCCGGAAAGAGTATGGAACCCCAGAAAAATGCAAGCCGAGTGTGTACTCAAAGTTATTCAAAGATGCTTGCCCTTCGTATTACAGCTATGCTTATGATACACCACCTCCATTGGTGACCTGCAAGGCAAGTAAGTATGTGATCACATTTTGTCCTGCAGGGTGGGGTGCTGCTGGGTATACCTCCATGTAGGTTAAAGACTAGTTTGCCCCATGTTGTGTTACTTTGAAATTTGGGTGTAAAGGCTAATGTACAATTGATAATCAACACCACAAATAATGTCGTTGGAGATTTAACTGTTTCATTTATTTTCGTTGGACGCTCAATTTCTCCAAATTTTAAAGGGAAAAGATCTAGGAGTAGTTTGACAACCGTCCGAACTGTTCAACTCGGTCAACCCAAACCAATTTGAGCAATTTGATTCAAATTTTACGTTAAAGCAATGAAATTTTACACGAACAAACTACTAAAAATTGACTATTTGGAACTGGCTTAAACCGCACTAAACTGTCAATTTTACTTTTATTATTTTCTTAACACTTACATTGGGTCGGTGTGGAAATTCTTGTGAACACGAAAGTTCCTTGAAACAAGAAACAAGAATAACGTGTACAAAATAATGTTTTTGTGTTTAATGATTTTGGGGTTACGATCTCTCTCAAATTTGGTCCTCTGATTCTATCTTCGTAGGGTGTAGGTTTGTGGATGAGTTGTTGATCCAAAGGGCCGTCGGGGCTTGATCTAAGGATGAACAGTTGATGAACGAATGAACACTTTCTTCAAGGGCCGTCGGGGCTTGATCTTGAATAATGGTTGTGTGGATTTCTTCAAGGGCTTTTGGGCTTGATCTTGAAGGTTGATGGATGAGCGGATCTTTAAGGGCCGTTGGGGCTTGATCTAAGGATGAACAGTTGATGAACGGATGAACACTTTCTTCAAGGGCCGTCGGGGCTTGATCTTGAGTTGGTGGGAGTTCTTCAAGGGCTTTTGGGCTTGATCTTGAAGGTTGATGGATGAGCGGATCTTCAAGGGCTGTTGGGGCTTAATCTTGAAGAACGATTGGATGTGTGGATTTGTTGAGGTTGTTGATCCAAATGGCCGTTGGGGGCTTATGCTTAGGATGAACGGATGAACACTTTCTTCAAGGGCCGTCGGGGCTTGATCTTGAATAATGATTGTGTGGATTTCTTCAAGGGCTTTTGGGCTTGATCTTGAAGGTTGATGGATGAGCGGATCTTCAAGGGCTTTTGGGCTTAATCTTGAAGAATGATTGGATGTGTGGATTTGTTTGTGCTGTTGATCCAAAGGGCCGTTGGGGCTTGATCTTAGGATGAACGATGAACACTTTCTTCAAGGGCCGTCGGGGCTTGATTTTGAAAGAGGATTTAACGAAGAACGAAGAGAGCTTTCTTGATCCTTCGCAATTCTTGGGAATTTGGATGGTTGGAAGCTTTGGAGTTTCAAAGCTTCAAGGATTTGGGGAATTCCTCTTCTAATTTTGGAGTAGAGAAATGTATTTGTGAATTCCTTGATGCTTGATACCTTGATGGAGAAGCCTATTTATAGGCTTTGAGAATGAATCACCACCACAAAAATATTTTTTTCCTTTCCAAGCACCATTGCCTAATTTTCCCACTTAATGCAATATTGAAATTGAAGTGGTGTAACTTATGGCCTAATTTCCTACTTAATACCATTTTAAACTTGAAGTGGTCTAACTTATGGCCTAATTTCCCACTTAACACCATTTTAAACTTGAAATGTGTATGCTTTGTCATTGCCCAAATGAGAAAAACTTGCTTTGATCCGTAATGGATTGAAGTGTGCTTGCCTTGTCATTACCCAACATGAGAAGAAAAACTTGTTTTGATCCTCAATGGATTGAAATGTACTTGCCTTGTCATTGCCCAAAATGAGAAGAAAAACTTGTTTAATCCTTCAAGGGTATTTCTTCCTATTTTGTTGAGTCACACGCCATGTGTACAATTTGTACAACACGTGGCGTATGCCATGTATGCCTTGACACGTCAAAACTTTAATGCATTGGTGAACATTTGTTTTACTGAAATTTCGATGTCTACAATTCTTCCTCACCCTTTTTTCTCACAAGCTTAATTAGTTAAATCTCAATAAATCTCAACCATTCCCGCTTAAAGAAAGTATGAATGAGCAAAGCTCTGAGTCAGTATGGGATTTGAGGGTTTAACCGAACCAAACCGGATTGCTCCCGGCCCACCTCTAGGTTAAACTAGCCCAAAAGATAAGTTTTTGGGTTTCATTTGTGGACCTTATACTATGTAGTATAGTGACAGGCGGTTACATTATGAATACGTATTAAGTGAATACAAGGCCCATTTATGTCTCACGGCCCATATCAAAATTTAGGGTTTTTACACCTCAGCCGTCACCTTATAAATATTCTCTCCTAGAGTTTCAAACCGTCGTCTTCTTCCTCTTCTTATCACTCTAGGGTTTCTCTTCAACCTCTGCGCGCGCGCACACGCACACACACTCCCTCCGCCGCCCCCAACCCTTCCTCTGCCGCTCTATCTCTTTACGTCCCGATTTTAGTTTTGTGATGTGGAAATTGCGAATCAGGTGATGAAGAAAATACTGCAACAATATGATGGATACGCTCCGTTTTCCATGATTCCTGTTATTTAAGTCTCTGATGATTTCTTTCCACTCTTCCATTTTTTTTTTTTCATGAATTTCACAAATTTAAAACCTATTTACTTTGCAAAATTAATTTTTCAATTGTGATATGATGATGAACTTATTGGTCCGTGTTTCTGATTTAACCGTGACCGACAACCCTTAACCATCTCTGATCGCTCTTCCAGTTTTACCAATTTCAATTTGTCGTTAAAAATATCCGAAAGTTTTCCAATGTTCTTCATTTTTTTTTTTAAATTTTATTTTCTGCTGTGATGATTTCTGAATTAATTCACATGTCAGACTTCAGAGATTTGTTTTTTCTTTTATTTTTTTAAAATCAATGAGAATGAAAATTGAAATTATCTGGGCAGATCGGATTCACAAAAAAAAATTGTTAATTTTTGTTTTTTGCATTTGTGTTGTGAATTTTTAAATCATAATTTGTATGTATAAATATAAAATTATCGATGATGACAAAATCGAAGGCTTGTTTCTCAAGAACATTCGCAGTGGCCGCCTAAGAGCTTTCGCCTTTCGCCGGGCTTGAGAGCTTATGCTGCTTTTATCCTTCCTTGGATGTCTGAGATTTACTTCCTTGCCATTTGTTTTTGTTCTGTTTGATAACGATTTCATTCTCGTTTTTTATCGTGCCAAATTTGTGAATTTTGACGTCTGCGTTTGCTGTCGGACTTATCATATTCTCGCGACCAACCAATTTCTCTTAGGCATTGCCGTTTTAACACTAATAGCCTTATAAGAATTTATATTTTAATAAACAGTGTTAAGTTATATTTTATAACATTTTCATCAAAGGATTATAGGTCAAATATAGTCATTTGATAAAAAATCATCTCCAGGGTTTGTTTTTGTTCTGTTTGATAACGATTTCATTCTCGTTTTTTATCGTGCCAAATTTGTGAATTTTGACGTCGGCGTTTGCTGTCGGACTTATCATATTCTCGCGACCAACCAATTTCTCTTAGGCAATGCCGTTTTAACACTAATAGCCTTATAAGAAATTATATTTTAATAAACAGTGTTAAGTTATATTTTATAACATTTTCATCAAAGGATTATAGGTCAAATATAGTCATTTGATAAAAAATCATCTCCACCGAGGGGTTTGTTTTTGTTCTGTTTGATAACGATTTCATTCTCGTTTTTTATCGTGCCAAATTTGTGAATTTTGACGTCGGCGTTTGCTGTCGGACTTATCATATTCTCGCGACCAACCAATTTCTCTTAGGCAATGCCGTTTTAACACTAATAGCCTTATAAGAAATTATATTTTAATAAACAGTGTTAAGTTATATTTTATAACATTTTCATCAAAGGATTATAGGTCAAATATAGTCATTTGATAAAAAATCATCTCCAGCGAGGGGTCCAAAGGATCAAATGCTAAACATAATTTATTATTTTAATTAAATTAATATGATTAATTAAATTAAATTATTATATTAAAATAAGATTTTTGGACATATTTTGAGTGCTGTTTATTGCCAAATGAATAAGCTTTTGGATTTCCTTTTATATAATCTCAATAATATTTTTGATAGGATTTTGAATGACATGTGTTGCTAACTTAAATAACTCTTCAGATTTCTTATCTTTATGTAATTTTAATAATTTTTTGAATAGAATTTTAAGTGACACGTGTTGCTAAAGTGAGTAACTTTCTAGATTTCTTATCTTTATTAAGCTTAATAATTTTTCCGATAGGATTTCGAGTGCCACGTGTTGAGATGTAATTGGTTGTGCAAATTTTAGATAAGATTCTTATCTAAGTGGCACTTATTATCTTCAACTTTCAATGTTGTAGGAATGATGTAGGTATTTATAGGAAAAAATTAGAAATTTTCTTTTTAAATTCGTTCAAAAAAAATAATTCAAATTCCATCTGTAACCTGACGGCAGCATGACGTTAGCTAGCCATTTGCATTCAAATGGATTGAGCTGGATGGCTAGTTGGCTGGCTGAAATGGCTAGCCCATTGGCTTGATTTGGGAGTTTAGGCCCGATAGGGCCCATAAGCCCTTAGTTGTAGACGATTTTCGTGTCATTTCGAGCTATTTTTAACCATATAACCTTTTGGTCGGGTCGGTTGAAGATGACCTTATAAATACATTTGGGTAATGCATAAATTTCTCTCAAGAATATATTTGACAAAATTAAGAATATTAAATTCGTATCAAAATTTTTTAAAACAAAATATATAAAAAGAATTGTTATTGGTACTCAAAAATCTCATTCTACACTTTCTATATTTGGAATGAAAAATACATTTGTGAGGAGGGTAGAATGAGATTTTTAAAGTGCCAATAATATTTTCTTATATAAAATATACTAATGTAAAAACAAAAATGCCACGTTGCTTTAACAATTTAATATCTTAGTTTAAAAATAAAAATGATATGAAATATTATTTTTTTTAAATTGAGTGTTGAAGAATGTTGCGGAGAACGGAGAATAATTTATATTGTGTTGGTCATGCCGACGTATACTGATTGGTGACAGATACTAATAGAAAACGTCGCTTATTAATAGAAAACGTCACAAGGCGGTGTACTGATCCTATTTGACTAGTGTGAACCGGTGAAGGTGAATCGGCAAAGAAAAAGAATAGTGGAGGTGATTGATGTGACAATCCAAATTTCTAATTATTACACACTCACTAATTTTTTGATATTCTATGTTTACCTATTAATTAGCATGTAAAATTTTAATAATTATATTGGTCCATTTTGATTGAGGTAAATTAATAAACTGTTTATATAAAATTATATTATTTTTAAAGAGGTGTGTTTAATTGAGATTTTAAAGAATTTTGATGAATTAAAATTTATGAATTTTAAAGTAAGATGGAAAAGATAGTTAACCAATTTAATTTTTGACAGCTTGTTCTAAAAGGTAATGAAATAGGAAAAGGCATCCTTTCTAGATTCTTTCTTCTTAATTCACCAAATCAGTGGATCTGTACTGTTGAAATTTGATCCAAACAAACAGGTGCCTACTTTAAAAGTTATAATAACTTTAGCTTTTAAATCAAATTTCAATGGTACGAATCTATTGATTTGGTTGATTAGGAGGAAGGGATCCAGAAATTATCCCTTTCCATGAAATAGCTTTGTAAGCTAAATTAGGAATGCCGTTACTAATTGGTAGGGCGGGTGAGATTCCTCATGTTAGGTGGGAATTAAAAAGAACAATGAATGAAATTGTTATGTGTGGAAGTACTTGTTTGGAATATTTTTAAAATGATTGAAAATAATTTTTTATAAAAATATTTTTAGAATTAATTTTTGATAAAAACGTAAGTAAATCATTCTCTCATGAAGCACTTTAAGTATTTTGGGAATCAAAAAAACATTTTGTCTAACAACATTTTAAAATGACTGAAAATAATTTGTTGTAAAAATATTTTTGGAATTAATTCTTGGTAAAAACGCAAGTAAATCATTCTCCTTGGAAGCACTTCAAGTGCTTTGAGAATCGAAAAAATTTTTGTCTAACAACGTTTTTTCGATAATTTTAAAAGTACCTCCAAACAAGTAATCATCAAATGCTCCTCACGCTCAAAGACCTAAAACAATTCCTTGAAAATTGAGAAGTAAATGTTATCGTACACAAAAATATTTCAGTAACCAAACTAATTTTACTTCAATTCATGATCGTAAGTAAATAATTTAACGAGAAAACCGCTTTCTATTTCATATTGACATCAATTTCCTCATGACCTATGTTAAAGCGATACTCCACGTGTTAAATTTTTTTTTTTTTTTTTTTTTTTGTGTTTCTTTATATTGTTGTAAAATTGACGGTATGTGCAGCAGAATAAATAAACAAGACACAAAAATTTACGAGGTTCCTCTATAGTCAGTGTGACTGGAGTACGTCCTCAGAGCAGTAGTAGTGTTTTCATTATAATCTGAAATAATAAGATTACAAATATAACTCTCTTTATTCTCTCCTCTCTTTTTCCTCTCTCTACCATGAGCCTTCTGGCTTCTCTCTTCCATTTCTTCTTCTATATATTTATTCTCTTCGTATCTCCTTTGATTTATAGGCAAAGCAGGAACACCAAAAGCAAACAGTGGCAGCTCCTAGTGGAAGGACATGTAAAGTGGGATGAGTGAGATGTAATGGGTTGACCATCCATATATTGGACGACTCATAATATTATAACATATATATTCTTTTAATAACATATGAAGCATTTGCTTAAATACCAATACTTAAAAAAGAAAATATCTTATAGTCTTGGTCATTTCAATTCCATGTATGTGAACGTACACAATATTTTGCATTGGTCAAACTTGGTAGGCGTTGAAAAAGCTAAATTCAGATAAATCAAAAGTGGCCAAATGGAAGCTGCCAGGAAATTGAGTTGATCAGAGCGTTTAGTTAGCTGGTCACGCTTCTCTCTAGACAGTCCTCTGTCTTGATCACCAAGCCAAACTTCCTCATCGTCTTCTCTATATAACTTCGCCTTCATTATCAAATCTTTATCAAAGAGATTTACAGTGTGACTGTCGTATCGTTACGTGATTTTTTCTTGAGAATACTGCTACTGTCGGACTGTCACTTGATTTCTCCTTCACCGATGTTGAAAATGGGGGATATGTGGGGGCAGCTCGGCTCGGTGATGGCGAGCATGATGTTTGCTTATGCCATGTTCAAGCAATTCTTCCCAGACAATCTCGGCGATATCCTTGAAAAATACGGTCAGAAATTAGTAGCCTATGTCTACCCGTACATCCAAATCACCTTCGATGAATACGACAGCGACTTTTACCGGCGGAGCGAGGTCTACTCCGCGATCCAGAACTACCTCAGCACGAAATCCTCGACGCTGGCGAAGCGCCTCAAGGCTCATGAGGTTAAAGGAAGCAAGGCTTTGGTTCTAGGCATGGACGACAACGAGGAGGTCACCGACGAGTTCGAGGGCGTCAAGCTCTGGTGGGCGTCCAAGAAGAGCGCGACGAAAAAGGCATCCTTTTCGTTCTTTCCCGATTACGATGAGAGGAAGATGTTCAAGCTGACGTTCCACCGCCGGCATAGGGACGTTATCATGGGGTCGTATCTTGACCATGTGAGGCAGGAGGGGAAGGCGATTGCGGTTAAGAACAGGCAGCGGAAGCTCTACATTAACAACACCGGAAAGGGCACGAAATGGAGCCATGTGGTGTTTGAGCATCCGGCGACATTTGAGACATTGGCGATGGATCCGAAGGAGAAACAGTCGATAATTAACGATCTTTTGAAGTTCGGAAAGGGGAAGGGACTACTATAAGAAAATCGGGAAGGCTTGGAAGAGGGGTTACCTCCTTTACGGGCCACCGGGGACAGGGAAGTCCACCATGATCTCCGCCATATCGAACTTAATGAATTATGATGTCTATGATCTAGAGCTGACCGCGGTTAAGGACAACACCGAGCTGAGAAAGCTGCTGATTGACATATCCGGTAAGGCGATTATTGTGATTGAGGACATTGATTGCTCGCTTGATCTTACCGGGCAGCGAAAGAAGAAGAAAGTAGAGGAGGCCAAAGATGGTGATGAAAAGGATCAAATTCTGAAAAAGCCGGAAGAAGAAGAGAACACAACTAGCAAGGTGACTCTTTCGGGGCTGCTAAATTTTATCGATGGCATTTGGTCTGCGTGTGGAGGGGAGAGACTGATCGTGTTTACGACTAATTATGTGGATAAACTTGATCCTGCTCTGATTAGAAGAGGAAGGATGGACAAGCACATAAAACTGTCCTACTGCTGCTACGAGGCGTTCAAAGTTCTTGCTATGAATTATTTGGATCTGGAAACGCACGTGTTGTTTGGAACCATTGAGCGCTTGTTGGGAGAGACCGACATGACACCTGCCGATGTTGCGGAGAATTTGATGCCAAAATCTGATGTGGAGGATGCTGAGTCGTGTTTGAAGAACTTGATTGAAGCGCTCGAGGCTGCTAAGGAAGCGGCGAGAGTGAAGGCGGAGGAGGTAGCAAAACAGAAGGCGGAGGAAGACGCGAAACAGAAGGCGGAGGAAGAAGGGAAATTGAAGGCGGAGGAAGAAGAAAAGGACAAGAAAGATGAATCTACCAAAAAGGAAGTGAAATGTAATGGAACATTAGCTGAAAAGGTCGAGGAAAATGGTGTCACCCCATTAATAATCTAATCTAAACAAAAAGATTAGTAATTTGAAGTTTTTTTAATGTTTTCTATTAATTTCAACATTACTTACTAAAGTTTCTTAGAAGTTCTAAGATTGTACTTATCATTTCTATTTTCAATTAACGAAGCTTCATCAATTAGAGTAAATAAATCGTTATGATTAAGACAATAAAATGGGACAATTGTTCAACACAAGTATTTACGTGGTTCGGCCAAATTAATTGGAGGCTCGGATGCCAAGAGCTTGACATTCTTCATCCCCTTGTGAAGGTGAAAGAACGAAAAGTATGGAGTGACTTGCACTCTTATTAGTCACTTACCTAATTTTTTGTTTTCTGTGCACCTTGGACCAACCTGTCAAACAGAGTTAACAGTGGAAGAGCAGCTCCCATCTGAAATTTCTTAAAACTAGTCTTTAAAATTAGAGAAAGGGAGATTCTCGGACATAAGAAAACACATCTGCTCTAAGTACTTATTCACCGGCCAATGGAATGAACCAATGCCCCCTTTTTTTTTTTTCCACCATTCATTAGTCATGACAAAAAAAAAACGTAAACCTTCAAGAGGTTCCGAAAAAAATTATGCATCCACTCTAAGTACACTATTTTGTATCACCGTTCGATTTTATAGCGTAACGGAATAGACGACGGGCAGTGACGGTTTGCGTATTCACGGGCCAACAGATGAACCAAAACGCAGGGACTTAGCGAGCCACAGGACTGGCTGTGCTACAGCCCGTCCGACATTTTTCTTCTTCTTCTAATATCAATTAGTGGGTGGAAAAAACGAAGGATATATGATCCCACTTGTTGGGTTTTGTTGTCTTCAGTAGCTCTTGCTTTTGTTAATTTATATGTCTTTTATTGTCCTTCGTTGTTTAGGTTAGTTTTATTTTCTTCTTGAATCATACATGGTGAATTACTCTTGTCACTTGATTAACAAGTTTTGGTTAATTACCTTTGACTATTAGGATTAAGCTTCGGTAATATGTTATTTAGTAATATGGTCTAGACTGTCTAGTAGTATTCATTTTCACAAGTTGGAAGTCTTAGGCTCAACTTTTAAACAACAAATTAGTTACCACTTTATTATGATTGGACCATTGTATGAACTAGGGCTAGTTTGAGCTTTGGTAAACTTATTTTTAAAAATCTTTTCAATATGGAAAGGAGTGTAAAAGTGATTGGTAAAACTTTGGTGTAAAAATGATATAGTTGTATACAATGACAAAAATGGACATGATTATGTGAGCGATGACCACAAGAACAGTAGCAAGGGCAATAGTTGTGATGGTGGTGGTGGTGGTGGTAATAAATGGGTGAGGTTGTTGAGTTGCAGAGGTCACACTGGTGGTAGTGGTGACAACAACATTATTAACAACGATGATTGTGTTTAAGATGGTGGCGGTGGCTTGCAACGATAGTAACAGGATGTAAATGCATGAATTTTCCCTTTGGGAACTGTTATTTGCACTCAAAAAATCTCATTCGACACTCCTCACAAGTGTATTTTTCTTTCCAAATGTAAAAAATTAAGAATGTAAAATGAAATTTTGAAGTGTTAATAACAATTTTCTTCACTTTAAAAACAATTTTTCCAGCACACACGCCTTTGAATTTCTCATTATGTCCTCCTCTTTGCCACCATTAAAAATGACTTTCTTTTTTTAATTTAAAAAAAAAAATCACCTCGTATAACGGAGTTTCTCTTAAAAACAGAAAAATAAGCCAAAAATAACTGTCCTTTGTCATCAATGGCGGCTACCTTCGGAAGATCGCAGCAAACTTCCTCAATTTTTTTTCCCTTTATTCACTGTGTTATCGTAAACAACTAAAACTTGGCTTCCAAGAAAAGAACAAATCCTCCACTCCATATAAAACCATGTCTTTCATTGAGCAGAAACAAAATTAAATCTCTAACATTATGATTGGCTAAAGAAATTTAAGATTATTAAGGAATTTTAAAATGACAGAAATTGGAATGACGAGATTTTATTTCCGGGTATTTGTGAATTTTCTTGTTTGGTTAACTTAAAAGAACAATGGAATTGAATACAGGAATATGTTATTTTTAAACTCTTAATCATAGAAATTAAGAAATGACACCTATTTACATAGAATTTAGAGGATGTATTCAATTGAGAATTTGAGAGACTTTAATAGATTTATAAATCCATGAATTTATATGGAGTTTAATTGATTTGAAGATATTCCATATAAAATTTTGATTCAATTCCCTCGAAATCTCATGGGAAGATGTGAGATTTGTGGATGCTTAAAATACACTATGAAATCTCTCAAATTCCCTCTAATTTCTCAACTTTCTCAAATTCTTTAAAATCAATTTCTAATTGAATACACTTACAATGTTATAAACTTCTTTAAAATCCTAATTGAATACACCCGAATTTCTAAGGATTTTAATAAACTATCTTAAAATTCTAATTGAATACACCTTGAATTTCAGAGAATCACTTAAAATCTGATTGAATACCTCTAGATTCATTAAAAGAATTAAAATCCCTCAAAATCCAATTGAATACACCCCCCTTAAACTTGGGAATTGGAGGTTCCAAATTCCAAATTTTTTTTCCACAAGGAAATTCTAAATTTCCATGTTTATAAATCCAAACAAGAGAATTGGTGCATTTCAATTTATAAATTCTAAGTTTATTTTCCTCATTCAAACATAATGTAAACCTTCAAGAGATTCTGTAAACCCTTCGGCCAGAAATGAAGATGATTGGGGGAATGTGGCCTCAAATGGGCTCGGTGATAGCGAGTGGTGTTCGTTGTCACCATATTTCAATGATACGTTCCCCGCCAACTTCGGTACCATGTCGAAGGATACACTCAAAAATTAGTGGGCTTTGTCTACCCTTACATACAAATTGTTGACAATTGAAATAGAAAATGAACGAAGTTACCCGAAAAATGTAGAAGTCATGAGTGGTGAATGATTCTTGGGATGAGTCGTGGACTAACTCACTCTCTTTAAGACGTTTTGCGGCTCTGCCTAAAGTGTGCAAGCAGTTCACAAACATCACATCGTTCCCAGGATAAAACAGCCCAGAACCTTCTTCTTCTGATAAAGTTCTTCATTGCACAGTAGAAGAACCTTCGAACTCACACCCTCTTAATATGTTGCTTTTTAAATCAATATTTGTAAAACTTTTTTTTTTCCCATGTTTTTTTATGTACCATCTACCTATATATATATATATATATATATATATATATATATATATATAAAGTAGACGTTGTGGGGTGTACGAACGTAAGAAATGAAGGGAGTTAATGGGGATTTACGGCGTGTATAACTATCTACAATCAAATGCAAAACTGTAGGGAATCAAATGCAGAAGAAAACAAAACGGACAAAATCAAAACGTCAAAATCACAACGGAATAAAAATTATGTAAATAGACTTGATCTTCAGAGAAGGAATCCCATCTTTTCAAACTTAAAAGGAGATAAATTCTTATCTAATTGAAAAGTCAATGGCATGTTTCAAACTTAAAAAGCTAACTCCTTATCTTATTGAAAAGCTAAAATCAATTGGCTGTTATGCATAGAATAATGATAATAAAACAAAATGTTATGTATATAATATTGATAATAAAACAAAACATAAATATATAAACATATATATTATTAAATAAAAACATATTTACTCCAACACAAATCACCTTTGATGAATTCACCAATGATTTTCGCAACCAAAGCGAAATCTATTCCGCCATCCAGAGCTACCTCAGCACAAAATCTTCCACTCGGGCTAAGCGTTTAAAAGCTCATGATGTCAAGGACAGCAAAGTCTCTAGTCCTTGGCATGGACGACAATAAAGAAGTAACTGATGAATTTCAAGGCAACGAAAGCTCTACGTTAACAATCCTGCACATGATTGGTATTCCTACAGGGGGACAAAGTGGAGTCCTGTAGTGTTTGAGCACCCGGCAACATTTGAAACCCTAGCAATGGACCCAGAAAAGAAGGAGGAAATCATCAATGACCTACCAAGTTCAGGGAGGGAAAGGAGTACTATGCGAAAATCGGGAAGGCTTGGAAGCGGGGTTATCTCCTTTACGGGCCACCAGGCACTGGAAAGTCTACCATGATTGCTGCCATGTCTAATGTAATGAATTATCATGTCTATGTGTTGAATATTAAAAATAATATATATATATGGGGCTGTTTGACGGGAAGTTGGGTCATTGACCCAACAATTATATCTTGAGTTAACTACGGTGAAGGACAACACTGGCTGAGGAAGCTACTGATTGACACACCAAGTAAGTCTATAACTGTGATTGCGGACTTTGATTGCTCGCTTGATCTTACCGGACAGCCAAAGAAAGAAGAAGGACAAGGGTGAGGGGGACATGGAAGTAAAGGATTCAGTTCGAAAAATGATGGAAGATGAAGAAAACACTACCGAGCAAGGTGACTTCTTCAGGGCTGCTAAACTTTATCGATGGGATTTGGTCAGCTTGTGGAGGGGAAAGGCTGGTCGTGTTTACGACTAATTATGTGGACAAACTTGATCCTGCGCTCATTAGAAGAGGAATGATGGACAAGCACATAGAGTTGTCCTATTGCTGCCTCGAAGCATTCAAAGTGCTTGCTAGGAATTATTTAGATTTGGATTCACACAAGTTGTTTGAAACAATTGCACGTTTGTTGGGCGAAACCAATGTAACTCCTGCTGATGTTGCTGAGAACTTGATGCCTAAGTCTATTATACAGGATGCTGAGTCTTGTTTGAAGAACTTGATCGAAGCACTTGAGGCTGCAAAGGAGGAGGCAAGAGTGAAGGCCGAGGAAGAAGCGAAATTAAGGGCAGAAGAAGCAGAAAAATTCAAGGCAGAGAAAGAAAAGGAGAAGACCAGTCTGCTAAAGTTGAAGAGAAATGTAATGGAACATAAGTTGCAACGCGAAGAAAACAAAGTGCTTGAATGTGTACGAAATATAGTGAAATGTTGTGCTTGTACAGCCTGATCAGTGTGTGGTTTTACTTAATGTGTAATAAGAATTATTTTATGGTGTTGTAATAAATCATATATGGCACATAAGCGTTTTCGATCATCAAGAACATATGTAACTTGTGCTGCAACGAAATCGTTCAGAGAAAGCTTTTTATGAAGAACAATTGATCTCTACAATAAAATGTGTGTGTATATATACATATATGTCAATTAGAAAGCTCTGCGATGAGCCAAAGAAAATTTTGCACACCAGTTTCTACAGGCAGGAACTCATCACCGGAAGAAAGCATGAGTCCAAATGGTAGACTAAAGCGCCGGCCTATACGTAAAATACTAAAAAAATGAAAAGAAGAGTGAGGAAAAGGCCACGAAACAAGTCAGGTTCACCATCCATGACACACATTGACACCATTCGGTTATAATGTAAGTTAATATAATGAATCAATAATATCATATTCGCCAACAAAATAGGTGCATGGTTTTCCTACCAAACATTCTAGTTCAGATTAACTTTGGGACCATACTAAGACGCATTTTCTTTGCCACGAGCTACAATTCAAACTGAGAGGAAAGTACCATGTGACGTTGAACTGAAAGATGATGATGACATCATTGTTATTGACGTGATGGAACTAATAATAATTTCCATTGGCTTGTTAACTTACGGAGCAAGTAAACGAGTCCACGACTCTTCCACACTAACACACACACACCCCAACTTCTTTGCATTGAGACAATTCCACCAGTCAATGTTTGGACCATAATGTTAAATTATATTCACACAGAATAATCAATGCCGACTCACCGCAAAACCCCTTTTCCATTAAATATATTTTAATTAATCTCATGGATTATGATGTCTATGATCTTGAGTGAACACACTGAGCTGAGGAAGCTACTGATTGACTCGCCGAGTAAGTGTATAATTGTGATTGAGGACATTGATTGCTCTTTTGATCTTACCGAACTAGAGAAAGAAGAAGAAGGAGAAGGACGAGGAGGACAATGAAGAAAATGATCCAGTTCGGAAAAAGAAGGAAGATGAAAAAAACAGACCGAGCAAGGTGACTCTTTCGGGGCTGCTAGACTTTATCGATGGGATTGGGCCAGCTTGTGGAGGGGAGAGACTGTTCGTGCTTACAACTATATATGTGGACACAACAGGGCACAAAAAATTCTTGTATCAAATATTCAGCGAGTTCTTGAAAATCTCGATCACATGTATCCTTTCTATGCTCGTGCTGTGTCAATTGGTATCAGCATGCCCTATTTTAATGGCAATCAATCGTGAAAGAAGTAAAACCCTAAACGACTTTCTTTGTAAATGAGTACCAAATATTGAAGGGAACACATTATAGGATTCGCCCATGGCCAACTTCATCAATTTTTCATGGAGGATATTCCTTATTTCGAAAATTGTGAGTGTATTAAGATAATATTTCTCCTATAGATTGAAGATGTTGAGTTGTTCTTTAAAATTATGGATTAGGAATATTGCTAACATATCATGGAAAAAGTATAAAGAAAGCTCGTCAACAGGGCAAATCAGAAGTCCACACAGGAGGAAGACGAAACTGAACGACTATTGGTGGAAAAATTGCTTCCTTATGATTACGATTTGTATTTATCAAGGAAATATCTAAATCGCAAACAAGCTAAGCCAATTGTCGAAGCAAAGAAAGGGGCAGAATATCGAATGAAGGTGATTGGAGAGCAGAATGATGAGATCGTATTTGAGTAGTCGACAACGATTCTGACACAGAAGTTGAATCGCATTTTCAAACTGATCTCGTGATTGAAGAGGAAGCCATAATAAAAGAAGACAATCAAGTTAGCATCCATGACCGACAAGGTATTGATAAAACTCAAACTATTATGGTTGATAAAGTTGTATGGTTTTAGAAGATAAGCCATTATCAAACACGAACATGAACTACTAAACATGTGAACCCAAACAAGAAGATGAGTCAACTACATATCAAATCTTATTACGGAATCGACTACATGTTAGAGACTATATATGATTATCTAGCTTCATGATCCCTAGTATCAGAGTCAATTTTAAGGCGAACTAGAGGTTGAGTTCCATTCAAGTGGAGGATGCTAATGTAGGTGAAGATATGGGTCAATACCGGTGAAGACAAATAAAGAAAATAAAATGTTTCAAATTATAGAAAAGAAGAATTAAAGTTAGGATATATATTTTTTTCAATTGATATAGCGACATATATGGTAGCAAGAAATATTTAGATGTCAGAAATTGGTGTATATATGTCTTTTTGTAGAGAATCGCGAGCAGAAGAAGACTCATGATTTTGTCATGAGCCTGTCATGTTTAAGGCAAAAAATGATAGTTTCAGCCTCCAAAACAACGTTTTAATATTTGTAAAAAAGTTAAGCTTTTGATTTTCCGTCCAATTAATGTCTTTTATATTTCCTAAGACCCCTTGAACTTCCCGAGGGTCAGATTAAATTTATTTAAGCCTTATGGATTCTGTTGTAATGGAACATTCAAAAATTAATAAAAATAAAAAATAAAATAAAAACCCTTTGAGATTTTATCTCTAAACTAGTTGATTCCAGCCTTCCGGATCTTGGGTTTACGTTTGTATCCATTTACTACACTCGTGCCGCATCAGAGTTAGCCTTGAATTTGTGGGAAAGAGAGTGTCCGTATAAATTTCAACCTTACACCATGATCAGTGTGTGTTTTTTTCCTAAGGAAAAATTAAGTTCTCATCCTTCCTTTTATTACTCCATTGATTAAAATCTACTTTTTTTCAATTTTTGATCAAGATTCTTGGGTATTAATAACATCATTAATTATTTTAATAATAATTTTATTTTAATTTCTAAATATGTTCATTTTATGTTAAAAATGTTACAATTAGTATATTTATATTTATGACTAAATTTTTTATCATATATTTTTAGTTTTAGTTTGTACCCATTTTTAATTTGTACTAATTTTCTTTTCAATTTTAATTTGTACCCATATATTAAATTCTTTTTGTGTCCATATTTTTTAAAGTTTATTTGTATTTGTACCCATATATTTTTTTTATTTGTACTTTTTATTTTGCTAAATGTACCCATGCTAATTATATGTACCCATTCATGTAAAACTTTTTAATCTTGAAATGTACTCATTCTTAAATATACCAATTTGTTATATGTAAAATGTATCATTTTTTTAATATAAAATCTATTCAATTTTTTTCTAATTCATTTTTAAACTTATATGGGTACATTTTTTTTCTTTGATTTTAAAATGTATCCATGTCAAGTTTAATCGAAGAAACTTACTAATGTTATTAAGCCTACTATTATTTTTTTATTTTTTATTTTTTATTTTTTTTTGTGATTTTGAAGAATGTATCCATGTTTTGATACAATAATTTTTTTGGTTAATTTTGATGGATGTACCCATGTTTATATACATACACACACATTAGTATATTTATATTTTAATATTTTTAATCCCACAAATTATGGTTTTTTTAATTTAAAATCTCATTTACTATAAACAACTAAAATTTCTAATTTTTAATTTAAAAAATATAGTAACGTACATAAAAATAAATTATTACATTAATTTCAGGGATCTGGATCAAAAATTAAAAATCAACAGGATTTCAATAAAAAAATATTCATAGCTAAGGACCGCATCTAAAGTCTCTATTTTCCTAATGTGTAGTAAGAATCATTTTGTGTAGCACGTAAGCCTTTCGATTATAAGGAAATAAGGAACCGGCTAAAAAGGTGAAACTAAGAGCCGCAAGGAAATCGCTCAGAAGAAGTTTGTGAAGGAAGTTTCGAAGAAGCATCGTAATTAATAAACAAGTCCGGTACTTCCAACTGGAATTGCGTCATGAAAAATAAAAAAAACAATCGATTGGAAACCTGTCGCGATCTGCCATAGAAGAACTGGAGGACTACATTAATTTCCAGCCGCAACTGAAATACTTAAAATACAGAAAAAGAACTGCCATGGAACAAGTCGGAACCTTCCTTGACACACTGACATCGGTCGGGATAATGTTTTATACTCTGCATCAAAGTTATTTATAGTAAAGCTGGTAGCCTGTCACCTTCGTTCTTGCGCCCGCACAGTTTTGTTATGGAGATGTGAGCATATTTTCGTAGTAAGAATACTGTGTTAAATTTTTAAGAAAGAAGTCGGGGAATTTATGAAGAAGCTCTTCAGGAAATAGCGTTTCTGATTCCTATATATACTGTATTTGCCAGTAAGTTTCAACCTTAGTGTTAACTAGAGTAGCAAATCTTGACTACAACAAGAAATTTATGTAATTAATAGAAGAGGTATTAGTTGATTTTTTTCCCAAACTTGTAAGGAGCTGTCAATTTTCTCCTTACCTTTAATTCTAACTGATTATCCTCCTGAGCTTTTATAATTGGGCAATAATAAAACTAAAGTCCAAGGGGAAATTAATTAATTATAAAATTCAGAGACTAATCTGCTAAAATTAAAATTCAGGAGAGAAATTGGTCAATTATGAAAGTTTTGGAGGTAACTGACTAAAATTAAAATTCAGAAAAATTTAACTCCTTACAAATTTGAGAAGTCGACAAATACCTCTTAATAGAATAGTTGTAAGCATTAAATGTAGATAAATTTGCTGCTCTTGTTAACGCATTAAAAAAGAAAAAAAAAATGAAAACCCTGGCGCTGCCTGTAAATATATAATGGAGGACTTGAAGCCAAGAGAGAAGCAAGAAAAGAGTGAAAAGGAGGTTAATTAGCACCCATAAACAGCAATTAGCGAAACAATGTCTTCGTCTGCGTGGGCTATCTTAAGAGAATTCTGCTTTGCCTACGGTTTTCTAAGACACGTTGATATGCTCTTTCCAGTAGTACTCGGTTCCATTTACTATCCTTACATCCAAATCAAATTCAGTGAATATTCTGGAGAACATAACCTCATGCGCAGTGAAGCCTTCTCCGCTATTGAGAACTACCTGAGGTCCAAAGCTTCCGATGAAGCAAATCGGCTGCGTGGTTGCGTGACAAACAACCAGTCCCTTGTGCTTAGCATGGATGCAAATGAAAAGGTTGCTGACGAGTTTGAAGGAGCCAAAGTATGGTGGGCTTTCGGGAAAACCATTGTTATGCAAAGGAGTTCGTCGAACCATCCAGTTCCTTATGAGAGATGGTACTACAAGCTCACTTTTCATAAGACGCAGAGGGATCTCATTATCGGGCGTTATATCGAACATGTCATGAAAGAGGGCAATGCAATTAAGTTGAGAAACCGGGAAAGGAAGCTTTATACCAACAATGGGGTACGTTGGAGCCATGTTGTGTTTGAGCACCCTGCGACATTTCAGACACTAGCCATGGATCCGGTGAAGAAGCAGGAGATTATGGACGATTTAATGACATTCAGCAAAGCGGAAGAGTTTTACAAAAGCATTGGGAGGGCGTGGAAGCGAGGGTACCTCCTTTATGGCCCCCCGGGAACTGGGAAGTCAACCATGATTGCCGCCATGGCGAATCATTTGGGCTACAATATTTACGATCTTGAGTTGACTTCAGTGAAGAACAACACCGAGCTGAGGAAGCTACTGCTTGAAACATCGAACAAGTCTCTTATTGTGATCGAAGACATTGATTGTTCGCTTGATCTCACTGGGCAAAGGATTAAGAAGAATGATAAAGCGAAAGAGGACAAAGATAAAGATCATGGAAAGGAAAACGGAGGACAGGAAAAGGAAGCAAATATACTGAGCCAGGTTACTCTTTCAGGGCTTCTGAACTTCATTGACGGGCTCTGGTCAGCCTGTAAAGGAGAGAGGCTGATAGTATTCACCACCAACCATGTGGAGAAACTCGACGCTGCACTCACTCGAAAGGACGGTTGGACAAGCACATAGAACTATCATACTGCACCTTTGAAGCATTCAAGGTGCTCGCTAGAAACTACCTTAAACTTGAATCCCACCATTTGTTCCCCACGATTTGCGAGTTGCTGGGGAAAACTAATGTGGTTCCAGCTGATGTCGCAGAGCATTTGATGCCCAAGACACTTTCTCAAAGCGCTGACATCTGCCTGCAGAACCTGGTTCAAGCTCTCAAAAAGGAGAAAGAGAACGGAAAGTTAATAGCCGAGGAAGAAAGGAAATACGGTAAATACGGAGCAATCAGCTGGAAGTGCATGACAAGCACACAAGATCATTTGATAGAAGATAAAAAGAGAGCCAAAAATTAGGATTTAAGAATCAGATCCTCTAATGCTATGTTTGTTTATGTAAGTGTGATGTTTGTGTACTATATTTTCCACCTATATAATTTCCTCATCATCTTTTATACACAAGTGGTATGAGGATGTGAGGGAACCGAACTCAGAATCCCGAGTTCAATGAGCGAATGCTCGTAGCAGACTGAGCTACAAAGTTTACAAACCCTTTTTCTTGTATATGTTCTACCTTTTGTTAGTGTGTAATGAGAATCATTTAATGGAGTTGTAAAACATTTTGTGTAGCCACATAAGCGTCTTCAAGTATATGGTTTGCAGCCACTTTTTTTTTTCTTTATCTTTTTCTCTTTTATCTACAATATAAGTACAAAAGAGTCAAAGGCGAGGCACAAAAAACTTCTGGGCAGCAAAGTAAAACAAGTTAATCTACAAAAACTCTTGTTGCTGTGAAGAACAAGGTGAAAGTAAGTAATAGTGTCTCTAATTATTGAGATTTTCTTACTGCAATACATCCTGAATTACTATCAGATCAAAGTATACAGTGAAAATAGGTCTCTCGTTTGAAAGTGGCCTTTCTTACTTATTTACCAATAACAGGAACCGAGAGAATGAGTTGGAGTTATTTTAGATACGAGAGAGTTAAAGGAATGAAGCGTCATTTAATTAAGAAAATTAATTGGAAAAATGGGTAATTCAGGGGGTTAACAGATTATTTGCTGGTGCCATATCTAGAAAGTTTATATTTTAGGCTTTTCAAGTTGTTCGGATGAATGTTACTTTCATTTGGCGTGTCAATTTTGGGCTTGTAAGATCTGAATTTGAAGAAAACGACGAGATCTACAAGACTTGTTGACGCCTAACAAGCCCAGCCGAAATTTAGGCTACTTATGTCGTATAATGTGTTTAATTCGGGTTTCAATATTTTAGAAATTTTTTATTTGTTATTTGTTTAATTTATTTTTTATTTGGAGCTAGGGCTTGTTAAGACTATTTAAACAACAATTAGGGTTGTATTTTAGGATCTTTCATTCAATAAAATTCAAAAATTAAAACAGAGTTCTCTTTCAATATTTGGTATTCCAGAATTCTATCCAAAGGTGACCGTTCGTGATACCAAACCTGTAATTGAAACTCAAAGTGAATTAGAAAGAATGCGTACGATGGGTGTGGGCTTAAACTAGGCTCAGATATCGCCGGTGTGATGTGCGTGTGCGCCCTATTTCAAGAATTTATTTTATTTTTTTGAGAAATTTCGGTGGTATGAAGAAATTTATTGATATGAAAAAAAAAAAAAATGTTACACCTAGTTAGAAGATGATATAAACCTTGCCCCTCATAAAGCAAGAAAAATAAAATACAAGAAAAGCGGGCTAAGGGCATACAAGAAAAGCTTATAATTTTATCAATTAACAACAAATTGTCTACAAATTCCATCAGATTTGGTCAATATAACTAGAAATGTGATTAGTTTCCTTGTTTTTCTTTGTCTTGCATGTATGTTGCTGTTAGTTTCCTTGTTTACGGTTAGTTGTGGACTGCTTGCCCGTATTTGTAAAATACAGAACCATGCAAGAAAAGCGGAGTTCAAATGGCGACTCCAGCAGACATAATTTGAAGAAAACAGTCAGCCTGGGGGTGGGGTGGGGGTTTTTCAACCTTATTTCTTCCATTGTACACCCTGATGAATGTGGCTGTTTATCTTAATAATGTAATAAGAACTTGGGTGGAAAGAGTTCATGACTACTGTAAACCCTAATACATCGTCAATCTCACACATGTTCTTGTATTGAAGGTTCAAAATACAAAACAAGGGGAAGACATACCAATTAACGAACCTCGTAAGAAAGGATTAGAAGGTGCACAGATAGGCCTACTCGAAGTAAGTATATCAATAATTACAGGCCCTTTAAGGGAAGATGTTCTCATTTTGTTTAAAGAATGGGGATTAGTTGTGAGGCCCACACTACATCGAGCTTCAATGATTTGAACAGTAGATTTTATAAGTCTCGATTCTTTGATGCATTCTTGCAAAAATTCAATTCAATCCAAAATCATTTGCCTATTTAATTGTCATGATGAAATTCCAATATTTCTTAGATCATAGTGTTCGTCAATTTTTTTGAACTCAAATTAGATGCTTCAGATATTTCCTATTTGGCTAATATTTTTACAAAAATGATCTATGGGGTGCAACTTGAAAAATAGGAGGTTTGAATTGTTGAAGTTCGATGTGGTGTGAGCCGTACCACTAATCCCCAATTTTTTTTTTTTCAAAAAATAGGAAGATCTTCCCTTAAAGATTATGTTTAACATAGTTTCGAATTGATATTTCCGTACTCGTCTAGTTATGGAACGAACATCCATCTAATATATTGCATCAGTTATGTGTGGATATCATAATCGCCAACAAAATAAGTACATGGTTTTCCTACCAAACATTTCAGTTCATGATTTATTTTGGGACCATACTAATTGGCATTTCCTTTGCCACTAAGTGCAATTCAAACCGAGAGGATATTACCATGTGATGTTGAACTGTTGAACTAAAAGATTATGATGACATCATTGTTATATGAAGTCAGGGAACTAATAATAATTTCCATTTTATAAAAAACAAAAAAAACTCCATTTTTTTAAAGATAATATTTTCCATTGGTCCACATTAAGCTAACCTACGGAGCAAGGTAAATGATTCCACGACTCTTCCACGCAGACACATACACACCCCAACTTATTTGCATTGAGACAAATCCACCAGTCAATTTTTGGACC
Source organism: Pyrus x bretschneideri (assembly GCF_019419815.1). NCBI lineage: Eukaryota > Viridiplantae > Streptophyta > Magnoliopsida > Rosales > Rosaceae > Pyrus > Pyrus x bretschneideri. The sequence goes on from NW_025999413.1 coordinate 2,300,131, forward strand.
TTAACGTTTATTGTATTTGCACAGAATAATCAACGCCGACTCACCCCAAAAACCCCTTTTCCATTAAATATATATTAATTAATCTCCACAAAATTATACAAATTTTAACATTTTCAGCAAGATCACGCAGAAGAAACCCAAGAACAAGCAAAAAGTTTCAAACTTTGAACCCCAAATCATGGTTCTGGCAACCATTTTCGCTCTCCTCGGATCCACGGTCGGCGGGTTAATGTTCGTGTGGGCAATATTCTAGCAGTTCTTGGGGAGGTTAATATGACTTTACTTACCTGAAGTTGGGTATCCATAACCCATATATAAAAGAAACTTTACTCACACATGGAAAGACACGGCGGTTATATCCCAAATCTATCACAAAGTTAAAGTGTGATTGTCTTTGGGTACCGCCAATGTGGTCCTAGTTCTTCCCCCCTAATAACCAGCTTGCATATATATATATATATATTTACCTATAATTGTGTCAAGGTTTGAGCAAGGCAATTGTTGGGCATGTCAGCCTCATGTTTAGGAAAAATCTATTCGGTTGTACATCCATTGTTTGAGAAATATTCAATCCAAAAGGAATATATGTCTGTCTTGAACCATGAATATACAATCGGGCATAACTAAGATCCTAATAATCCCCTCTATTCACACAAATTTAACTAGCATGTGGTGGACACTCAGTTATTAGGGAAAAAGTGCAAATTTTCACCAGAACGTAATCCAAAAGCAGCACAAATCTTCGACACAAAGCACAAGCAACAACATAAGATTCCAGTAGGCCGCTTTTTCTACAGTATTATATTGAGGATACTACCAATGAATTTCGCACTGCATGATGATCCTGCTAGGAATCTTACAGCGTGTTCATGCTTTCCCGGCATTGGACAAAAAACTGATCGAAAATGTATAAAGTTAAAAAGAAATATTCCCCACATGTCATGGTTCAGTATATATTACATAAATTATACGTATGTACTAGTTAATATATTCTCCAGTTAAAAGAAAGGGAGTTTTATCTGAGGAATGTTGTATCCAGACCAGAGTGCATGATTGCTCACAGACCGTATATGTTTAATATTAAGCACAAAAATTAGCACTGGATGCCCATAACAAATGAAGCACCATCAAGGAGGGGTTGAGGTATCTATTATTTTTCTTTCAAGTTTGAAGAAATTTTGGGATCTGGCAATCATATCGCCTGTCCTGTGCGGTCCCAAGACACAAAAAATCCACCAGTCCATCCTCATGATTTGTTATGCGAACCTAGGACCGCTCTTTGGTCCTACTTCCCTCTCACATGTCCCTAATCCGGCTTCTCCTCACAAGACCCTCTTCAAAGTTCGAGTATCATATACAGGAATGGCCGGCTGATGACTAGATCCCAAGATTAATATATGGAAACACCAATAGACCCAAAAAGGATGTGATTAATCTTTGACAGATACAGGTAATTAAGCAAGAAATGTGGTTTCCAATTGTTAATCAGATCGATGTCTATGTAAAATTTGCTTAATTAATTAACGTAGATTTGTTGAAGGCAGCATGTAAACTTGTGGCAGATTAATAGTTTCCTAACTTGAATCTTGTATTCGAAAACCAATCAGTTGATACATCAGTCTGAATCTCATATATCTTATAGAGAATGATTGCATATTTATGAACAAACATGTCAAACTGGAAACAAAGTGATAATAGGCAACTTAAATCCCCCGGTTTTGTAGTAGGCTTGGAATCCTGGTGCTTTAATTTCATACAGAGCTTGTCTTCGAAACACCACGCAACCCTCGAAGAGCGCACAATGTGTACATCCCGCAACCAGAAAATACTCGAACGAAAAAGAGTCACAAATCAGTGTATTCAACGTAAATTCGAACCCCATGCCATGATGTGACAATTTGATTAGGTTTAGACCTAGGCACATTTATCACAATTTGATCTATTCGACATTCAAGATTCAACGTTACATAAGTCTATCAAAATCCATAGAAATATGCTATATGAATCTTCTCAAATCTTCTTCACAAGTACCACAGTGGTAGAGAGAACTGTTGTTCTTACATCATGGCGTGGGTTCAAATCTCATCGGCTCACTAATCTAACATTTAATCTAACAAATTTATCATTTGACAAAAAGGAAAAAAAAAAATCTTCTCAAATCTTCCAAAATCCATATGAAATTTCTAGAAGTCAACATAATGAAAACCGTCACTTAAAAATGTCAATTAAAATCCTCTTAAATCCTATTTAATTACACCCCTCATTTCCTAGCTATTTCTTAGACCAACTTACGGATCAAAATTGTCTCACTTTTCATGAGAACTTGAAATTTCATTGCTAAGAATCGTTTTACAAGTTAAACTCTGTGATTTGTTCTAATATATGACTAACATTATAAAAAAAAAATCTAGTCCAAGCCAGAATGACTCAGTCATTCGAAGAGTCTAACATCATTTTCATTTTCTTTTGATTGGCTATGGAGATCTATTAGGAGATATGAAGGTCTCGACGAAATTGTATGCTTGTAACTTTTATTATTTTCCATGGAAAAATGAACCCTGTAAATTACTAGTGAGTTTCAAATTTGTGTGGTTAGACCAATTTTCCAAATTTTAAACAAGATATTTGATTTTGAATAATGATTAATTCATTAGCATATGCCAATTTATCTCACTTTCTATATTATGTAATCACGGGCAAAGTCCTTGAAAATTAAAAGCAAACTTCATGGAAATGTGCAGGTAATTTCCTGACATTGTTGATAAACCTAACATTCTCCGAGTACATAGAGAAATATCGGCCTAGCTTGATGGCTATAAATACTGGGGGCTATCTAAGGTCGTAGAGCATTAACACATTGTATAGAGAAACAAAGAAGAGATAAAAGAGGTTGAGGGATTCTTGTCGCAGGAGAGATGGTACGAGCTGCGCTCTAGTTAACAGCATGTTCCATCCTCCTGTGACATGAACCCCTTTATTTCTTTATGTAGATGCAATAATTTCTTCATTCTATTAAAGAAAAATGCAGCATTCTCCAAATTCATTGAGAGAAAGGGAGAGAGGGAGAGAGGTACCTCTAGGGAAGTGATGGAATTAAGAAAGTTGGGGGATTTATGTTCGCAGGAGAGATGGCACTAATTGTACCAACAGTTGTTGCCATCTCTCATGTGACCAAAAATCTCTACACAACTTCTACAACGTTTGATCTTTCTCTAAATGGGTATCTAACAAGAATCCAAAGAGTAAAAAAAAAAAGGTATATTGGTAAGTTGGCACGTACCAACTCCATCTTCAATATTTGCATCCATATATATATGTATATTGTAGTTGTTTATTCATAGTCATGTTCTTATTAAATTTCATGATTTTTTTTCTTGTCTTTGTTATTTCTCCAAATACTTTTGTCTTGCTAATTAATGTGTATGCAACAAACTAAATTAACGTTTTTTTTTTTTTTTGTCGAACAAACTCAATTAACTTGCTAACAAGCCATTTGCAGTTTTCCCGTTAAGTTTGATCTCTTTTGTGACCAATTTTTAGTTCTAGTAATTATAAAACTACTTTATGTGCCATAAGGTTGCTACTTTAATTTTTCATCCTCGTTGTCCACGTTCCAATAAACTTGTCCTCCTTTCTTCGTTCATTTTGTCATCAGTCAAATTGTCAAAAAAAAAAGGTCATGTCGCAGTCCATGTGGTTAAAAATGATGAAGCAAGTTGAAAGCTTGTCTCGTTGCTTCGAGGCAAATTTTATAATCTGGAAATTTCACGTGTGAAAGGAACGACTCCTCCAAATGCATGTGTTTGCAGGGAAGCTAACATATTCCACTAACCTAACTATAAATATAGGGTGGATGTGCCTTCTGGAGCTGATCGATCTCTCCATCTAGAAGCTATCATTATCTGTGTAATTCTGCCACTAATTTACTTTGTCAATAAATAAATAAAAATACATGGTGGAATGGACTGGGAAAGCCGAAAGATATGTAGGGTTTGCTTTCCTACTTTGTTTACAGAATTGCACCACACAACTTTCTAGTCAACGACTTGTTAATGTATATATCGATGCCCAATCAATTTCTCCAACTTCCTACTTTCCATTCACACAATTATTTTTAAGAAAACTAATGAAAATGGTTTGAAAATTTTGAGTTTAACGATAAGAACAAAATAAAGAGTAAAGTGAATAGTACAAAAATTAATTTTTTAATGTAAAAATATAATTTTTTGTTAAAGTAAACAGTACCGGAATCTTTTCGTTAAAAACTTTTATTTTTATCTCTTACACAATATTTGTTAATTTCTATTATTTTATTTTTTTCAATTAATTTAAACTGATTCTCAAAAATTAAAAAATGTGTGTTAAAATAAAAAGTAGTATAGCGTGGATAGCACCACTCTAAACATAAAAACGAGAGAGTGCGAGGATTGGAAGGCAAGGTTTAAACTTCAAAGAGAAAACATGTGTAGGAGTTGATGAGGACCCTTGTCAGGAGGAATGGCACTGACGCCTTGCTGCTGGCCTTTAAGCTAGTGACGATCAGATACCCTACAACTTCCGTAGACTGTAGTCTGTGTATATAAGTACATGTTAATTGGATTCTTTTTGGTCTTCACATTTTGCGACTTCTTATTTTGGTAAGGCCTTAATATTAGGGTCTGTAAACTCCATTGATTTCCAGAACCACACTCCATAACTTATATAGACCAAGCAAATATTAACGTTACAACATTTTAGCTTTTTTTTTTTCAACATGATTTTTATCTTATGTTTGTAGATTAATTTTTTGATTAATATACTCTCAATAACTTTGTCAAGATATGATTGTTTTAGCTAGGTAATCTACTGCAGAAGCCATATATAAATTATTAATTAAAACAGGCCTATCATGATTATCATAATCTGATGATTGATCTAACCGCACTAAAACGTGGATTAATAATAAAAGGTTCCTTCCATTTGGAGCTGTAAACATAATAAGTTGCTATGATTAGATGATGGAATTCTTGGTGATCTCATATATATTGCAGTACGAATTTATCATTCAGACTACGTCAAGAGATTACTAATCAACTAATAATACTAGTTTTGCAGATCGATTTCATCTCACAACTGTTTTGCGTTGACAAATTTCATGAATAATTCATCAACTCATATGTATGAGCTTAGGGCTAGGTCATAAATCTAAAAATAAACATATAGGTACTGCTGAGATCATATAATGACATAGTTTATATATATATATATATATATATATATTTTTTTTTTATTTTTAATTTTATGAAAAAATAAATTTATTCACCCAAGGACAACCCCTTCCTAAATATAAGTTTATACATTTGTTTCATTTTATAATATATATTTATATCCAAAGCTGTACTAAATATGTATTGTATATTATATTTTGTGTCCCTTATCCATGACATGAGGCTTTAATCATTGTTTGTGAGAGAGAAATTTGGAGTTTATAATGTACGAATAATAGTTATTTATAGTTCCAGTTGCACTTTGTTAAAATAAAAAGGAAAATGAAGAAATACTATACTGGCTCTTTCATGCCTATATAGAAAAAGCTACATCATGAGGATTCCGGAGAAGAGATCTAGCCAGTGGATCGAAAACCCGTACTAAAAGCGAGATCGAAATATCAAAGCGTCGGGACTTCTGTCGTGGGTGAGATGGCGCCGATGCCATGTAATTCGGGGCAGCGAGCTTCATCTCTCCTCGACAGAAGCCTCTAATGCTTTGATTCTACGGAAAAGAAAACCCATCTTTAATTTTTTGCAAGCTCGGAGAAAGATCAGGTAATGTAGTATTGTTTTACCCTTTTTTTTTTTTTTTCTGGATTTTGTTGTCTAATTTTATTGTATTCTAAGATTTTGTTATGAACTAAACCTATTTTCTTGGATCAATGGATCATGGTAAGTGCTTATATACATGAAAGGGATCGAAAGAATAGAAAGCATATATATATATATATATATAATATTTTGTATGTATGTATTTGTGTCTGTAAAAAGAAAAGAGAGTACCTAGCAAATGTTTTCCAAGATTCAAATGCACATTGGTTTTTCCTCTCCTTTTAGCTAGATCCGGCCACCTGTGACGTCCTCTTCAACAAGGGCAACGGAGAATCGCATGGCCTGGTCGGCGGGGGTTTCGCTCATTAGCTAGCTAGTGAAGGACTCAAGCACATGATTTCTACTGAGAAGGGTTTGTATACTCCTTGTCGAGATGAAGGCTAAAGAATGGAGAGCTAATTGAAGATCTTGTGTTCACAGGGTTCGCCGCAAGTGTAAGTCATTCTACATGTGATTGCAGTGTGAATTAGGACTTAAAAATCATTGTAAGCCTGCAACTGGTGTTTCTCTATTATATTTTGCTAAATATTCAAGCCAGCTTATATAGTTTGGAGATTGCAGCAAAGCCTATTTTCTCTTATTTTAATTATTATTTGAATTCAATTATTCTGGCCCAGAATATTATTGAACGTATATATATGTAGATAGATGTATGTATATGTTGTTAAAGAATTATCTTTTCTTTCCATGTTGTGCTCTGTACACACACACACACGCATGCACAATTTTGTTGTCCCAATGATTTCATGATATGTGTTTTTAGGGGTTTCTTTTTCTAGGGTTGGGAGCTTCTCCCTCTATCTTGGACACTAGGTGGTGGTGTCAATGGTGTCAATACATACATTTGTAATCAGTTTAGTTTATGTTCATTGTTTTTTTATAAGCATTTAGCCGACTGTAATTGCAGTAGAAAGTATTTTCTCTTTCTCATTACAGTTGCACGGTAGAAAATTTTCTTTAGATAGGTCGTAAAGAGGTAAATCAACTATTTTACGATGCCGAAAGCTTGATTGAACGGTGTACGGCTGAAAAAAATGGCAGAAAGGTTGATTGAATTAGATGGAGGAGCGTCAAATCAACTGACTAATGAGAGTTTTGTTTAGGAAATGATCCATTTCCAACTAATTCATCCAATCATCTAATTTAGACACTTGAAATTTGATCAAACGGTTAAAGTTATTATAATTTTTAAAATGACCTCTTGTTTGTAGCCTTTGAATCAAATTTCAAAAGTCCGGATTGATTGATTGGGTAAATTTAGTAGAAGGGATCCGGAGAGATCCCTTTCCTTTTTTATATATATAACGTTAGTACCAATAGGATATTTTCCGATTTTTTTTTTTTGTGAAGATTTAGAAATTTTTTATCGTGTCCGTTTATTATATATCGTACGATTAGTTTTAGTTAAATACTATTTGTGTTTAATTTTAAATAAAAAAATTTACAAATATTTCTAACTGCACGATGTATGATGAACGAGCACGATTTACAAATTTTTGAAATTCTCTCAAAGAGGATTCTGACTTCCAAAATATATCATAATATATCTTTCACTTATTATATCATGAGTGATATAGATATAAACTGATACATTCTCAATTACACAATACAAAATACAATTACAAAGAGATATATCGCTGATTATACATAAAAAAAATAATAAATAAAAACTTTCCCAAACAAGAACAATAAAACATAGTAATACTAAAGAGACTAAATTTTTAGATAAAAGTTTGTAAATTAAATAATATGAAAGTTGATGATTAGATTATGACTTAAGTATTGATAAACGAATTTATTTCTATTTGTGAAACTTCATTTAATTTGTAAGTTTGATCCAAAAATTTAATTTTCCAAAGATTACTCATAAAACATACTGAAAATGTGACTTTACCCCTTCAAACTCAATTTTTTTTACATAAAACCCACAATAATATATTTTTCTAACAAAAACCCAATGACTAGGCTCCACCTAAGCAAATTACCTAATCGAGATTGTGCGTCATATTTAATATTATTTGGATTCCCCAAATTACCCTCAGTTAAGTCATTGTAGCAGTTTATGTTGATATCAAAATTAAAATGGAAAGCTTTTTTAATTTTCCTGTAACGTGTGTATTGGCTTTGAAATTTTAGTTGACGTAGGAATAAAAATTCAAAACGTTTTGAATTCAACAATAAATTTTCAGATTAATGTACCCTATTGCGATTTAATAAAAACCATGCTTTTTGTTTTCTTTAAAACAAAAGGGGTAAAAAATGATGTGTCTAGTATGTTTTGTTTTACTTTTCGAACATCAATGTACCTATTTTTTTTTGTATTGAAAAGATTAGTGTACCTACTTAGTACTAATAGTTTTGGTCATTTTGAAAAATAATGCACCTGTTATTAAATTTTTGAATCTGGAAAATATAGGTAAATTAATTTATGTAGGTAAATTAGTATTATATTTCATACATGTTTATCATGGATCCTGAGCCTCTATTAGGTGGCATATTGTTAATATTTCTCATATAAAATATATTTATCATTTAAATTAGTGAATCTACAAAATATAGGTAAATTAATTTGTATAGGTAAATTAGTATAATATTTCATACATGTTTGTCATGCATCCCGAGCCTCTATTAGTAGGCATATTATTGGTATTTCTCATATAAATATACTTATTAGGCAAACTATTGATGTTTCTCATATAAAATATATTTTATTATTTACATTAGTGAATCTACAAAATATAGGTAAATTAGTATAATATTTCATACATGTTTATCATGCATTCTGAGCCTCTATTAGTAGGCATATTATCGATATTTCTCATATAAATACACTTATTAGGCATACTATTGATATTTCTTAGATAAATATACTTATTATTTAATCAACAAAATATAGGTAAATTTGTTGGTATAATATATTAACAGTATAGGAGCTTGTTGCTCATCATAATTAGGGTGAGTTATGATAACCTTTATTGACTTAATTTGGGAGTTGTGGCATAAGTTGTAAATATATTGTAACAATAGGCCACTTTTTTGCTTACATGTCAGTTTGTTTGAAAATTGGGTTTTATTTAGACATTTAAATTTATATGGGTTTTTGTTTATGAAATGTAATTTGTCCGGGCTTATATCTAAAGAACCCTAAAACATATGCTATTCACGTCAATTGTGCGGAAGATAATTATTGAAAGTGGGGCCACTATTTGCTTCAATGCATGCTTCTAAATTGCCTTGCATTCATAGACCATATAAGCACAAAAGGTGTTTGGGATCAATAATTTTACATGAAAAAAATGATTGAAAACTAAATAAGAAGCTGGCTAGCATGCACAACACAGGTGTATGGAGAGCCACCCGTTTGGATTATTTAGAGTTATGCAATGAATTTGGCTAGGAAAAGTATCACTCCATAGTCCTCTATAGGACATGTGGTCCAATGTTTTAGTGTACGAATGTTAGATTTTTATCTATGTGTTCCTGATTCAAAACTTACTCTTTTATTAAATAATTGTAATAGTTTTGAATTCTCTTCTCTCCCTTAATGTTAATGTATATATTTTTTTTATCCATACTCCTCTATAGGTGTTAGTATAGGAGAATTCAATTAGAGGGCTAGGTTTTATAAATTCATGTGGGCTTAAGATTACTTGTATCCCAAGATAGTTAACTTGTATATATATATTTGTAATATTGTGTCATCAATACATTTGAGGGAATTACAATTCTACAATAGGGTAGTAAGTAACCACATGAGTCCATCACTTTATGTTCTGCTAGTTGCAGCAAACCCTAATGTTGATGTCAAGTCCCCTTCAACATTTAACTCCATGCACTAGTGTTCTTAGTTACTTTCCATCAATGAGAGTGAACCAAATCTTAACAAGAAAAGAGAAATACAAGCTTTTTAGGAGTTAATAATTTCTCAAAGGCACTAAGGTTAGCCTGTGATGAGGGCGGGCGTAGTGTAAAGTGATGGGTACAAGTAGCCTAAATTCAGAATCCGAAACTTTGCAATGTAACAGAAAATAAAATCTCTCACAGACAGCAATGGAGTTTGAAACCTTTTAGTGGACGGTAGGGCTGGTCAATGAGTAGCTATTTAGCTAAATGAATGTCCATTTTTAAGTGTTAAATATGTGTTCATCGTGGTGATGAGCACCACCATCAACATCGATCGATTTTATTCACACTTTAATGTAAAACTCATTTAATTGCAATATAATACATCACTCGGAAGGATTACACAACACGACTTGAAGAGTTATTCCACAAAAATACTTACAAAATTATAAAAGTTTAGGTAAAAAGAAAGAGAAAGAGAGATTTTCCCCCCCATTGGAGGAAATTCTTAAGTGTAATTAGATGTATATCCGTCATATGAAATTAGAAGAGAGATATTGAGACGAGGATTTGTGTTAGAATTAGGGGTGGGCATAAAAACCGTCAAACCGCAAAACCGCATCGAACCGTAAGAAAAAAAACTGAAAAAAACCGTGCTGACCGGAAAAGTCAACTTTGAGTGAAAAACCGAACCGAACCGTTCAAACCAGTTCCGGTTCTGGTTTCGAATGACCAAGAACCAGCCGAACCGAACCGAACCGTTTTATTAATAATAAATAAATAAATTATATATACACACACATGTCATGGTATAATAGGTTGAAAAATTGTGTACAAGAGCTGATGTTTCTTGCTTGCTCTCTAAAGTCTGAAAACCTGCAATTTGCTTCGTCATTTTTTTGTTTGTTGACTGATTGACCAGTGCATATGTATTTTAGTTGTCTCTTTTTGTTGACTTGGTGCCACTAACAAAGACATTTGCATTAAAAAAGATGTGTTGTATGCAACTTTATGTAATCAGTTTTAGAAGATGTATTTGAATGCATACTGATTTGGTGTTCAAATAATTTATTATTAGGAACCGTAAACTGGCAAGAACCAAATCGGAACCGGTGTAGACCGAACCGTAATGTTCTAGTAATAAATTTAAGTGGAACCGCACCGAATCGAACCGTTAATATATTTCGGTTTCGGTTCCAATTTAGGGGTGGAACCGCACCGTGCCCACGCCTAGTTAGAATCTCTCCACGGCAGGGCAACGCATGGATGGCCTGTGCCCAGGAGGCTCCAAAGCCTAAGGGGTCATGGGCTTCAATTCATAGGCATGACCAAATGAATTATCATCCAACAAACCAAATAATGGCAGTCGAAAAAAAAAACCCTGAACGTAACAAGACGAGCAAAACACAGTTTTTTTTATTTTTTTATTTTTGTTGTTGAAAGAAACAGCTTTAGATCCACAGGTTTGCACAGAATCAGAGACAAGTTTTCTTTGGATTTCCTCTTTCAAATATACATCTTTCCAGCAGTTCTTACACTTCCGTCATCATTTCAAGACACATTTTACTGCAGCATACGACATGCCCGGACCATGACAAGTACAATATCCAAAAAATTTAGAACGAAAAAAATGTAAATGGGAAATAGTGGGCAAACCTATCAATCAATGATACATACCATGTTAAGAATCAATGTCATTTGTAGGCGAAGTAAGTGTGTGAGGTTGGTGAAGTAAGTGGAGGTTGTAGGTGAAGTAGGTGGATGTTGTAGGTGAAGTAAGTGTGTGGTGTAGCTTTCATTTGGTTTGCTATAAATACCCAAGTCCCCAAGCATTGTACATCATCCAAGGATAAACAAAGCCTAGAGCTAAATAAGAAAAGCTTTGCTAATTAGTTTGTTTTGTGAGCTTTCTTTAAGAGTGTGCTCTATTTTCTTCTTCTTGGGATCATTAGAGTTATCTTGGATACTCTTCTTATTCAACAATTGGTATCTAGAGCCAAGTCGGTCAGGGATCGTTCTTGGTAGAGCATTGGTTGTAAAGTCTCTTGAAATTCCGAGTATGCTCTGTGGTTGCAGTTTTGACTGATCTTCCACATCAGAAAAAAATTTCTTGAGATTATTGCTGGGGTTATCACAAACCTTGAGAGGGAGCTTCTTTGTGTCGAGAGTAGTGTATTACTCTGCACGGTAGTCACTCAAGCTTGTTCGGTGTAGTCAAAGTCTTGTCGATACGATGGGTGATCTTCAAGTTGTTGGAGGAATCAAGAAGCTCAAAAATCAAAACTATAACACGTGGGCAACGTGTATAGAGTCTTACCTTCAAGGTCAAGACTTGTGGGAGGTTGTCGGTGGTAGTGAAGCTACACAACCGGCAGCGGAAGATGCTAACGGCGTCTTGCGGAAGTGGAAAATTAAAGCAGGCAAATCAATGTTTGCTTTAAAGATCACAGTAGAAGAAGAAATGTTGGAGCACATTCGGGATGCTAAAACGCCAAAGGAAGCATGGGACACTTTTGTTACACTCTTTTCGAAGAGGAACGATACAAAATTGCAACTTCTCGAGAATGAGCTGCTATCGATGGTACAACGTGACATGACGGTTGCCCAGTACTTTCACAAGGTGAAGTCGATATGCCGCGAAATTTCAGAATTAGATCCAACAGCTC